>NC_069500.1:811940027-812285027 GCF_027579735.1 Bombina bombina | reverse complement strand
ATCTGAATCATGAACGTTTAATTTTGACTTGACTGTCCTTTTAAGTATAAAATTATGGCGTACAATAATCAAAAGACAATTACATAAATGTTAAGGGTAGAGGGCCCTTCCCTTGTGTCACTGTAAACGATCTTTACAGAAAATGATCAACAGGACAGGTGGACTCAAGAGCTTACATTCTAAAGGGCGAGCTTAATGATTATTTTACTTCTTTAACTAATTTGCCTTTATATCTCAGTATTACAAATAAAAGAGCAATAGGATTAGCATTATGACATCTGGATGTAAAGGGTCATTCATTTTTTATTTTATTTTTAAAGCACATATACCAGCAAAAAAGCATTGCATTCAAAAAGCCCTGCATACAAAATAGATCACTTTTGTTTACACATAATTAAACATTATATAGAGAATTACATTTTGCGTTTAATGTTTCTTTTAAGATCAAAATATCAAATCCTGAGCTATTAAAGGGATAGGAAAGTCAAAATTAAACTTGCAGAATTCAGAAAGAGCACCTAATTTTAAGATACTTTTAAATTAACTTCTATTTTAAAATGTGCTTCGTTCTCTTGGTATCCCTTGTTAAAAAATTAATACACACATATCATACACTAGTGGGAGCTGCTGCTGATTGGTGCCTGCACACATTTGTCTCTTGTGATTGGCTAACTAGTTGTGTTCAGCTAGCTGCCAATAGTGCAGCGTTGTTCCTTCAGCAAAGGATAACAACAGAATGAAGCAAATTTGATAAAAGAAGTTAATAGAAAAGTTGTTTAAAATTGTATTTTCTAGCTAAATCATCAAATAATTTTTTGGGGTTTCCTGTCCCTTTAAGGGAAATCACTTCAGTAAGAGCAATGTCTAACCAAAAAGCACTTTCTATTTCAAATGAGAAAAAGAAAAGTAAGGCAAAGTAGATCTCTCTAGAATGTAGTGAATATGTCCCATAGATAAGATGTATAGATTACTCTGTGTCATTGGAGAAGCCTCTTTATTTTTAGGAAATCCAAATCAATATCATTAAAGGGACATGAAACTCAAAAAAAATTCTTTCATGATTCAGATAGAAAATACAATTTTAAACAACTTTCCAATTTACTTCCCTTATCAAATTTTCTTTGTTTTCTTGTTATCCTTTGTTGAATAGCAGGAAGCTAAGTTCAGGAGTGTGCACGTGTCTGCAGTACTCTTTGGCAGCAGTTTTGCAACAATTTTATACTTTAGCAAGAGCACTACATGGCAGCACTAGATATCTCTTCAATAAAGAAAAAGAGAACAAAGCAAATTTGATAATAGATCTAAATTGTAAACTTTTTCTTAAATTGTATTCTCTATCTGAATCATGAAATACTTTTTTGGGGGTTTCATGTCCCTTTAAGTGTGGGAGGGGTGAATCTTCAGTTTGGGAACACATATGCCCATGATCCACTGGTTGGGGTTACAAGCAACAAAACAAAAATCAAATTAACCTGTTCACCAGCAAAGAAATTGTAAAATGACAGTCTCTATGGAAGTTTTTTCTTTGTAAAATATATGTTCCTGTACTGAGAAACAAAAATTGTTTCTGTGCTCGTGAAGTATCACAGTCCAACAGAAAAGCAGATGATCATCATTTCTTAATGTCCATTTGCACTTCATTTTAGCTTTAAAATAAAAATAAACTTATTAATACTAATTTAATATGTATGCTTTTAGGGTTTTCTGTCCCTTTAAGAAATGGAGTTGGTCAGTCCTGCCTTATAACTGGAAACACCCACTATATTTATCTTGTAGGTTTGGCCTGCAGGCAGGTAGACGTTTACTGAACAGATGCTAGGCTCCTTTCACAAACTGCCACACAGGGGAATGATGTAATGGCTCCTCCCACTATTTGCAGAGCTGTCACACCTTGAGTAAATTGTCTTTTTATCAAAAATCACCAGGTGTCCTGCTGACATCATTTGAAATAATTCCTATGTTTCCGCATGTCTCTTCCATAGCTCTCTTTAATACAAATGTTACATATATTTAACAAACTTACCACATGCATTATGGGGCACCAAGGACTGATGTCATTTGTTAGATGAGTCACCTTGCAGTGATCCTGGAGAAGTAAAATAAATTGTGGGCATGATCACCTGCACACATCAAGATGGCTGCTGAGTATAGGTAAAGGGACAGTCTTGTCATAATGAAACTTTCATGATTCAGATAGAGCATGCAATTTTAAACAACTTTCCAATTTACCTTTATCATCAAATTTGCTTTATTCTCTCTGTATTCTTAGTTAAAAATTAAACCTAGGTAGGCTCATATGCTAATTTTAAGCCCTTGAAGGCCGTCTCTTATCTCAGTGCATTATTACAGTTTTTACAGCTAGACAGTACTAGTTCATGTGTGTCATAGATAACATTGTGCTCACTCTGGTAGAGTTATTGATTGGCTAAAAGGCAAATCTGTCAAAAGAACTGAAATAAGGGGCCTGTCTGCAGAGGCTTAGATACAAGGTTATCACAGAGGTAAAACGTATATTATTATAACAGTATTAGTTATGCAAAACTGGGGAATGGGTAATAACATAATTTATGCTTACCTGATAAATTCCTTTCTTCTGTTGTGTGATCAGTCCACGGGTCATCATTACTTCTGGGATATAACTCCTCCCCAACAGGAAATGCAAGAGGATTCACCCAGCAGAGCTGCATATAGCTCCTCCCCTCTACGTCAGTCCCAGTCATTCGACCAAGAATCAACGAGAAAGGAGTAACCAAGGGTGAAGTGGTGACTGGAGTATAATTTAAAAGATATTTACCTGCCTTAAAACAGGGCGGGCCGTGGACTGATCACACAACAGAAGAAAGGAATTTATCAGGTAAGCATAAATTATGTTTTCTTCTGTTATGTGTGATCAGTCCACGGGTCATCATTACTTCTGGGATACCAATACCAAAGCAAAAGTACACGGATGACGGGAGGGATAGGCAGGCTCATTATACAGAAGGAACCACTGCCTGAAGAACCTTTCTCCCAAAAATAGCCTCCGAAGAAGCAAAAGTGTCAAATTTGTAAAATTTGGAAAAAGTATGAAGCGAAGACCAAGTTGCAGCCTTGCAAATCTGTTCAACAGAGGCCTCATTCTTAAAGGCCCAAGTGGAAGCCACAGCTCTAGTGGAGTGAGCTGTAATTCTTTCAGGAGGCTGCTGTCCAGCAGTCTCATAGGCTAAACGTATTATGCTACGAAGCCAAAAAGAGAGAGAGGTAGCAGAAGCTTTTTGACCTCTCCTCTGTCCAGAATAAACGACAAACAGGGAAGAAGTTTGGCGAAAATCTTTAGTTGCCTGCAAGTAGAACTTGAGGGCACGAACTACATCCAGATTGTGTAGAAGACGTTCCTTCTTTGAAGAAGGATTTGGACACAAGGATGGAACAACAATCTCTTGATTGATATTCCTGTTAGTGACTACCTTAGGTAAGAACCCAGGTTTAGTACGCAGAACTACCTTGTCTGAGTGAAAAATCAGATAAGGAGAATCACAATGTAAGGCTGATAACTCAGAGACTCTTCGAGCCGAGGAAATAGCCATTAAAAACAGAACTTTCCAAGATAACAATTTTATATCAATGGAATGAAGGGGTTCAAACGGAACACCCTGTAAAACGTTAAGAACTAAGTTTAAACTCCATGGCGGAGCAACAGCTTTAAACACAGGCTTGATCCTAGCTAAAGCCTGACAAAAGGCCTGGACGTCTGGATTTTCTGACAGACGCCTGTGTAACAAGATGGACAGAGCTGAAATCTGTCCCTTTAATGAACTAGCTGATAGACCCTTTTCTAAACCTTCTTGTAGAAAGGACAATATCCTAGCGATCCTAACCTTACTCCAGGAGTAACCTTTGGATTCGCACCAGTATAGGTATTTACGCCATATTTTATGGTAAATCCTTCTGGTAACAGGCTTCCTAGCCTGTATCAGGGTATCAATAACCGACTCAGAAAAACCACGTTTTGATAAAATCAAGCGTTCAATTTCCAAGCAGTCAGCTTCAGAGAAGTTAGATTTTGATGTTTGAATGGACCCTGTATCAGAAGGTCCTGTCTTAGAGGTAGAGACCAAGGCGGACAGGATGACATGTCCACTAGATCTGCATACCAAGTCCTGCGTGGCCACGCAGGCGCTATTAGAATCACTGATGCTCTCTCCTGTTTGATTTTGGCAATCAATCGAGGAAGCAGCGGGAAGGGTGGAAACACATAAGCCATCCCGAAGTTCCAAGGTGCTGTCAAAGCATCTATCAGAACCGCTCCCGGATCCCTGGATCTGGACCCGTAGAGAGGAAGTTTGGCGTTCTGGCGAGACGCCATGAGATCTATCTCTGGTTTGCCCCAACGTCGAAGTATTTGGGCAAAGACCTCCGGATGAAGTTCCCACTCCCCCGGATGAAAAGTCTGGCGACTCAAGAAATCCGCCTCCCAGTTCTCCACTCCCGGGATGTGGATTGCTGACAGGTGGCAAGAGTGAGACTCTGCCCAGCGAATTATCTTTGATACTTCCATCATTGCTAGGGAGCTTCTTGTCCCTCCCTGATGGTTGATGTAAGCTACAGTCGTGATGTTGTCCGACTGAAACCTGATGAACCCCCGAGTTGTTAATTGGGGCCAAGCCAGAAGGGCATTGAGAACTGCTCTCAATTCCAGGATGTTTATTGGAAGGAGACTCTCCTCCTGATTCCATAGTCCCTGAGCCTTCAGAGAATTCCAGACAGCGCCCCAACCTAGTAGGCTGGCGTCTGTTGTTACAATTGTCCAGTCTGGCCTGCTGAATGGCATCCCCCTGGACAGGTGTGGCCGATAAAGCCACCATAGAAGAGAATTTCTGGTCTCTTGATTCAGATTCAGAGTAGGGGACAAATCTGAGTAATCCCCATTCCACTGACTTAGCATGCACAATTGCAGCGGTCTGAGGTGTAGGCGTGCAAAAGGTACTATGTCCATTGCCGCTACCATTAAGCCGATCACCTCCATGCATTGAGCTACTGACGGGTGTTGAATGGAATGAAGGACACGGCATGCATTTTGAAGCTTTGTTAACCTGTCTTCTGTCAGGTAAATCTTCATTTCTACAGAATCTATAAGAGTCCCCAAGAATGGAACTCTTGTGAGAGGAAAAAGAGAACTCTTCTTTTCGTTCACTTTCCATCCATGCGACCTTAGAAATGCCAGAACTCACTCTGTATGAGACTTGGCAGTTTGAAAGCTTGAAGCTTGTATTAGAATGTCGTCTAGGTACGGAGCTACCGAAATCCCTCGCGGTCTTAGTACCGCCAGAAGGGCACCCAGAACCTTTGTGAAGATTCTTGGAGCCGTAGCCAATCCGAATGGAAGAGCTACAAACTGGTAGTGCCTGTCTAAGAAGGCAAACCTTAGATACCGGTGATGATCTTTGTGAATCGGTATGTGAAGGTAAGCATCTTTTAAATCCACTGTGGTCATGTACTGACCCTTTTGGATCATGGGTAAGATTGTCCGAATAGTTTCCATTTTGAACGATGGAACTCTTAGGAATTTGTTTAGAATCTTTAAATCTAAGATTGGCCTGAAAGTTCCCTCTTTTTTGGGAACCACAAACAGGTTTGAGTAGAACCCTTGTCCTTGTTCCGACCGCGGAACCGGATGGATCACTCCCATTAATAACAGATCTTGTACACAGCGTAGAAACGCTTCTTTCTTTATCTGGTTTGTTGACAACCTTGACAGATGAAATCTCCCTCTTGGGGGAGATAATTTGAAGTCTAGAAGGTATCCCTGAGATATGATCTCTAGCGCCCAGGGATCCTGAACATCTCTTGCCCAGGCCTGGGCGAAGAGAGAAAGTCTGCCCCCCACTAGATCCGGTCCCGGATCGGGGGCTCTCGGTTCATGCTGTCTTTGGGGCAGCAGCAGGTTTCCTGGCCTGCTTGCTCTTGTTCCAGGACTGGTTAGGCTTCCAGCCTTGCCTGTAACGAGCAACAGCTCCCTCCTGTTTTGGTGCAGTGGAGGTTGATGCTGCTCCTGTTTTGAAATTCCGAAAGGGACGAAAATTAGACTGTCTAGCCTTAGCTTTGGCTTTGTCTTGAGGTAGGGCGTGGCCCTTACCTCCTGTAATGTCAGCGATAATTTCTTTCAAACCGGGCCCAAATAAAGACTGCCCCTTGAAAGGTATATTAAGTAATTTGGACTTAGAAGTAACATCAGCTGACCAGGATTTTAGCCACAGCGCCCTACGTGCCTGTATGGCGAATCCTGAGTTCTTAGCCGTAAGTTTGGTTAAATGTACTACGGCCTCCGAAATGAATGAATTAGCTAGTTTAAGGACTCTAAGCCTGTCCGTAATGTCGTCTAGCGTAGATGAACTAAGGTTCTCTTCCAGAGACTCAATCCAAAATGCTGCCGCAGCCGTAATCGGCGCGATACATGCAAGGGGTTGCAATATAAAACCTTGTTGAACAAACATTTTCTTAAGGTAACCCTCTAATTTTTTATCCATTGGATCTGAAAAAGCACAGCTATCCTCCACCGGGATAGTGGTACGCTTAGCTAAAGTAGAAACTGCTCCCTCCACCTTAGGGACCGTTTGCCATAAGTCCCGAGTGGTGGTGTCTATTGGAAACATCTTTCTAAATATTGGAGGGGGTGAGAACGGCACACCGGGTCTATCCCACTCCTTAGTAACAATTTCAGTTAGTCTCTTAGGTATAGGAAAAACGTCAGTACTCGCCGGTACCGCAAAGTATTTATCCAACCTACACAGTTTCTCTGGTATTGCAACGGTGTTACAATCATTGAGAGCTGCTAAGACCTCCCCTAGTAATACACGGAGGTTCTCCAATTTAAATTTAAAATTTGAAATATCTGAATCCAATCTGTTTGGATCAGAACCGTCACCTACAGAATGAAGCTCTCCGTCCTCATGCTCTGCAAGCTGTGACGCAGTATCAGACATGGCCCTAGTATTGTCAGCGCACTCTGTTCTCACCCCAGAGTGATCACGCTTGCCTCTTAGTTCTGGTAATTTAGACAAAACTTCAGTCATAACAGTAGCCATATCTTGTAATGTTATCTGTAATGGCCGCCCAGATGTACTAGGCGCCATAATATCACGCACCTCCCGGGCGGGAGATGCAGGTACTGCCGCGTGAGGCGAGTTAGTCGGCATAACTCTCCCCTCGCTGTTTGGTGAAATTTGTTCAAATTGTACAGATTGACTTTTATTTAAAGTAGCATCAATACAGTTAGTACATAAATTTCTATTGGGCTCCACCTTGGCATTGGAACAAATGACACAGATATCTTCCTCTGAGTCAGACATGTTTAACACTCTAGCAATAAACTTGCAACTTGGTTATAATCTTTTTTAGCAAAAACGTACTGTGCCTCAAAGAGGTACTAAACGATTAAATGACAGTTGAAATAATGAACTGAAAAACAGTTATAGCATCAAACTTTAAAACAACACAACTTTTAGCAAAGGTTTGTTCCCATTAGAAAAATAACAATAATTAAATTTGACATAAAAATTACAGAGCAACGTTTTTATTCACAGTCAATATAAAATTCTCACAGCTCTGCTGAGAGAATCTACCTCCCTCTAAAGAAGTTTGAAGACCCCTGAGATCTGTCAGAGATGAACCGGATCATGCAGGAAATATAAGAGTAACTGACTGGAATTTTTTGATGCGTAGCAAAGAGCGCCAAAAACGGCCCCTCCCCCTCACACACAGCAGTGAAGAGAAACGAAACTGTCATAATTAAAACCAAACAACTGCCAAGTGGAATAATGCCCAAATATTTATTCACTCAGTACCTCAGAAATGTAAACGATTCTACATTCCAGCAAAAACGTTTAACATGATAAATACTTATTAAAAGGATTAGTGACTTTTAACAGAGTAGTTCCGGTGAAATACCATCCCCAGAATACTGAAGTGTATACATACATGTCATTATAACGGTATGGCAGGATTTTCTCATCAATTCCATTCAGAAAATAAAAACTGCTACATACCTCAATGCAGATTCATCTGCCCGCTGTCCCCTGATCTGAAGCTTTTACCTCCCTCAGATGGCCGAGAACAGCAATATGATCTTAACTACTCCGGTTAAAATCATAGTAAAAAACTCTGGTAGATTCTTCCTCAAACTCTGCCAGAGAAGTAATAACACGCTCCGGTGCTATTGTAAAATAACAAACTTTTGATTGAAGTCATAAAAACTAAGTATAATCACCATAGTCCTCTCACACATCCTATCTAGTCGTTGGGTGCAAGAGAATGACTGGGACTGACGTAGAGGGGAGGAGCTATATGCAGCTCTGCTGGGTGAATCCTCTTGCATTTCCTGTTGGGGAGGAGTTATATCCCAGAAGTAATGATGACCCGTGGACTGATCACACATAACAGAAGAAAAAGGGATTATCTATCATTTTAAACAATAAACATTCTGGAGTAGACTGTCCCTTTAACTCAAGGTGGTCAGATAAGTGATTTGTACATCATTATAGAGAGCACCAAAATTAAAGGGAGAACCAATTCATTTCTTTTGTAAAAAATAAAGTGAATACATTGTAGTAGATACAGTGGCATATTTAAGACATCAGTCCCCTCCTAGGACTTTTGTCAGGGATGTATTTAAGGGATCAGTCCCTCATTGGACCACAGTGTATTTAATACAGTGATGTTTGTAAGGGATTCATCTAGGGTTGCCGCCTCGGCCATGTTTTTCTGGACACTTATGAGTTACACATGCTGCAGGGTAAGCAGGGCAGAACATGTATTGTGCTGTTCATCAGCTCTATTCATGTGATGTCCAGAGGCACCATACATGTTCCGCCCTGCTTTCCCTGTAGCATGTGTAACTCATAACTCATGTGTCCAGGAAAACATGGCCGAGGTAGCAACCCTAGATCCATCCCTAAATTCTGGGATGTGCTTAAATGGCATCAATTATTACTAGGACCTCAGCAAATGAATTAAACACATAGTTAAAGTAAGCATTCTTTTCAACAATGGATACCAAGAGAACTAAGTGAATTTGATATAATAGATGTAAACTGAAAGGTCTCTTGCATGCTCTATCTTAATCATGAAACTTTAATTTTGACTTTCAAGTCCCTTTAATATTAAGTTTCAGACAGTAAATTAATATTTGATATTACTCTTTAAGTTAGTTAAAGGGACATGCCAGCCAAAATTTAAATCCTTGTGGATGTATTTCAGTTGTAAATAGAAGCCTTTTTGTAATTGACATGTATTAGCAAAAATGATTCTAATAAAAGCTACAGCTGTTTCAAAATTGTATTTAAATATGCACTGTGCACCAGCATTTTGAACACATCACTTTCTCAGAGAGTCTAAAGTGCTTGTACCATCTGGTAATGATTCAATTTGTTAATTGCTGACATGATACAAGCCCCACTGGTTCTCTGAGCAGCTGCAGCATTTAAAATGCTGGTGCACTGATAATATCTAGCTATGCTTCACATGCACATGCAGAGAAAAATGTTAATACTAAGTGCCTGATATTCAAAACCTCGCTGGCATGAAGAAAAATCACGCAAAATCTTGGGGATTGTTTTAGACCTTGTATTGTTATATAGGAGTCTCTCTTTCAAATAGAGAACACTATACAGAAACATTTCTCAAAATAAAATTTTGTGTTTCTAATTTTTTTAAGTGCCTTCCCGTACCGATGAGACTTCTTAGATCAACTCACCTGAGCAGCGAGGTTTTGAATATCAGGTCCTAAAACAGTAATAACGTTTACTAGAAGCATTTTTGCCAATACATGTCCCTTTAAGCTAAAACTAAGAAGGTTTTTCTGCTTGCTCTTCTTATTTGATGGCCATTGTCCAAGGAACAACCATGCTCTCTAATATCTTATATTACTGGCTCTCCAACCTACCCTAAGGTGACCCCATCAGTCTAGGATTTGAGGACATCCTAACCTGAACACAGATATCTCAATAAACAGGGACACTGGTAATTCACCTGTGCCCAGGATGAACTCAAATCCCTGGCCCATTAAAGGGATACAAAACTTTTTTTTTTTTTCATTGTTCAGATAGAGCAGGCAATTTTAAGCAACTTTCTAATTTACTCCTATTATCAATGTTTTCTTAATTCTATTGAATGTCATTCTATTGGAAAAGCAGGAATGTAAGCATAGGAGCTGGGCCACTTTTGGTTCAGCACCTGGGTAGCGCTTGCTGATTGCTGGCTAAAGGTGACCACCAATCAGCAAGCATTACCCATGTGCTGAACCAAAAATAGGTTCTAAATCATGAAAGAAAAATGTGCGTTTCATATCCCTTTAAGGCAGTGGTGTCCAAACTTTGCTCTCCAGAGGTTTTGGAACTACATTTCCCATGATGCTCAGCTAGATAAAATGCTGGCTGAGCATCATCGGAAATGTAGTGCCAAAACCTCTGGAGAGCAAAGTTTGGACACCCCTGCTTTAAGGGTACGTATGGTTAGGTCTCGGAACCACTGTTAAGTCAAATATAAAAGTAAAATGTTTAAATGATCACAAATGTACCTTATCATAAAAAAAAATGTAACTACCATTTAAGTATGGTTGCCTTTTATAATACCAATTATTTTATAGTCAGGTTCTTAGAATCCTTGGATCTAAGCATGTCAGCATGATTCTTCATAGTAGACAAAATGATGATGACTTTTAGAACTCACCTCTCTCCTTCTGACACTATAGGGAGATCTCTGAGCTCCAGCAACGACTGGCACAGTCTGAGGAAGCAAATCAAAGGCTAGTGTCCTCCATTAATGACAAGGACAGAGAGCTGGAGAGGCTTAGGCACCACAGTCGTCTCCTGGCCCAGATGTGTCGTAACCGTCCATTGTTGGACTCTCTGGTGTCTCTAATGATGGAAGCTGAAGGCGCCCCCTTCTTGCCTGCTGTTGAGGAATGCAATGGCCTGATAAACGTCCCAGACTATCCACAAATTGAAGATGACCTTGAAGATTCGGATGTAGACAAAACTCTGTTTGGGACAACTGTTTGACGTTGATCAATTATGGTGCAAGCAGATGGAAAACTTTATTTTCAATTACCCATATAAAGTGTCTTTTCAAAGAAGGCAGTTATTAGTGTTATTTTATTGGGAAAAAAGATTACATGGCTGTCTGTATTATTTTATATGTCACTAAAATTCTGGATTAATGTTGTGGGCATTTACATTTTAATATATAAATATATATTTTTTAAAAATATTCCATATAAAAAATTTTTTTTTTTCTGGGAGAAATGTTCTGCTTAGTCTATTTTATTAATTTGGGTTGAACGCATATTTTACATATTTAAGTAGCTTTTTTTCTTTTATTTTGGTGCAGTATAACATTGTTATGGTCAATTATTAAAGGGTTTTTTATGTTTTTATTACAGTCCAATTTAGGTTTACAATCTATTAAAATATTCTATTAAAACACCATTACTTTTGCTTGATTCTAATTGTATCAATAAAAGGTACAACTATACAGACTAAACATTTTTTTAAAGTAAAATAATTTTTCAATACCCAATCTTTATTAGCAAAACAGTATTTTTATTGTTACCGACTAAAGTACAATTTACCATATATTGTAATTACTGGGTCATACTAACTGAGATGACCTCTATTAACAGATGTAATTGATTTTATTACGTACAAATTGCCTTTTTTATAAAGGATTTTACTATTTTGATACCTTGTTTATAGGATCATCTTTACACCATAACTAACCTTTATGGTTTGTTCCTGTACAGTACAGAAATAAAATGTTACATTTCTAATATGCTACATGACTTTTTACTGAAATTTGTCTACAAGAAATAAAAAAATATGTTTACCAGGGTATCGTTTTTTTTCTCTTAATTTAAGGCTTTCTCGTTACAGTTTTTCTCACACAATGTTTTTCTGCAGTATTCTGAAGGTTTCTTTCAAATGAAAGCATTTTTCTATATTTATAAACAGCATATATCATTAAGGAGAGTCTCACAAACCTCAACAAATATACTAATAGACTGGGGATAATTGTGTAAATTTATGTGGGTAATTAAAGGAATAGAAAACCCCAAAGCTTTCTTTCATGATTTGAATAGAACATACAATTTAACCCCTTAGTGACCAGACCATTTTTCAATTTACATTTCTGCGGTGTTTGTGTTTAGCTGTAATTTTCCTCTTATTCATTTACTGTACCCACACATATTATATACCGTTTTTCTCGCCATTAAATGGACTTTATAAAGATACCATTATTTTCCCTAATATCATATAACATACTATTAAAAAAACACACTTTTTCTAACTTTGACCCCCAAAATCTGTTGCACATCTACCACCACCAAAAATGCTAAATAGTTTCTAAATTTTGTCCTGAGTTTAGAAATACTCAATGTTTACATGTTCTTTGCTTTTTTTGCAAGTTATAGGGAAATAAGTACAAGTAGCACCTTGTTATTTCCAAACTTTTTTTTTTTCAAAATTAGCGCTAGTTACATTGTAACACTGATATCTGTCAGGAATCCCTGAATAACTCTTCACATGTACAGTATATATTTTCTTTTAGTAGACAGCCCAAAGTATTGATCTAGGCCCCTTTTGGAATATTTCATGCCACCATTTAACCGCCAAATGCGATTAAATAAAACAATCGTCAACTTTTTCACAAACTTTAGGTTTCTCACTGAAATTATTTACAAACAGCTTGTGCAATTATGGCACAATTGGTTGTAAATGCTTCTCTGGGGTCCCCTTTGTTTAAAAATAGCGGACATTTATGGCTTTGGCATTGCTTTTTGGTAATTAGAAGGCCGCTAAATAGAGTGGCTCAGAGTGGCTCTCTCTGCATCGGTGCCTAAAAAAAGGGTATTGCAGGATGCCTCAATTTCGAGGCATCACTGCAATACCCTGAAAGCGGCTGGAAGTGATCGTGATCGCTTCCACCACTTGAAACAACAGAGGACGTGTCAGGCCCGTCCTTGATCCTTAACTTTTTGTAGGACGTTAAGGGGTTAAACAACGTTCCAATTTACTTCTATTATAAAATTTCCTTTATTCCCTTGTTACCCTTTGCTGAAGGAACAGCATTGCACTACTGGCAGTAAGCTGAACACATCTAGTTAGCCAATCACAAGAGACAAATGTGTGCAGGCACCAATCAGCAGCTAGCCCCCACTGGTGTAAGATATGTGCATATTCAAGTGATACCAAGAGAAAAAAGTACATTTGAAAATATAAGTGAATTTAAAAGTGTCTTAAAATGATATGCTCTATCTTAATCATGCACATTTAAGTTTGACTTTCCTATCCCTTTAAGCATTGGAATTTTAGGTATTGGTACCCTGAGTTTTTTCACCTTATGCATAAAAAAATATCCATCCTATACGTATCTCCTGTCTCAGTCTTTTTATCTGCACACTCTGAGTCACCAGCTACTACTAAGCATGTGCAAGAGATCACAGTGTGTGTATATATATATATATATATGTATGATTATTTTTATATATATATATATATATATATATATATATATATATATATATACAGCCAGGATGTCTCACACCACTCAAAGACCAAGGTTGAACACAGATTCAAAAACTCTGTACATCTGTCGTAGAGCACTTTTAAATCAAATTAGGAATATTGTAAAAAAAACACCATATGCAGGTGTGCCAACATATTTTTTAAATTTTATTTATTTTTATTGGACGCATGGACATTTTAAACATCTTTCTAATTTACTTCTATTATTTAATTTGCTTCATTCTCTTAATATCCTTTGCTAAAAGGCGCATCTAGATAGGCTCAGTAGCTGCTGATTGGTGGCTGCACATAAATGCCTTGTGTGATTGGCTCATCCATGTGCATTGCTATTTCTTCAACAAAGGATATATAAAGAATGAAGCAAATTAGAGCATAGAAGTAATTTGGAATGTTGTTGAAAATGTTGTTCTGTACCTGAATCATGAAAGAAAAATTTTGGGTTTAGTGTCCCTTTAATGTTGCTCTTTACACATTACATTATATTTCAACTTTTGCTAAAGATAATACCTCAAAATAAAACCAGATTTTAATCACATTTTTAGTTAATTAAATACAAGTAATTCCCATCTATATTGCAATTAGTGTGATAATGCCACAGGAGACTTTTAGCCTTATCCTAAAACTTGCAATGCCGGCTGAATGCCAAAATATCCACTGGTATGTACTATGGTAAAGTGCATCAGGCAAAATAAGTCTACTATCTATACCATTAGTGAGACAGGTAATAGGAAAGTGTTCAAATAAGTAATAAATAGGACTATGGGCCTGATAATCAGACTCATCAGGATGGAGAGAAATTACGTAAAATCTTTGGGGTCTTTTTTGAGCAGTACTGACAAGACTTCTTAGATAATCTTTCCAGATTCAGAGAGCATTAGATCATCAAGCTCTATAACCACAAAAGTGAGTTCTGTCACTGTAAAAACACCAGAGAGTAATATGGAAATTTAACAGATTTTTTTCACTTTAGAGAAAACGTTTTGTTTAATAAATAAAGCCCACAGTATCCAATTGTCCATCTATTTTGCAAATTGCCTATTATAAAAGAACGGCTCTTACCTGACTGGGGTCCATTGGTCTTTCAATAAGTGTGACTGTTTGCTCTTCAATGGCTTCTGCATATCACTGCTCCAATGCCCTGTCTGCTATGTAGGTGCAAAGATCAATCTAACAGGTTACAAAACAAATCTGAACTGTTCACACCTCCATTCTGTAATATATTCCAGTGGTTGCCAAGCATAACAAGATAGCATAGGATACTCTTACTTTAAGACATTTGGTCCTGTTACCTTGACTGAATCATCTGTGCTAAAGTTAACTCACTCACTACTGGGAATTTCATAGAAAAATTTACCCAAAGTACCAGAGAATTTTTAGTATTTTTGCTATCACTCAGAAACAGCCTTTGTTTTTTTTTTATTTACTTATGAAAACAATACTTACTTATTTTTGGCATAAAGAGAGCTTTCAGAGTAAGATGGTTCCAACTAGCTATTTATTCACAGATTTCAGAAATTATTGTAAAAGTACCCACAAAAGTAAAAAATAATATATATATATATATATATATATATATATATATATATATAAATTATCACATTTCAGAAAAAGTTGTAGCTTTCTAAGTGTAGAAAATCATAACATTTGTTCATTGGCATCATATGATTCAAGACCAAATGTATAGAAGAACTGTGCAAAATCTCAAAATTAACCTCCAGAACTATATATTTCTAAAGTAGACAACCCAAGGTATTGATCTAGGTCCATTTTGGTATATTTGATGCCACTATTTGTCCACTATATACAATCATATAAAAAAAGTTGTTAACTTTTTTTGCAAACTTTGTGTTTCTCACTGAAATTGTTTACAAACAGCTATTGCAGTCATAAGACAAATGGTTGTAAAAGCTTCTCTGTGATCCCCTTTGTTCAGAAACAGCAGACATGCATGGCTTTGCCATTTGTTTTTGGCAATTAGAAGGCACCTAACTGCAGCTGTGCACCACACTTCTGAAACTCCCGGCAGTGAAGGGTTTAATAAAGTAGCATGTAAGGTTAATATTTGCTCTAATGTAGAGATTACCCTCCCACCTGACACCTCCCACCCCCTGATCACTCCCAAACAGCTCTCTTCCCTGCCTCCCCCACCCCCATTGGTCACCACTATCTTAGGTACTGGCAGAATGCCTGCTAGTATACAGTTTAGGGATTGTATTGTCTTTTTTTGTTTAAATGTTTTTTTTTCTTTCAATTTCTGTAGTGTAGGGATTCCTCCTCACCCATCCACCACCATAAGCACTACCCAAACAGCTCTCTAACTTTCCCCATCGCACTACTGTCCACCATCTTTGTTAATGACAGTTAGTCTGTCAGTTACAAATAGCAAATTATACTTATTTTTAAGATTGCTTTGATTCATTTCACCAACTCCCTCTTCTAGCCCATATAGTTCTGCGGTGTAGGGTATCCCCATCCCTCCCTCTTCCCTGCCTTACATTTTTTTCTGTAGTGTAGGGAACCCTGCCCCTTCCTCCCCCATCCTCACTTGGTCGATCCACCTTCCCACCGCTTCTATGCAGAACTAATTATCATAGTTACAGAATGATGCAGACAGTATCACTCTCTGTAGCGATTGGCGATCTGCCTTCATATATTAAGGGAGCACAATCAGCGCTATAAATATTATATGAAGGCAGATACCTTCTGCCCCCAGTAGCAGTCTTCGCTGTCTAAGCTGACAGTGGGGGCCACAGTAAGTCACACTACTTTGCCCAGTGTACTGTGTTGATGTAGAACATACAACCATTTTAGCACAAGGGGTTAATATGCCTTAAAATGATAGAAAGGTCTAAAATGAAATGTGCACGGGTGCATTCCCCTTAGAAAAAATGTTTTTTGTTTTTTGTTTTTTTTTTAAATCTTTATTTATGATTTTATACAAAAATCGCATAGCAAACAATATTGAATACACATCATGAAAAAAACAAAACAAACATAACATCACAATGCGACTAATACAGTGATAACATTGAGAACCAAGGATATAAAAAAAAAACAGAAGAGAGAAAAAAAAAAACATCATAAAATTAGACTCCCTCCCTCTCCCTCATACAACCGATCTTGTAAATGTTATAGGGTGATTTCACTTATAATTTCTCCTCTTAATATCGCACTCTGGATCCATTCAGAGTGTTTAAAGGGGGCAATGAGGCTCTGTTGTACTCCTAAAGTGTTGGAGAATATATAATCTCCCCATTTCCTGAAGAAATTATCAATTTCCCTTTCAGAGGATATTGAGGTTTCGTATTGTTCATAAATTAATTTCAAGTTTAACATATTCAGTAATAGTGTGAACATAGGTTTTTTGTTAGATTTTCAGGAGGAAAAAATAACATTTCTAGCACAGAGAATTATGACATTAATAAACTTTATGTTTTCTTCCCTGCCTTTATGATTCCTTAAAAAAAATATTTCCTCCTTGTCCAGTATAATTTCATACTTTAATATTTTTGAAAGCCAGAATGATACTTTTCCCCAAAATTGATTTACTTTTGGGCAGGCCCAAATACAATGTATCAAATTAGCATTTGGATAGCTACAACGTGAACATTCATACATTTGGGCTTTATTCCATTTCCCTAAATCTTCTGGAGTAATATAGGTCCTATTGATTAACTTGATGTGAGATTCCCGCCAGGCTAAAAGAAGAGTCGCGGACCATGCCCTATCTATGCTTTTCTCAATTGTCTTACAATCTATATGAGGGACATCTACAGACCATCTTTCGCGCAGACGTTCCATACCATACAGGCCTTCTTTAAGCATTAATAAACTATACCATCGTGATATGGTTGCTTTGCCTTTCTGACAGACATTTAGACACATATATACGTTTTCCCAGTTTGTGCTAAAATCATCTAGAACTATCGAATTAAGGTAATGTCTAATTTGAAAGTACCCAAACAAATCACGATTAGGCAGATTATATTTTTCTTTTAGATCACAAAAGGCATGTATGACTTTTCTATCCCAATCAATGCATTGGGCGAAATACTCCAACCCCTCTAATTTCCACCTTTTAAAAATTTTGGTGTCACAGCCTGGAGGGAAGGCTGGATTATTTTGTATTGGTAGATATTTAGAACACTGAAAATTAACTTCCATAACTAGGCATAGTTCTTGCCAGGCAATGAAAGGGTTTTTAAATGTATGCATTGCTTTCAGTAGGGGAGGCCAGGCTTTTTGTCTCGTATGTATAAGAGCTTTTAAAGTATACGGTTTGAAAAAAGTATTTTCGATATCTTTGAGTGCTAACTGCCCTTTATCTGTTAACCAGTCTGGAACTATTTTCATCAAACAAGCTACATTATACTTATAGATTGATGGAAGGCCGAGGCCAGCCTTTTCTTTTGAATGATTTAGCCTTTTTAAAGATAATTTGTGTCTGGCCTTTCCCCATAAAAAATGCCTAACTGCAGAATTTAATAATTTTATGTCTGCCTTTCTAAGAAAAAGGGGGACATTTTGCATTACATATAGTAGTTTGGGCAGAGCAATCATTTTTATTAAATTTATTTTCACCGCTATAGTCAGCGTAAAAGATGTCCACCTGGAGATGTCCTCCAAGATTTTCTTAATTACCCCAGAAAAATTAGCGTTATACCACTCTTCCGGGCAATTCGATACATTAATACCCAGATATTTTAACATTTTAACTTCTTTAAAGTGAAGTATCCCAGCAGATTCTCTAGGCCTATTTAACGACAAAATTTCTGATTTTTTGGAATTTATTGCATATCCTGAAAATGAGCCGAATGTATCCAATAGCCTCAATAATATAGGTACATTCTCCTTAGTATTAGAAAGGAATACTAGCAGATCATCTGCATATAAAGATATTTGAATCTCTTTCTCTCCAAGTTTAATCCCCTTAATAGAGTTGCGAAGTGCTATAGCTAAAGGTTCAATGCATAGATTGAATAAAAGCGGGGAGAGCGGGCAGCCTTGTCGGGTACCCCGCGCTAGTTGAAAATAATCTGTACACCGACCATTGACTATTAAGGCGGATCTTGGCTTATCATATAAGGCTTGTATAAAAGACAGAAAAGAGCCCTTGATTCCAAATTGTTCCACCGTAAAAAATAGATGTTCCCATATAATGGAATCAAAGGCCTTTTCGGCATCCAAAGCAATAATTGCCTTGTCCCGATCAACTTTATGTGATTGCTTTCTTGTATTATAATACTCTGCTGTTACCAGTAATTTCCTCAGATTTGAGAAAAGGGATCTACCTTTTAAAAAACCAGTTTGATCTGGATGAATTAATTTGTCAAGAATTTTCTGTAATCTAGCTGCCAGAATACTTGTTAAGAGTTTGTAATCCGTTTTGAGCAACAAAATAGGGCAATATGAATATAATGTTTCAGGATACTTATGTATTCAGATTATGTTAGGCTGGATCTTAATTGTCCATCAAGAGGAATATATAGCTATCCGCTACTTTTATCTTAGCCCTGGTGGGGCAACATGGAGATTGAACATACGTTTATTACCAACTCTATGCCTGGATTTTCTTCACCCTCCCAACAGATCTATGTTGTTATAACACAAGAAAAAGTTTTAGACAATTGTAGATTATATGCTTCGTCCAGCGTAAGCTGTCCTACTTATAAGAGAGGGTACATCCAGGGACTAGCCCATTAATAACTTTGAACTAGCTTGTGCCGCTTTTCTGTAGTGCTTAAGATTGACACCCTATAGTGGTGTTAGTATTACAGCTGAACAGCAGTGTAACTGCAAAGTCCCTTTAAGTATGCAGAGATATACAGTTAACTACACTTTTGCTCTTGCTGGCCTTGCTGTTCATGAAAGAGGGCTTTTTATATCAGCCCTCCTCTGGTGTTTTTCCGGTTTTACCTGACCACAGAGTAAGAGAGTTAATATTTTTACCAGGGTAACTTCACTGGCCACAGGGTGAGGGACTTAACCTTAAGCGTGAACTTGGTGACGAACAAATACAAAGTCTCATAAATGTTTGCTATTCCTTTCACCTTGTCTCCCCACTCTTCACCCTCCCCTGTACCTCCAGACTAAGAACTGACCATGTTTCCTATATGCAAGATCTTAATGCTTCGCCGTGGAACTGAATGACCATTGGGCGAAATACTCCAACCCCTCTAATTTCCACCTTTGAAACATTTCGGTGTCACAGCCTGGAGGGAAGGCTGGATTATTTTGTATTGGTAGATATTTAGAACACTGAAAATTAACTTCCTTAACTAGGCATAGTTTTTGCCAGGCAATGACAGGGTTTTTAAATGTATGCATTGCTTTCAGTAGGGGAGGCCAGGCTTTTTGTCTCGTATGTATAAGAGCTTTTAAAGTATACGGTTTGAAAAAAGTATTTTCGATATCTTTGAGTGCTAACTGCCCTTTATCTGTTAACCAGTCTGGAACTATTTTCATCAAACAAGCTACATTATACTTATAAATTGATGGAAGGCCGAGGCCAGCCTTTTCTTTTGACTGATTTAGCCTTTTTAAAGATAATTTGTGTCTGGATAATTTATAATTTTATGTCTGCTTTTCTAAGAAAAAGGGGTACATTTTGCATTACATATAGTAGTTTGGGCAGAGCAATCATTTTTATTAAATTTATTTTCGCCGCTATAGTCAGCGTAAAAGATGTCCACCTGGAGATGTCCTCCAAGATTTTCTTAATTACCCCAGAAAAATTAGCGTTATACCACTCTTCCGGGCAATTCGATACATTAATACCCAGATATTTTAACATTTTAACTTCTTTAAAGTGAAGTATCCCAGCAGATTCTCTAGGCCTATTTAACCACAAAATTTCGGATTTTTTGGAATTTATTGCATATCCTGAAAATGAGCCGAATGTATCCAATAGCTTCAATAATAAGGTACATTCTCCTTAGTATTAGAAAGGAATACTAGCAGATCATCTGCATATAAAGATATTTGAATCTCTTTCTCTCCAAGTTTAATCCCCTTAATGGAGTTGCGAAGTGCTATAGCTAAAGGTTCAATGCATAGATTGAATAAAAGCGGGGAGAGCGGGCAGCCTTGTCGGGTACCCCGCGCTAGTTGAAAATAATCTGTACACCGACCATTGACTATTAAGGCGGATCTTGGCTTTTCATATAAGGCTTGTATAAAAGACAGAAAAGAGCCCTTGATTCCAAATTGTTCCACCGTAAAAAATAGATGTTCCCATATAATGGAATCAAAGGCCTTTTCGGCATCCAAAGCAATAATTGCCTTGTCCCAATCAACTTTATGTGATTGCTTTCTTGTATTATAATACTCTGCTGTTACCAGTAATTTCCTCAGATTTGAGAAAAGGGATCTACAGTTTGATCTGGATGAATTAATTTGTCAAGAATTTTCTGTAATCTAGCTGCCAGAATAAATGTTAAGAGTTTGTAATCCGTATTGAGCAACGAAATAGGGCGATATGAATATAATTTTTCAGGATACTTATGTATTCAGATTATGTTAGGCTGGATCTTAATAGTCCATCAAGAGGAATATATAGCCATCCGCTACTTTTATCTTATCCCTGGTGGGGCAACATGGAGATTGAACATACGTTTATTACCAACTCTATGCCTGGATTTTCTTCACCCACCCAACAGATCTATGTTGTTATAACACAAGAAAAAGTTTTATACAATTGTAGATTATATGCTTCGTCCAGCGTAAGCTGTCCTACTTATAAGAGAGGGTACATCCAGGGACTAGCCCATTAATAACTTTGAACTAGCTTGTGCCGCTTTTCTGTAGTGCTTAAGATTGACACCCTATAGTGGTGTTAGTATTACAGCTGAACAGCAGTGTAACTGCAAAGTCCCTTTAAGTATGCAGAGATATACAGTTAACTACACTTTTGCTCTTGCTGGCCTTGCTGTTCATGAAAGAGGGCTTTTTATATCAGCCCTCCTCTGGTGTTTTTCCGGTTTTACCTGACCACAGAGGAAGAGAGTTAATATTTTTACCAGGGTAACTTCACTGGCCACAGGGTGAGGGACTTAACCTTAAGCGTGAACTTGGTGACGAACAAATACAAAGTCTCATAAATGTTTGCTATTCCTTTCACCTTGTCTCCCCACTCTTCACCCTCCCCTGTACCTCCAGACTAAGAACTGACCCTGTTTCCTATATGCAAGATCTTAATGCTTCGCCGTGGAACTGAATGACCTAGGTAGCTTCACTGGCGACTTCTGTGAGGGACTTACTCAGCTGGTTATCGGCATATATAGGCATGTGACAGTTATCAATGCTAATATGACAACCTTTATTTCTTATGCACAATAACTTTTCTTCACCCTCCCCAGGTCTACCAGACTTAAATTACCCAGATATTTTAACTGTGCCAAATACATGGGATATGCGGTGCCATTGATATTAAATCAGTCTCTACAGAAAGTGATGCATATACTAGATAGACTGTCTGTGGCCAGTAGACAGAATTAGGCCTATAGTTAGGGTTTACCGGACCAAGCAATGCTGTCCTCAGCTTGTGCGACCTCACTGCCGATTTCACCACGGCTGTTCTCAAGCTGGATAAGTCCTGCCAAGAGATTGTGATGGCGCTGACACAGGCAAGTGCGCATAGACGACCCGACCTGATCTCCTTTCCTCTTTATGGCCGGACTGGAATGAGCACGGGTGGCAGACTGACCGTCAATAACTTGATACTGCCTCCGCTCTCCTTTCCACAGCTTCTTCTGCTGGCGTGCTCCGCCGTTCACTGCCGCCTCCACGCTTCCATGCGCACCTACGTCACAGGCGCAGACTAACGCCGTAACCGGAACCCCAGAAAAATTTTTTTTATCACTGTTTTTTTTTAAGCATACGCACTAGTATTCAAACAACTTACATGCTCAGCGCTCATAAAACTAGCGGTGGTGTGTATTGATTCTGTGAAGATGCAATTTTTAAGACACACGAAAGAATTATCTCTGGCACTGTGAATTGTGCTTATGTTGAAAAATGACTGTGCCCAAAAAATTGGCTAAGTCTGGTGCAACCCATTTAATTAGTAAGTTACCCCAAAGAAAAGAATAAAAGAAAAAGAACAGGGGCTTACAGCATCATTCTACTATATGTTAGTGCAAATAAAAATGAACTTGTATTAACTCATTGTTAAAATAGAAAGGTATTAACCTCTTCTAATTCACACCCACAATACACTGTATAAAAATCCAGAAAATAAAACTAGCGAGAATTACCCCCATTTCCTGGCCGATAACTGGATCTGTCGGCATCAGGTGACAGGGGTGAAGAGCACGCAAAACAAGAAAAACAGACGCTTTTTCGGCCCGTTGGCAGTCCTATTGAGAAATGCCTGCTGCAGGGCAGAAATGCGTCTTTTGGCTTTTTTGTGGTGTAAGATGTAATTTGGGTCATACAAGCCACTGCTGATTCTCTGAGAAGGTGTGGTGTTTCATTACTGGTGCAATGACACTCACAGGATATGTGCGTATGCCAAAGAAAAACAGTAATAACTGTTACTAGAAGCATTTCTGCTAATAGAAGTATATTGCAACAATGCTTCTTTTCAAATTGAAATGCAGCCTGTAAGCTTTGAACAAGGTAATTCAAATCTCATGAAACAATGGCTGTTTAGGATAGGGCACTGAAAGTATCGTATTAGTAAAGTATTCAGCCCCTCTAGCTCACCAGTACGAAAACGCCGAACACGCGGCATAGGGAGATGACATCACCAGTCTTCTTCATCCGTAATTATTAGACAGGGTGCTAGCCAAAAACAACGAGCAGGAACCTCACTGCTCAAATAGTATACAGCAAAGAGAGGGAAGGCTGCACAACTGTGTGTACATAAAAAAATACTTTTTAAGGTTCTTAAAGGGACACTGAACCCAAATGTTTTCTATCGTGATTCAGATAGAGCATGAAATTTTAAGCAACTTTCTAATTTACTCCTATTATCAAATTTTCTTCATTCTCTTGGTATCTTTATTTTAAATGCAAGAATTTAAGTTTAGATGCCGGCCCATTTTTGGTGAACAACCTAGGTTGTCCTTGCTTCTTGGTGGTTAAATTCATCCACCAATAAAAAAAGTGCTGTCCATACACCTGAACCAAAAAAAAGCTTAGATGCCTTCTTTTTCAAAATACAGATAGCAAGAGAACAAAGAAAAATTGATAATAGGAGTAAATTAGGAAGTTGCTTAAAATTGCATGCTCTATCTGAATCATAAAAGAAAACAATTGGGTTCAGTGTCCCTTTAAGAGATTAAATTAAAGGGACATGGAACCCAAATGTTTTCTTTCATGATTCAGATAGAGAATACAATTTTAAACAACTTTCCAATTTACTTCAATTGCATTCTCTATCTTAAAGTGTACCTTTAAGGGATACTTCTGGTAAAAAGGGATCTACTTCATCAAGATTTAGTTATTCATTCTCATCCAAGGCATTTGGCCTTAAAACTTGAATACAGATTGGTGAAAAAGCTGGGTCTATCTGAGCCTATGAACATAGGGACAGAAAACATAGTAACGTCTACCAATATCCTCAAGAGTAAATTATGGGATCTTTTTTTCTTAGCTCCGTCATCCTCTACACAGTCCTCTTGCTTAATATTTGGGGGGCGAGTAGGAGAAAGAACAAACGTTAGTCCAGATTATATGCTGTACTGGCCAAGCATAGTAAAGTCATAGTGCATGTGCAAAGTTATATCACATTCTATGAGAAAGTGCCCAGAGTGACTTCATCATTGCATTTGCTATGGGGCAGGGATACTTACAGTATCTATGATTGAGTCTATGATTAAGCGCCACTCAGGGGCATGAAACATGTCAGATAGTTCTTTGCAGCCTCCATGTTTGTCTAAGTGTTTTTATGGATTTCCAATAAAAGACTATTTCCTCATTGGGAATTATATCTAACAGTGATACTGCTACAATGTGCATGCAGCAATGTCACTGGTGTAGGAATATATCAGTTATTACTGCTGGTTGAAGGGGCAAAACACCTGTTAATCTTTTGGATACCAAAGAAATCTGCAACAAATTGCAAAACATCTATGCTATAACAAATCCCTAACCTTAGCTTAGATCAAAATCATTCGTCATGACATTCTTGCATTTGGATGTCATGGTAGGAAATATATCCAGCAATGACATCCAGACAGTGAAATTGTGGTTAATTGTCTGTCAGTCATGCTATTATGACAGAATACCTGGGAGAAAAAAACATACTTGGATACAGAAATGGTAGCCATATAAAATATAATGGAGTCCCACAGTATGTCCCCACAGCATAGGTTAGACAATCCTGAATTTACTGCTGGGTTAAAGGGACATAAATCCAATATTTTTTTTCTTTTCATGATTCTGATAGAGCATATCATTTTTAACACCTTTCCAATTTACTTCTATTACCAAATTTTCTTTGTTTTCTTGTTATCATTTGTTTAAAAGCAGGAAGGTAAGCCCAGGAGCGTGCACATGTCTTCAGTACTATATTGTAGCAGTTTTGCAGCATTGTTATACATTAGCAAGAGCAATAGATGGCAGAACTATTTCCTGTCATGTAGTGCTCCAGCCATGAGCACACTACCAATTTAAAAATCTCTTCAACAAAGAATAACAAGAGACTGAAGCAAATGCCATAATAGAAGTAAATTGGAAACTTTTTAAAAATTGTATTCTCTATCTGAATCAAGAAAGACATTTTTGGGTTTGATGTCAGATATTGGTAGAATGTAACAAAACAAATACAGAAACATCTGTTCTTTAAGGGAAAAAATTAGATTGAATATTTTATTACATTATTCAGTTCTAAAAAAATATTCCTTCTAGTTTTACGTTTTAGCATTTAATACCCTAATTGAAAAAGCTATTTTAAGAAAAACATGCATAAAATAGATTAGATGGATAGATAGTAAAATTAACTAACTATATATAAACATATTTCTCAGAACTTCAGAAGCACTAACTTTTTCGATCCCCAAGTACTTCCAGACTGTTATGAACTAGATTAGGTATGTAATAGAAGCAGAATAAGACGTGAGTTGCGTGCCATCCACAAGATGGCTATATGCTGCTGTAGCGTTACTGTACGTTGCGCGGCCAACCAAGTAGCATACATTTGACGTCACAAGCGACACGGCTGTCTGTCCTTGGAGTCTGGGTGAAAATGGGGTATTGGGAGATACCGGAGGGAACCGACTGTGTGAAGAAGACATGGCTGACAACGCGAGTTGGGGCAGCACTGGGTGGGTGAGAGAATAATGCTGGATTGTATTTAGGATAAGAAGGGAAATATGGTTATTGTCACCCTTAAATAAGGGCAGTATAATGATGAATTAAAGTTTCCCTTTCAATATGCAATGCCACAATATTCGTATAAAATAAGTCCAATAATTTTTAAAGTGTACGCTCTAAATGTACAAAGCGCTAATTAGAATTCATGGGATATTTTTTAACAGCTTAACTACTGTGGCATTGCACTAAATCATTTTCACTATCTTGTATTTATTTAAAAAACAATACAAAAACAACAATACATGCAATATATCCACCTGAAACGTTATAATATCACATTTAGTATCCATTGTTCAAAAAAAAAATACAAATCTAGGATTTTAGTCCCATGATGTATAATAAATAGTAATTGAAAATGTAAAATATGAAAATAATTGTCACTTTGCACCGTCTTGTACTTTGTTTAGATAATAAGCTGAAGTAAAAATATAAAAAGTAAAAACAAAATGTTGTTTGCTACTAGTTGGTCATTATTACAATGATGATACTTTGATAGCTATAAGAGCATGAAGCCAAACCACCTATTTTCATTTTAGGACTACAACTTTCAAGAGGTGCTTGAGGTGGGCTCTTTTTAGAGTTGCATGACATCCAATAATAGGACCATGCTTTGGTGGTTTACTACTATTATCTAGAACAGTCTGTAGCTCAGCTCCACTGTCAGGTGCAAGCCAGAAAGGGTGGATTTATTGTTACTACTATTATCTGGTAGCTGGGTGGTCACAAACACTTATTTTAACTAGCAGGATTGCCTCTTTAAAATAAGAAGTCGCTAATTCCTCTTTATTATTGAAATGAGGGATCCCAGTCCCATCTAAGCAGAGAATATGAGGAGTTATTTTGTTTAGTTACTCTATTTATTTAGAAAAAATCTTCTTATTGCTTGTAAGCAAAGAGGGGAGTTTCCTCTTTGAAATGAGGAGTTCCTCGTACCAAACAGAGGAGACAAGGTCTCTGATAGATCTCTCATGTGACTAGTTTTGCAGATAATTTAAATTTTTACAACAACCACCTGCATCTTAGAGGGACATGCAACCGCTCAATTGGAAGAACATCCTTCTTTTAGCAGAGTGGTCCCTTGTCCCTCTTAGTGGCGCGAGGGTTGAGATATCGATGCTTTAAGAGTTTCACCTCCATGCCATGAGCAGTGTGATGTCGTATTACAACAGACACAAGAGTATGAGGAATTTGGAAGGGTCACTAGAGAACAAAGAAGTGGTTGAATCTGTAGCATGTCAGGGAGATATCCTCAAAACCTAAGAACCACCTAGAAAGTCTCAGTGCGGTCCTCTTTACCCAAGAGGACCATGTTTTTATTTTATTTATGTTTTCTTTATTTTGTTCTTTTGGATTTTTGAAAACGTGAAAGGGCCATTATAGTGTGGGGTGGGGGGGGGGGAATTATGCTCTTGTTTGTTAAAGCATGTACATTTTATCACTATCCTACAAATCTATGGGTTATGTACTAAGCACAGAAGCAAGCCCCTCCTGTGCAAGTTAAGAAGCAATGGTCATATGTTTGTTTGGGTTGATTTACAGGAAACGTAAGAGCAGGGCACAGTGCTGCATGAGGTTATCCTTGTGAAGTGATAACTGGTCTAACATAGAAATTCCAGCCTCCAAGTTTGGCATAAAAGACCTTTATTTTTCACATAGGGTCCAGAGCAAGAAATACAACGTTTCAGGCCCTTAGTCATGTATATGATAACTAGGTTATGTGATAACTGGTGGCAGTGGATTTACTTTGCTGCCCACTCGCCATGAAGACAGGGTCTCTTGTTGAGAATCTTGTCTGACCGTATTTTAGTACACGGGGGGGCTTATGTTTTTAATCCCCACAAAGGGGTTAAACACACAGTTAAAGTATAATTTGGGAGCTCCCAGTGGAAACTGCAGAGGAGCCAATCCGCAGTGTTAGTTGCACAGCTGGGTCATGAGACTAGCCATGCTGATTGGGTCAATGGCAATTTCCGCTCAGGACCAGCAATTTTCTGCTGATGGGGTTAAACACATAGATTTGCAGGACCAACAGTGATAAAATGACATGCTCTAACAAATGAGAGAATGCAATTATTTCACTATTATTGCCCTTTAAGTAAAATCAATTGTATACAAATAGTTGAGATAAGTGTGCTTATCTAAAGCTGTCCACCTTAAACAGAAGAAAATGCAAACCTTGAAAATCCACCCTTCAAATATTTAGTAATATTATTGATGTTACACATCCTCCCGCCTGCGATACCATCTAGGAAGCGTCTTTAGCTACAATACAGCCAAAATGCTAGGACGTTCTATATGTCCTAAGGGTGCTAAAGCCAAGTGCAGTTAGGGTGGCATAGAATGTCCTAAGAGCGAGAAGGGGTTAAAGGAAAAAGTATCTATGTAAACAGAATAATTTAAGGGGTCTGGAAAAAAAAAGATTTATAAAATGAAGCTAAAATGATCCACTTTGCACAAAAAAAAGCATCCTTCCTCCTGAAAGCTCCATAATATGAAGCCATACCCAAGAGACAACAGTGCATTTGGCACTTTCAAACAGAACAATGTGGTTTATGATTTATGTATATTTCTTTAGCTTATAAAAAATATTTTTTCAATAGATCCTTTCCATCTCCATGGAGTAGAACGCACCATGTAGAGGTGTTTTTTTTTGTTGTTTTTTTTTTAAATCTTTATTACTTTTAACAAATATACAGCAAAAATAGTTTAAAAAAATGAAGAAATCAAATACAGCATTATATATGCACTGAGACACTAAAAGTTAAACAGCATACGGCTCCCAGGTTAAAATGACATATTTTAAACATTGTTTAACTGTTAATTATTCCAGTGATTATTAAATACGTTCTTACCAAAGCCATTCTCCTTTTTCCTGTAAGTCTTTAAATTATTTTAAATGTATTCATCCTATAAACAAAGATTTCTGTTTTTAACTGTAGGGCCTAAATAAAAGGGGACCGACATTGCAAACACATATGCAATCTATTTAGATGATCAAACATGTAAAACTTAAAGTGATGGTAAAACCAAGCGTAAAACAAACGCTAAGATTTATCATCACTAAAAATAAACTGCTTCAGTCATTGTTTCGTAAAAAACTATGTTAAACTCACCCTATCTATATGAAAAGTAGATCACTAACTCCGCGGCTCCGGCTGCCCACGGCACAGTGCTTTCTTTAATGAGGTGACGTTTCCACCTCTAGACCAATAGCCGTTCGTTTCAACTGACATCCTAGCCACGGCTATTGGTCTAGAGGTGGAAATGTCACCTCATAGGAGAAACCGCTGTGCCATGGGCAGCCGGAGCCGCAGAGTTAGCAATCTATTTTCTTATAGATACGGCAAGTTTAACATCATTTTTTTATGAAACAATGACTGAAGCTAATGCTTATTTTTAGTGATGGTAAATCCTAGCGTTTGTTATACGCTGGGATTTACCATCACTTTAAATTTAAAATCCCAGTACTGCGGTCTTAATAAACGTTGTCTGCTGTAACTAGCTTTTACACTTGTATTTTTTATAGTTCTTTCTTAGAAAAAATAAATATCCTCAAGGGGGCTTAGATATAAACCAAGATTTTGGAACAGTTTTGAGAAAATCAAAATGCGTGCATCACTAATTGACTTGCCTATGCTCACACACTGTCATCTAAAAGGGGCAGTAAACACCCTGAGATTTTAACATTAAATGCTTAGTTATGCATAGTAAAACAACTTTGCAATATACTTTCATTATTTATGTTTTGTCCCCTTTAATGTAATTTAGCTGCACCCCCCACACACCTCAAAACTGTAAAGGCTCAAGTCAAACCCTGCTACATATTGTTCCCTAATTAGCCGTAGCTCATAACAACTGCAAAACAATGTACTTTATACTAAGATGATGACACTGGCTAGCCTTGTCTGCAGACTCAAGCCTGGATGATTGTCTACTCCAAATAAGACAAATGGTAGGTGGGATTTGACTATTTAAAAACTATTGCAGCAAGCAGGCTGTTTGTTTTTAACAAATTTACGTTTTGACTGATATGTTATTCTATAGCAAGATCTTCCATGTAAAAAACTCTTATGAATTTTTGTTTTACTGTATTTTCCAGGTCTGGTTGGTTCTGCATACCATATTGTCGCATTTCAGCCCAACACAGCGTTGCAGGGACTTCAGAGAGCTGCTACAGGGACCATAACTATGGGTAAGTATTCCTGTCAGTATTTGCTGTTAAATGTGTTATCTTGGTGCATAATAATCACACAACAGTGATGAATGTTTTCATAATATTTTATTTCTTGTTTTCCCGTATTTTCCGCGTAATCCTTTGTTTGTTTTCAGCTACTCTTGGTGCAATCTTTGGGATTTCCACCTGTCTTAGTGCCCAGATTCGCGAGAAGCCAGATGATGCTTTTAATTATTTTGTAGGAGGGTGTGCTTCAGGCATCTTCCTAGGTGTCAAAAGTGAGTATTTGTAATGGCACTCATATGTATATGCTGAGCAAGCAGAACTAAAGACTTCTGGTCAGGATTCATTCACTAGAAATTCTACAGTAAAGCTTCTGCTAACAGCATTTTATTAAGCATTTTTTTTCTTTAAGGATTAAATACATAGTTAAAATTATACTCCCATTCTGCTACAGATGATGATACAGCCAGACATTGGAGGATATGCTTGTATGCCGCCTCCTGATTTGCTTACCAGCTGTATCCTTATTTGGAGTGCAACAGGAGCACAACTTTGTCTATGTATTTAACCCTTTTGGAAGAGCTAAACACATAGTAGAAGAAAGGAACAGAGCATTTTATTTTTTACCCACGAATATCCCTTTAATACAGGAGACTAATAGCATGTATAGACTTAGCTGGATTAAGCTGCATTAATTGGAGTCTTTAATTTTTTAATGTTTAGCACATTTTAGTAATTTTTTTTTTTTTTAACTTTTAAGACTTAAAACTGTAATTTTGTTAGGAAAGTGTTATTTTGTAGACCAGGGACACACCTCTTGAAAAGGCCAAGAAATGTAGTTTATTTTCTACTGTAGCCATTTAGGGACTTTTAAATAACCACCTGCCCTGATCAAAAAATCCCTGTGTAGCATGTTGCAGGTTCCACCCAATCTCTCTAGGTGCAGTAGATAAAACTACAGTATTTCACTTTTTTTTTCTTTTCATCTGCACATAAAAAAATGTTATGAGGGATGAAATTGAAATGTCAATCTAATTGTTTTTATTGCAGCCCACAACTACATGACCGGGACAACTGCCTGCCTTGCCCTGGGGACAATTGCAGCCCTCACCAAGATTGGGAAGAAGGAAGGCTGGGTCTTAATTCCATCTGAACCCAAATTATGACCTCACTTGACCACTCTGCTTCCTGTAAAATAATTGCTCTTATTAAACTAAAACCTATGCTTATGGATTTCTGTATACAATATTGTACTGAAGAGTATTTGTTATAAGTAATACAGTGATGTTGTAAAACACTTTCTTAGATGCCTTCATCTTTGTAAGTGGTTTGATTGTGTGTGTGCGCTTGCATATTGAGTAGGTGAGACATAATTATTTGGTTAAAAGGGCATGAGAGGTACATACGATGCTTGTGTAATAGCTAAGGATGGAAAATGTGATTCAGATTAAAATATTCATAAACTATAGGGCTGCTGTTGTAGGTATTAGTTTATAAATCAGAGGTTATGGACACTACCGGAGTCTTGTTACGTTGTGCCTTTATCCAAAGGAGCCGCCAGTACCTGTAGAAAACAAGATTTTTTTATTAAAGTGACAGTAAAGTCCAAATTAAACTTTCATGATTCAGATAGGCCATGCAATTTCAAACAACTTTCCAATTTACTTTTATCATCAAATTTGCTTTATCTTGGTATTCTTTGTTGTAAGCTCATAGTAGGCTCATGCTAATTTCTAAGAACTCGAAGTCCGCCTCTTATCTCAGGGGGATTCTGACAGGTTTTTATAGCTATAGGGCATTAGTTCATGTTTACCATATAACATTGTGCTCACGCCTGTGGAGTTACCTAGAAGTCAGCACTGATTGGCTAAAATGCAAGTCTGTCAAAAGAACTGAAATAAGGGGGCAGGCTGCAGAAGCTTAGATACAACGTAATCACAGAGCTAAAAAGTGTATTAATATATGTTGGTTATGTAAAACTGGGGTATGGGTAATAAAGCGATTACCTATCTTTATTAAAAAAAAAAAAAAAAAAAAAACACATTCTGAAGTAGACTTTCCCTTAAATCTTTGTCAAAAACATAAAATTCATTAGGACAGTTTCCTGAGACTGTCCTAATTATTGCAGTCAGGAGATCACACTTACATTTAGCATTACCAAACTTACTTGATATGTAATCAGCTCACCCTACATTAGAAAACCAGCACTTAATCTCCATTCATATCACCCCTTTATGTTTATTTTTTACATCAATGCAGAACTGACTGATCCTCGCCTGATAAGTTGTAAAGATCCAAACCAACACTCTGATTACACAGCTACCCATTACCTTTCTACTTTTGCATTCCTGTAGTTAATTCTCTCTGCCTCTTTCTTTTTTTCCTCGATCCACCGTGTGAGGAGAGCTTGGTACTCACTTTCAACGTGACTCAGATGATGCTGTAATGTTACAATCTCTTCTTTCATTTGTTGTGAGTCATGGCAGGACACACTTAATTATACAAAACAGTCGTTTTTAGGGAGAAGACATAACTGGTGAATATTACAAAACAATAGGCTATAATTCCTAAGAGATTTCTCTAGTGGATATTTAATTTTTATGTTCTGTAGAACAGTTTTATACCATGGGCACCCAATCTACTTTGTATAAAGGGACAGTTGCTAGTGGGCCACATTATATTATACTCCTACATGGTTAATATAACACATGGCTAAGTTTTATATTATACTCACATTTTTAATATAGGAATTTAATTATTGTAAATTAACTACTACTGAAATTAAGAAATTGGGGTACAAATGCTTAAAGGGACATTTAACACTAAATAAATGCTAGATAGAATGATGCATTCAAAGAAAAGATTAGTCTGAGAACATGTAGATGTATTTTTTAAAGTCTTAGCTGTTTTAAATAGTGACAATAAGTGTACAGTTTCAGTGTTTCTAGAACAATGGGAGCTGCCGTCTTGTAACTTAGGTTACCTTCTCTGCTGTGACCAGTTAGGGACAGTTCTAAATAGGTCAGTAGCGTGTACAGCCAATGGCTGTGTAATAACAGGAGCTGAAAAGCTCAAATTCAGAATGGATTTCCAGGAAAAGGGGACAAAATAAATAATGAAAGTTGATCAGGCACAGTCACTATTTCCCTCATCGGCTCAAGGAAGATGAAGTATCACCTGTTTACACACCCAAGGCAACAAAATCTCTCATTCATGTGGTTTGCCAGGTCATATACTCACCAGTCGGAGATATTGTGAAGTGCTCTTTGACTAACAGATCTGTCACACATTGAAGGTTCTTCTGACTGTTTCAAAGATGAAAAAAAGTAGTTATAAGTGATACTAAAATGTAAACCATTTGTCTGCTAGACAGTACAGAAACATACTGATGCATGGACAACAGAAAATGTACTAAATGTTTCTTATTTGATGTCATATTTCAAATAGTATCCAAGGTAGTTTTATAAGTCCAAGTGTCTATGCAGTATTTGTCACCACATAATTTCAATTCTCAAGACTTTCCCTTTTCTCCACCTACCTTTGTGGAATCTTTTTTGTCTTCTGTACTCTCTCTCCCTTGTCTTATCTGTGTATCCTCATATTTCTCCCCCAGTAATTGAGCATCTGTGAGAAAGATTTGTGATTATCGTCTTACATAATTATTCTGATGTACAAGTTTCATAGCTAGGTGTGTACTAATGATGTATTGTTCCTTGAAGTAACAGATTAATACAATATAGATATAAAACTGGAGCAATAATATAACCTTCAACTAAACTAAAATGACATCATTTTTTTCTTTTTAAAGGAGGACGAAAATTTAGGTGTTTGAAGATTTTAAAGAGCTTTTCTTGAAAAAAAAAATCCTTTACAATAAGTATGTAACCCAAAAAACACACCTTATTTTGTGTAAAATTGTGCCTTTTCCGACGCTCCCTAGAGAGGTCAAAAAGCCAAATATGTTACCTAGGTTACCAAAATGCTGCAATTTGCTTCAATCAGCTAATTTGATTTGCAGAATTTGATTTTGGCCTTTCTGAGGCACATAGAACAAACACCATTTTACACAAAAAGTTCTTTAAAAGGTACGTAAAACCTAAAATTTTTCTTTTTTTTTCAGATAGAGCATACAATTTAACAACTTTCCAATTCACTTCTATTATTAACATGTAAATGTTCTTTTGTTATCCTTTGTTGAAAAGCAGGAAGATAAGTTCAGGAGTGCATGTCTGCAGTACTATATAGCAGCAGTCTTGCAACAATGTTAACCATCTAGTGCTCTTTCTAATGTATATCTAGATCTCTTCAACAAAGAATAAGAAAAGAACAAAACAAATTTGATAATGGAAGTAAATTGCAAACTTTTTAAAAATTGTATTTATCTGAAACATGAAAAAAAAAAAAAAAAAAAAAAGGATTGGGGTTTTGTATCCCTTTAATGCCCTTTTAACAACATATACGGATTTCTGCAGCACATTACCAGTACAGCACTATTTTGTAGAGAGTTTATAAGTAGTTGGCTTCAATATTTTACTATTTTTAAATTTGTAAAACATGAATATATCCAGATTTTGACAAAAAGTAATGCATGATATAAAAAAAATATATAAATAAAGATACGAGTTGGGAGGTGATGTTTCAAAATGCAAAAGGATTGTTTGATGATTTGGGGCAGACTCAGTGGTAGGATTCAGCCAGTTCTCAGTTCTTAAAGTGATGGTAAATCCAAGTGTATTACAAACGCTAGGATTTAACATCACTAAAAATAAAGTGGAGTTTAAAGGGACACTGTACCCAAAAAATTTCTTTCGTGATTCAGATTGAGCATGACATTTTAAGCAACTTTCTAATTTACTCCTATTATCAAATTTTCTTCATTCTCTTGGTATCTTTATTTGAAATGCAAGAATGTAAGTTTAGATGCCGGCCCATTTTTGGTGAACAACCTGGGTTGTCCTTGCTGATTGATGGATAAATTCATCCACCAATAAAAAAGTGCTGTCCAGAGTACTGAAACCAAAAAAAAGCTTAGATGCCTTCTTTTTCAAATAATGATAGCAAAAGAATGAAGAAAAATTAATAGGAGTAAATTAGAAAGTTGCTTAAAATTACATGCTCTTTCTGAATTACAAAAGAAAAAAATTGGGTACAGTGTCCCTTTAAGTGAACTATGTAAAAAAGGGTGCTAAACTCACTATTTCTGTGGCGTTGCACATCGCTAAAGTCAGCGGCTCCAGCCGCCAACATCACTTTAGTCTCCTTCAATGAGGTGATGTTTGCACCTCTAAACCAATAGCCGTGCTTGTCAACTGACAGTGTTGTGTATGCAAGCACGGCTATTGGTTTAGAGCTGCAAGCGGCACCTCATTTGTAGAAGACCGATGTACCGTGGGCAAACAGAGCCGCTGATTTTAGCGATGTGTGGCGGCACAGTCAGGGTGAGTTAAGCACCCTTTTTTTACATATTTGATTAAACTCCACTTTATTTTTAATGATGGTAAATCCGAGCGTTTGTTAAATGCTTGGATTTACCATCACTTTAAGAACCTGTTCCTAAAATTCTGAAAGTGTAAAGAGCCTGTTCCTAAAATGTAGGAAGTGTAAAGTTTTTTTTTTTATTATGATTATTATTATAGATAAGTTAGAGGACCTGTTGCTAAAATTTTGGAATCTCACCACTTTGATTAGGTGCGTGCAAGTCCCAGGACTTGCTGGTGGAGCAAAAATAAGCCCTAACCTTTTAAGGAAGAGCACCCCCCCCCTTTGTTATTTAACCAAACGCCAAAGCTGACAAGTATAATGTACCAGTTTGATATAAAATTTGATTTTGTCACTGTATTTTATAACCTGCTTTAAATAGTAAAAAAGTGTAATATAATAAAAACCAGAAGCTATTGCACATCAGTTACTTAAAATAACAGGCGCCTGAGCAGGGCATGATTGGCCCTGACCTGCAGAGCAGGGTTGGCCGTACATCATGCACAAATAATAATGCTGGTGACTGAATGGGGATGTGGGCTGAAACACCTGAATTTCAACCCTTGAAATGTTTAGCAACATATTAGAACATATTAAGAAAACAGAATTTGTAACAGCTATCTGTAAATAAAAGGAGGGTTTAGTTAATTTATATATTGTAGCAGGTTTATTTGAGGTCACTTTCTGTGATATTAAATATTCAGGTTAGTGCACACTATAAAATATTTTTCAAGGTTTTGTAATCTATTGGTTGCAATGGGGACACTGCACTTGCTAGTTGTACAAAAAAGCATTGATAACAAAAAGTTATTTTTGCCTTTATTAACCCCTTAATGACCGGACCATTTTTCAAGTTTCTTACCCTTAATGACAATGGCTATTTTTACATTTCTGCAGTGTTTGTGTTTAGCTGTAATTTTCCTCTTACTCATTTACTGTACCCACACATATTATATACCGTTTTTCTCGCCATTAAATGGACTTTCTAAAGATACCATTATTTTCATCATATCTTATAATTTACTATAAAAAAAATTATAAAATATGAGGAAAAAAATGAAAAAAAAACACACTTTTTCTAACTTTGACCCCAAAAATCTGTTACACATCTATGACCACCAAAAAACACCCATTCTAAATAGTTTCTAAATTTTGTCCTGAGTTTAGAAATACCCAATGTTTACATGATCTTTGCTTTTTTTGCAAGTTATAGGGCAATAAATACAAGTAGCACTTTGCTATTTCCAAACCACTTTTTTTCAAAATTAGCGCTAGTTACATTGGAACACTGATATCTGTCCGGAATCTCTGAATATCCCTTGACATGTATATATTTTTTTTAGAAGACAACCCAAAGTATTGATTTATGCCCATTTTGGTATATTTCATGCCACCATGTCACTGCCAAATGCGAGCAAATAAAAAAAATCGTTCACTTTTTCACAAATTTTGTCACAAACTTTAGGTTTCTCACTGAACGTATTTACAAACAGTTTGTGCAATTATGGCACAAATGGTTGTAAATGCTTCTCTGGGATCCTCTTTGTTCAGAAATAGCAGACATATATGGCTTTGGCATTGCTTTTTGGTAATTAGAAGGCCACTAAATGCCGCTGTGCACCACACGTGTATTATACCCAGCAGTGAAGGGGTTAATTAGGGAACTTGTAGGGTTAATTTTAGCTTTAGTGTAGTGTAGTAGACAACCCAAAGTATTGATCTTGACCCATTTTGGTATATTTCATGCCACCATTTCACCGCCAAATGCGAGCAAATAAAAAAAAAAAGTTAAATTTTTCACAATTTTAGGTTTCTCACTGAAATTATTTACAAACAGCTTGTGCAATTATGTCACAAATGGTTGTAAATGCTTCTCTGGGATCTCCTTTGTTCAGAAATAGCAGACATATATGGCTTTGGCGTTGCTTTTTGGCAATTAGGAGGCCACTAAATGCTGCTGAGCACCACACTTGTATTATGCCCAGCAGTTAAGAGGTTAATTAGGTAGCTTGTAGAGAGCTTGCAGGGTTAATTTTAGCTTTAGTGTAGAGATCAGCCTCCCACTTGACACATCCCACCCCCTGATCCCTCCCAAACAGCTCTCTTCCCTCCCCCACCCCACAATTGTCCCCGCCATCTTAAGTACTGGCAGAAAGTCTGCCAGTACTAAAATAAAAGGTGTTTTTTTATTTTTTTTATTTATTTTTTAATTATTCATCTGTGATGGACCCCTGCCTTAGCCCCCAACCTCCCTGATCCCCCCCAAACAGCTCTCTAACCCTCCCAGCCTACCTATTTGCCACCATATTGGGTACTGGCAGCTGTCTGCCAGTACCCAGTTTTCCCCAAAAAAGAAAGGTTGTTTTTTTTTTTTCTTTCTTTTTCTTAAACAGTGGTTTTCTGTAGTGTAGCTGCCCCCCCCCCCACCTAACCCCATCCCCCTACCCTAGCAGATCCTATTATTTAAAAAAAAAAAAAAAAAAGTTTTCTGTCCCCCTCTCTCTTCTCTAGTCATTGGTGGTAGTGGTTGCTGCGCGCGCATGCACGCACACACACACACACACGCACTCGCGCGTGCCCGCAGGCCCCCCCCTCCGCACGCTCCCAGCATCCGGCGTGCACAAAGCACTTGATGGAACCGGATGCCGGGGAGCGATGGGCCGCCCACCCGCCTCTCTGCATCGGATGCTTTTTAAAGGGTATTGCAGGATGCCTCAATATCAAGGCATCACTGCAATACCCTGAGAGCTGCTGGAAGCGATTGCGATCGATTCCAGCACTCTCTTAGACAACCGACGTACCAGGTACGTCCATTGTCACTAACTGTCAGTTTTTGCAGGACGTACCTGGTACGGCAGTTGTCATTAAGGGGTTAAAGGGACAGTCAACTCAAAAAATGTTATTGTTTAAAAAGATAGCTAATCCCTTTATTACCCATTCCCCAGTTTTGCATAACCAACACAGTTATATTAATACACTTTTTACCTCTGTGATTACCTTGTATCTAAGCCTCTTAGACAGCCGCCTGATCATATGACTTATTTATTATCTATTGACCTGAATTTTAGTTGTGTTGTGCAGAACCCACGGGCGTGAGCACAATGTTAGCTATATGCCCCACATGAACTAGCAGTCTCCTGTTGTGAAAAGCAAAAAAGAAAGCATGTGATTAAGAGGCGGTCTGTAGTGGCTTACAAACAGGCAGAAATTTAGAGGTTTAAAAGTTTTAATAAAGTATATTATTAATTACAATTTAGGTTGTACAAAGCTGGGCAATGGGTAGTAAAGACGTTTTCTAACTTTTTAAACAATAATTTTAGTGTTGACTGTCCCTTTAATAATACATTATTATGGACATGATTATCATGGTAATACATTATGAGAAACAACATTATCAACATTTCCTTAAAATGTAAGATCTAAAAACAATTATAAAAGTATTGTATTATATCCAATCATTATACAAATTGTAACACTGGGCAAGAACATGTAATGAGTTGTTTTAGACACTAGAGGGAGCCCTTACACTTCATTATCAGCAAACCTATAATATCTATGGCAGGCTCAGCAACAATCATTTATTAGTGATGTGCCAACTATGGGCTAGATTATGAGTGGCACAATAACTGTTGCACACAAGCAAAAAGTGGTTTATTGCGCCTCTTTGTGAGCATCGGAAATAGCACGCATGTTAAAAGTAAACAAGTTTGCTTGAGCGCAATTGAATTTAACGTGTGTCGGGATAGCATGACTTCCGAGCTCTGGTCAACTAAAAAGTTGCACCTCAAAAATACATTTAAAAGTACAGTTACACTCATAACACTATCTAATAAAAATTATTTTCAAAAATTGCAAAGAAAAATGTATAAAAAGCTCAAAGATATGAGTGCATGCAAAGGGCTTTAACAGAGATACATACATACATACACATGACTAAATATGTATATATATATATATATATATATATATATATATATATATATATATATATATATATATATATATATATATATATATATATATATATATATATATATATATATATATATATATATATGAAAAAAATGGTTGGGGAAAGGGAAAGGGGATAAATTCGGATGGCGCCACACTCTGGAATAAAGCTCAATATGTAATTGAAAATATGGCTGTGATGAAGATAATAATATATATAACGATGTTTCGATTCAATGAAACATAAGTAGTATATGTATACTAGTGATAATTATAATACTGTTGTTATTGGTAATGCCACAGGATTACTAAAATAAAATAAATTAAAATAAAGATAGTGTGTCATATGGTTACACACAATACTGACCCATGTATAGCTAATAGTGTGAATAAACAATCACATTGCCGTTATATTAATAATGCTCAGGGTCTCAAAATGTAAGAAACAATATTAGTAGTACAAAAAATTCGTAAATTGGGGTCACAGTAGACAATGTTACTAAAAAATAAAATATTAATTACAAATTCTGAATAAGAAATAAATACAGAGTAAAAAAGGATCACCTAATATCGTAATAACCTGATATTGGATACACAATAAAAATGATATGTGTTGAACGTCCTAATTGACAAAATAAAACTACTATGAGTGAGTGATATTATAGTCCATATCAAATGTGCAGTACTTCAACTTGATAATGCTTCAATCCACAACGTTCCCGTTGGGAGCTTACTTACACTCCTTCACCTCAATCTCATGAGGTAAGTGCCGCGTAGTGTACAGATAAGTCTCCTTCCCGGTATCGGCTGTAGGTTTGAGATGTGTTGTCTTTTCAATACTGTTCTCTCCTCTCACCGCTCTTTCCCCACAGTGCATGCAATCATATAAGAAAAAGGACATACAATAGTGCAACACTGTTTCAAAATAACACACTATTTATTAATGTATAACGATGTATGCTTACATCAAGAACCCTCAATATTATGAGGTAAATTAAAACTTAAAACTTTAAAATCCTTTTGCTAGATTGCGGGGGCACGGTGCTGGTCACATATGCACACAGTGCAAACTTAGCATAAGGTAAGACACAATCCTGACGCGTTTCGAAGGGACACAAGCAATTCAGCCCTTCTTCCTCAGAGGTATTACTTCTGAGGAAGAAGGGCTGAATTGCTTGTGTCCCTTCGAAACGCGTCAGGATTGTGTCTTACCTTATGCTAAGTTTGCACTGTGTGCATATGTGACCAGCACCGTGCCCCCGCAATCTAGCAAAAGGATTTTAAAGTTTTAAGTTTTAATTTACCTCATAATATTGAGGGTTCTTGATGTAAGCATACATCGTTATACATTAATAAATAGTGTGTCATTTTGAAACAGTGTTGCACTATTGTATGTCCTTTTTCTTATATGATTGCATGCACTGTGGGGAAAGAGCGGTGAGAGGAGAGAACAGTATTGAAAAGACAACACATCTCAAACCTACAGCCGATACCGGGAAGGAGACTTATCTGTACACTACGCGGCACTTACCTCATGAGATTGAGGTGAAGGAGTGTAAGTAAGCTCCCAACGGGAACGTTGTGGATTGAAGCATTATCAAGTTGAAGTACTGCACATTTGATATGGACTATAATATCACTCACTCATAGTAGTTTTATTTTGTCAATTAGGACGTTCAACACATATCATTTTTATTGTGTATCCAATATCAGGTTATTACGATATTAGGTGATCCTTTTTTACTCTGTATTTATTTCTTATTCAGAATTTGTAATTAATATTTTATTTTTTAGTAACATTGTCTACTGTGACCCCAATTTACGAATTTTTTGTACTACTAATATTGTTTCTTACATTTTGAGACCCTGAGCATTATTAATATAACGGCAATGTGATTGTTTATTCACACTATTAGCTATACATGGGTCAGTATTGTGTGTAACCATATGACACACTATCTTTATTTTAATTTATTTTATTTTAGTAATCCTGTGGCATTACCAATAACAACAGTATTATAATTATCACTAGTATACATATACTACTTATGTTTCATTGAATCGAAACATCGTTATATATATTATTATCTTCATCACAGCCATATTTTCAATTACATATTGAGCTTTATTCCAGAGTGTGGCGCCATCCGAATTTATCCCCTTTCCCTTTCCCCAACCATTTTTTTCATATTTTATCTAACAGGTGAAGAGTACTTGGGGGCACAATTCACACTGGTTAGACATTCGCAGGCAGCCAGCAACACACTCTAGGTTAGAAGTATTGATAGGGCGGTTCTCCAGCGCCATACCTACACCTATATATATATATATATATATATATATATATATATATATATACACAGAGAAAACCCAGCACTCACTTACAAGCTCTCAGCTAAGATTTAAAAGCAAAAATGGAAAGGTTAGTCACCGCATCTGGCCAAATGGGACAAGCTCAGGTACCACGTCAAGGTCCTTTCCAATACCTGAGACCCTAAAACAGCCACACAATGCAAGCTTTCAAATCCAAACAAACTGAAAACAAGGGAAGGGTGCACAGGAATATGTAACCACCCTAGACATATACAAAACACGAAAGGGAACTGCACTCTCATACCGGACCGGGTACACATCCCATGACCCTGCAACATGCTCAGCCCTGGGTGCCACTGGCACTCACAGGAAGCTGTGCTGTCCCCAGAGCCACAAGCAGTTAACCCCAGACAGGTCTGGGTGCAAGAACCATAGGGAAAATTACAAAACAAATTAATACAACACAGAGAAAACCCAGCACTCACTTACAAGCTCTCAGCGCCAGTGGCACCCAGGGCTGAGCATGTTGCAGGGTCATGGGATGTGTACCCGGTCCGGTATGAGAGTGCAGTTCCCTTTCGTGTTTTATATATATATATATATATATATATATATATATATATATATATATATATATATATATATATATATATATATATATATATATATACACAGGTGCGTGTGTATATACATACAGTATGTATATATACCGTATTTGTTTACAGACATATTTACACAAATATATATATATATATATATATATATATATATATATACACACACAGATATATATATAGGAGCCCTTTTGCAGTCAAGTAGCTGAAAACATGTAAAATCATATTTATGCAATATTCATATCTAATAAAGTGTTTAACTGTGTTAATAAATATTTCACATTCCAGTGTTCTTCACATAGGGGAATATGAGAGAGGGCAGAATACCACTCCCATCATAATCTAGCCCTATATACTATACATTTACCAAGCATGCCTGACAATTTCTTTTCAAATGAAGTTTGCTGATTTAGAACTAAAGAATTAATGATAAAGAATACACATCAGACTAGTCCCCTGGCTTTGTGTGATAGATGAGCTGTTAAATAGAGGAAAGTGGGCCTTGAAACACAGATTTTTCTTCCTTTCATGATTCAGACAGAGCACATCATTTTAAAAATAGAATATTTCCAATTTACTTCTATTATCATATTTGCTTTGTTCTCATGGTATGCTTTGTTAAAGGGCAAGTAGGTAGTGTGCACGTGTCTGGAGGACCACATCTTTGCAAACGTATAACAGTAAAAGTTTTCTTAATAAACTGCTGTCATATGATGCTCTTGGCGCATACTTGCTTCTGAGCCAAACTACCTGCTTTTCAAAAAAGGATACAAACAGAACAAGGTCCATTGGAAAACAGAATTAAGAATCATGAAGGAAAAAAATGGGGTTCATATTCATTTAAAGTGAATGTAAAGTTGAATGAGTGCCTGGCGGAGGATCGCAGTCTGTGTTTGCTAAAGAAAAAGGTAAGTATTTAAAAAAAACCAAAAAAAAAAAAAAACCGCTGCAATGTAAAGTTTAATGAATGAAAGTGCCCCTGTTTTTAATAGTATTTTTAAAAACCGGGCGCTCATTCATTCATTAAACTTTACATTCACTTTAAGTTAGATAGCCCCAGCTGTGCAAAAATAAACTTTAAAATACACGCCTGACCTGTCTTTCTGTATAATACATATATGCTTCTGGGTGCCGTTAGTACTTAGTTTCCAAACAGAACAGTCAGGGGGATGTTTGTTCTGCAGAATATGTGTGTATGTGCAGTTTCCACTCATGCACAACCCAGACATTCAATTAACCTAGCGCTTGGGGGAGAATACAAGACAAATAAGTGTGTCTATATTAAATTGAGTTAGAGAGACCGATTTCCCATCAAATAGTTGGAACTTCCTCCAAAAGATTATTAAGAGTTTGAGTGTGTGACGTAGCTTTTCCATAAGTGGGATAACCAGCTAAGTACATATTTGGTAGCATAAAGCCACTTGTTTCCCAACAATACTCTAAAGCAGCATTTTCCAAAACTGATACAGCCCCTGACTATAAGGATTTCCCTACTTGACAACAGGTGGTTCAATCAAAGCAACAGAGTGACTAACACAGTTGTTATTAATCAGAATTTGTGCTGCTGGAGTTATACTGAACTCTACACTATAACGTGTATTGCCAAGTAACAGGCTGGGAAACTCTGCATATTAGCAAAGGTAGAGCTTCAGTTAAAAGCCAAATACTGTGTACACTGTGACTATGGGCTAGATTTATCAACGCTGAGGCGTACAGGGGCGCGTATACGTGCCCCTGTACGCCTCAGCTCGCCTGTGGCGGGGCGAAATTACCCGCAGGTAATTAACATTGCACACGAGCGCAATTTTGCGCTCGTGTGCAATCCAGCCCCCTGCCCGCGCACAGCCAATCACGCGCGGGCAGGAGCTGTCAAGACTCGACCGAGGAGATTGAATTTCGCTACAATAGAGGTGGCGTAGATGTTAGGGAAGCAGCGGTCTGGTGACCGCTGCTTGATAAATACCGGCAAGCAAGTTCTTGAGAGAACTTGCTGCCATAGGGCTTAATAAATCTAGCCCTATATCTCTTAAGGCAAGGGGTACATTTATTAAGCAGCGGATGCTGCAATCTACCCCTGAAGTTTCAGGCTCGCAGGAAACTGAAGTTAATTTTTTTCTTTCGTGATTCAGATAGAGCATGCAATTTTAAGCAACGTTATAATTTACTCCTATTATCAAATTTTCTTCATTCTATTGCTATCTTTATTTGGAAAAAAAAAAAAGACATTAAGCTTTTTTTTAGGTTGAGAACTCTGAACAGCACTTTTTTAATTGGTGGATGAATTTATCCACCAATCAGCAAGGACAACCCAGGTTGTTCACCAAAAATGGTCTGGCATCTAAACTTACATTCTTGCATTTCAAATAAAGATACCAAGAGAATAAAGAAAATTTGATAATAGGAGTAAGTTAGAAAGTTGCTTAAAATGTATTGCTCTATCAGAATCAAGAAATAAAAAAGTTGGGTTCATTGTCCCTTAAGAAGCAGCGGTCGTAAGACCGCTACTTCTTAACTTCTCCGCCACCTTTTAAGGTGGCAGACAGCAATCATGATTGACACCCCCTGTTAGCGGCCGATTGGCCGCGAATGTGCAGGGGGTGGTGGCATTGCACAAGCATTTCACCAGAAATGCTTGTGCAATGTTAAATGCCGACAGCGTATGCTGTTGGCATTTCGCGATGTCGGGCTACCGCAAATCATGTCCGCCCGCCATTTGATAATTCGGCCCCAAAGAATGCACAATGGAAAATGCTTTATTTAATTGAGAATGTCTTAGCAATAATGCTTCTGTCTGCAATAAAGGGAGATTAAACACTAAGAGCCAAATTACGAGTAGAGCGCAAAATTGCGATTTTCCAAGCGTAAAATTTGCGCTCCACTCTAAAGTGGCCTTGCATTTGCATTGCATGGAAGATTTGTGCTCAATAGAGCACGCTTTCATAGGCTCCAATGGGAGCCTCGTTCTTATACCTTCAGAAACGGCATGAGAACTAGTGCAGCAAAGGGGGTAAGTTGGGCAGCAAATGTAAATATAAGTTTAATTTGGACTTTACTATCTCTTTAAAGGGACAGTTCACCCAAAAACTTTCTCCCCTTTAAATTATTCCCAATGATCCTTTTTACCTGCTAGAGTGTATTAAATTGGTTGCAAGTAGCTCCTTTACTCATATTTCAGCATTTGAAATAGCTGATTTAGCTTGTGGTTTCCCAACCTATACTGAAAGTTTTGATACTGGCGTATACGCTATTGACAAGCCTAAGTAAACACAACCAGCAGAAGAGATTACACCCTCAGTGGGGGGCATGGTAGTTAAGTAATAAAATGATAATTTTCCATTGTTCTCTCTATGTATTGAGCTTTGGTGTTCCAGACAAATATAAGATAAGGAAGCAAGTCTGTGTACATGAAAGTGATGACATAATGAGATCAGATATTACCTGAAAGGATTACTTTCTGTTATAATTTTTAAGCTAAACAACTAACATATTAAAGTTAATAAACATTAATTAAAACCTACTGACCTATATTTTCTCCAAAACGAAGTTTCATAACGTTCTAAAAGTTATATCTTTTATTCGCCGATGATGTCACGTTATCCTGCCCACTATTTTCAGCACTGCATGTTCAAAATACTTAAACCAATAACTTTGTGTTTAAAGCGCCATTTTGAAACCTAGGTATTGTAAACGGATTGGTACAGAGTAAAGGATACCCACGGAGTGGGTTTGGAAAACAATTAAATTTGCAGACAAGATTTCTGATATACGGTAGAGATATGTTAATGAAATGCCATTGTAATAGGCTATGATTTCAAAGCACAAAACCAGCTACTTCAGATACACAAATAAACCCGAAAATGCAATTTCTCAAATATTTTATACTCTGCAGTTGGTATAACAAGTCATTTAAAATACATTTATGGAAAAACAATTTTACAGTGTACTGTCCCTTTAAGTATGGAGTTTGCACTTCCATTTCTAACAGGAATTGGAAAGCCCACAGCATTCAGAGTTAAATTGTAGGAAAAGGGTAAAAAAAATAATTTTTACCCAAACAGTATAATGTCCTATTCACCTGGGCTACTTTTACATGGAAAAACACAGAGCTATGTTTTAACTTGGAAAAAGGCATGACTCAAATGGTAATAAAATATAACATTTAGCTAGTACATCCTTGAATAAAAATAATGCATTTTATTGTCCTTAAAAAAATATTCCAATTATTTTTTGGAGAGCTTATTATTTTTAGTTGCAGGTACCGCATAAGAGAGTAATAAGCAAATATTATCAAATATAGAAAGAAGCTAGAGACAATTCTACAAGCTCACTAAAATGTTGCCCATTGAGATGCTAAAGTTTTGCTCAATGTCATGTTAAAATTTAAATGGAAACTAAACAATTGTTTTATGCATATTACATATTGGCACTACACTGAAACAGATCTGCTATTGAAGACAATTGTAAAAAAACATTTTAAATTGTCACTTTTATAGCAAACTGTGCATAGTTTTGCTGTCTAGGGACATACCATTTGGAAAGCCTCTTTTCTACTCTGCCAGGGCCTTTTAGTGACATATATTACTGTATAAATTAGTTACTTTACTATAATGTTCAAGCAATTACTGTGTAGAATGTAGCAGGGTTAAATCTCTGAAGCCTGGAGTATGCACGTTTAATTTCTATCAAGTACTTTACTTTTTAAGTAAAAGACAACACCCTGAACCCACAACCTAAATTTTCCATAATCTGCCTTTTCTTCAGAGGACAAATAGGGAGAGATATAAATTAATAAATTTAGGGAATGTGCCAACAAAACTAACGGATTCCACAAAGCCCTTGCTTGCATACACCCTTTATTGACTGTTTTATATCTTCCCCTAATTGTTCTCAACAGAGATGATAAGGAAGAAAACCTAGGTTCCAATATAGAATGCCCACTCAGTGGGATTGAGAAAACCTACAATATAAAGTGCATTGTGAAGTTTTTTTTCCTACACACATACATTTTATATTACAAGTTTAAACTGTTTGTATGTCCCTTTAAGTAGCACGATTACTGTAACAGTATCTCGCAAATTAATAAATATGCAAGTATTCCAATTAAATGTTTTTATACATTTGTGGTTAAACAGCTAAATGGTGACATAAAGTTGAAAACTAAACATCACATTTATGTTGTTTTTTATTTGTGTGTTTTTTTTTTTACATGATTCCACCAGGCTTCCGTAGTTTCCCAATTGCATTCTGTCCCTTTTCTTCAACTGGCGTCGGATCTGCAGTTTCCAAGTTGATTCCATATCACGTGACCACTTAGCGATTTGCAGTGGAGGATTCACAGCGTAGGAGGCGTTCTAGCGCCGCAAGCGTAGTCCTTTTGTTAGCTCGGTGACATCCGGAAATTAGTGTTGCCTCCATCTTTGTACTCCAAATATTGAGAACGTACAATACATATTATCATTTGACATCTTCCATCAGCAGTGAACTACACTAGCTATATACAGTACTCATACTAAAAGGGTGTCAGACTGTCTGTATGTAGAGTTAAAGGAACCGGAAGTGTCCTGTCATCTTTGTACAGGGAGAACCTAGGCTGCCGCCGTAAGTGAAGTGTACGTAAAAATGTTGGCACTTTGTTTTAAGTAACTATTTTGTTGCAAAGTATGTTAATAATTATATTCTATTTTCAACTCAATATAACATTTGCAGTCTATTGTCGGGCGTTACTGTGTGACTGGTTTATAAAGTTTTGATAACATTTATTGACACAACGTGACTACATTAAAAAGCAAACTAGTTTTAGATTGGCACAAAGTGAAAGACACTAAAGACAAAATTACACTTTCATGAATCAGAGCATTCAATTGAAAGCGACTTGCGACTTTCCAATATACTTACGTTATCAAATTGTGCACAGTCTATTTATATGCACACTTTTCGAGGCACCAGCTACTACTGACATGTGCAAGGGTTTACAGTGTATATGTCTGAGTCTTTGATTGGCTAATGGCAAATAAATGATACAGGGGCTGGCAAACTGAAGTACATTTTGAAATTTGTAAGAAATTAAATTCAGAGAGTGTTTTTGTTGCGTATGTAATTCTACTGTATTTAAAGGGACACTGAACCCAAATTTTTTCTTTCGTGATTCAGATAGAGCATGTAATTTTAAGCAACTTTCTAATTTATTCCTATTATCAAATTGTCTTCATTCTCTTGCTATCTTTATTTGAAATGCAAGAATGTAAGTTTAGATGCCGGACCATTTTTGGTGAATAACCTGGGTTATTCTTGCTGATTGGTGGATAAATTCATCCACCAATAAAAAAAGTGCTATCCAGAGTCTGAACCAAAAAATAAGCTTAGATGCCTTCTTTTTCAAATAAAGATAGCAAGTGAATGAAGAAAACATGATAATAGGAGTAAATTAGAAAGTTGCTTAAAATTGCATGCTCTATCTGAAACATGAAATAAAAAATTTGGGTTCAGTGTCTTTTTAATGGTCTTTTAAAAAACAATTAGATAATAATTTAAGATTAAAGATACATTTGATGGATTATAAAAAGTAATACAGTAAGGGTTATTTGAAATACACATCAGTGATTTTCTAGTTTATTTAGAATATTTTTTACATTATATTTGCTCACCCAAGTATGCATTGGTCACTGCTACCATGATAGCTGTTAAAGGTATTTCAAACCAGTTTTAAAATATGCAATAGTGTATTGTCAGATTTACTTAGAAACCTTTTATCTAGATACAGATTGAAAACTCTTCTTAATGGTTTTATGATTATTGTCTCTGCAGTATACATCCGGACAGATAATCAAGATCAGCAATTACACAACCCCCCATTCACTGACTCAGTCCTGCTATGGAGCTGCAAACCTTATAGCTTCCAAGGTGGAATTTACCTATGTATTTAACCCCTTTTTGGGGGTAAGTAAAAATTTACATGTTGCAATGTTTCTGAGAATATGTTTGCATTACAATATCCCTTTAACATGGTATTATCCCTTTCTTGTTTTGTTTAATTTTTTATTTTGCAAATCTTATGATGTTTCAAAAAAATGCCCACTCATTTGAACAGGGCCTATACTATCCTCTCTCTTTTTACTCTATTTCTACATGAAGTTTCTATATAAATAGGGGGGGGGGGGGGCAAATGGGGCCTGTGTGCCACTATAGACCTTCTGCACTAGTTTTTGCAGTGCCTCAGGGGAAAACAGCAGAGAGTATCCTGCAACCTTCCCTAAATCAGGCTCTGTGCCCCTCAACATTTCAGTGCGGCTTCTATAATATTGATCTGTGGCTCTTAAAGTGATTGTAAAGTTTGTATTATTTAATACACAGTATATCAAATCATCCATAAAAACAGGGACACTTTCATTCATTAAAATATTTAAAGACGCTTCATTCTTAAAATAATTACCATTATTGATGGTAAACATTGCGCTGTTCCTTTGCCCACATCTTATACTTTATTTAGCTGATCAATGATGAATCCGGCTTCATCCCATCATTGCGTGCCACATTTGGCGTCCAGCTTGTACAAAGGAAGCGTCTTTAAATATTTTAATGAATGATTTGCCCCTGTTTTTATGAATGATTTTATATGCTGTGCATTAAATAGGCAAACTTTACAATCCCTTTAAAGCTTCTAAATTACTGATCTGTTGGACATTACTGATCTAAATATATGCAATTAAACTTTTCAGAGCTTTGTGGATAAAATATTGAGCCTTTGATACTTTGTGATAAAATCTGTATAAAAACATGTATCTTGAGTTAAAAAAAAAAGACATACATTTTTTGTTAAAATAAACTCCAAATTGCTTGTTATTTGATTTACTTAGTTCTCTCATTATCCTATGTTGAAAAGCAGGTAGATAGGCTACTGTGTGTATGCACGTGTCCAGAGCACTATAGGGCATCAGTTTTTGAGAATACTTTTAACAATGTTACAAATTTGCAAGTGTACTAGATGACAGCAGTGTCTGCTAATATGTGGTGCTCCAGACTCGTGCACTCTACCTACCTAGGTATGCTCTTCAACAAAGAATGCAGTGTGAACAAAGTACTTTTGATAATAGCTGTAAATTTAGAAAAAAAATTAAAATTTGTATGTTTTATCGTAACCCCAAAATAAAAGGTTTGTGTTTCTTTAATCTGTCTAATTTTCTAGTGTTTGCATTGCCTTTTGTGTTCTGACATTTGAGACTTTTAATAACCAGGAACATTGTTTTTCCTTTAGTGACATTGATAAGGTATACAATTAAGCTGCAAAGATTCCTTAAATCACACACAGCAAAGTCTTATGGCCACCTACAGTATGGCGAACGAGAGATTGCGTGTCCTGGAGGAGATTGAGAGGGAAATAGCAGCCATCCTTCTAAATGCAGGTACCCAGAATAGAGATTAGACATCTCTGCAAGACATGTAATGGATACATAATCACATTTCTAGAAACTTGTAAATAAGCACAAAAGTCTTTAATCCCTTAGTGACCAGACCATTTTTCAATTTTCTTACCCTGGGCTATTATATTTCTGCGGTGTTTGTTTTTAACTGTAATTTTTCTCTTACTCATTTATTGTACCCACACATATTATATACGGTTTTTTCTCGCCATTAAATAGACTTTCTAAAGATACCATTATTTTCATTAAATCTTTACTATAATTTTTTTTTATAAAATATGATGAAAAAATGGAAAAAAAACCCCACACCTTTTCTAACTTTGACCCCTAAAATCTGTTACACATCTACAACCACCAAAAAACACCCATGGTAAATGGTTTCTAAATTTTGTCCTGAGTTTAGAAATACCCTATGTTTACACGTTCTTTGCTTTTTTTGCAAGTTATAGGGCAATAAATACAAGTAGCACTTTGCTATTTCCAAACCATTTTTTTTTCTCAAAATTAGTGATAGTTGCATTGTAACACTGATATCTGTCAGGAATCCCTGAATAACCCTTCAAATGTATATTTTTTTTTTTTTAGTAGACAACCAAAAGTATTAATCTATGCCCATTTTGGTATATTTCATGCCACTATTTCATCGCCAAATGCGATTAAATAAAAAAAAATTGTTCACTTTTTCACAAACTTTAGGTTTTTCACTGAAATTATTTACAAACAGCTTGTGCAATTATGGCACAAATGGTTGTAAATGCTTCTCTGGAATCCCCTTTGTTCAGAAATAGCAGACATATATGGCTTTAGCATTACTTTTTGGTAATTAAAAGGCCGCTAAATGTCGCTGCGCACCACGCTTGTATTATGCCCAGCAGTGAAGGCGTTAATTTGGGAGCTTGTAGGGTTAGTTTTAGCTTTAGTGTAGAGATCGGCATCCCACCTGACACATTACACCCCCTGATCCCTCCCTGACACCTCTCAAACAGCTCTCATCCCTCCCCCACCTAACAATTGTCACCACCATCTTAAGTACTGTCAGAAAGTCTGCCAGTATAAAAATAAAAGGGTTTGATTTTTTTTTTTTTATTATATATTTTCTGCAGTGTAGGATCCCCCTTACCACCCAACCTCCCTGAGCCCCCCCAAACAGCTCTCTAACCCTCCCCCCTCTACCTATTTGCCACCATCTTGGGTACTGTCAGTTGTCTCACAGTACCCAGTTTGGTTAAAATTTTGCGTTTTTTGTATTAAAAAATAAATAAAAAAAAAACTATTTTTCTGTAGTGTAGCTGCCCCCCCTCCAATGTTCCCTTTAGAAGCATGGATCCCACATAGGATCCCCCTCTCCTACCTTTCCCTCCTCCCTCCATCCCACTCACTGCCGTGATCACTCATCGGATCTATCGGTCCCTCCCACGCCATCAATGATCGGCGCTATCACTGTCCGATGCAGAGACGGCAACAAAATGGCCCTCTCTGCATCTGTGTCTTAGGAAAGGGTATTGCACGATGCCTCAATATCGAGGTATCGCCACAATACCCTGAAAGTGTCTGGAAGCGATCACAATCGCTTCCAGAGCTTGAAACCCCAGAGGACGTGTCAGGCACGTCCTTGGTTCTTAACGGCTGCTTTTTGTAGGACACATGTATATGAATAAGGCCTGAAGGCCGAAACGCGTAAGATAGCCCATTGTCTGCTGCCTTGTACTTGTTTTTCCTTGAATCTGTTTGAATAAAGTTTTATATTTTACTACTTGAGCATTTTGGATGACTCGCTGGCTCTCTTTCTATTTTTCTAGGACATGCCTGACACATCCTCGGTTGTTAAGGGGTTAAAGGGACATGAAACCCATTTTTTTGCTTTCATGATTCAGATAGAGCATGCCATTTTAAGCAACTTTCCAATTTACTCCTATTGTCATTTTTTCTTTGTTCTCTTGGTATCTTTATTTGATACCAAGAGAACAAATCATCAAGCACCACCCGGGGTGCTGAATCAAAAATGGGCCAGTAACATTTCATATTTGAATAGAAGCATTTTTGTAATATATATGTATTATCAAAAATGATTATAATAAAAACTATAGCTGTTTCAAATGTGTATCTACGTATGCACTGTGCACCAGCATTTTAAATACAACACTTGCTCAGAGAGCCTAAGGTGCTTGTACCATCTGGTAATTACTCAATTTGTTATTTGCTGACATGATACAAGCCCCTCTGGCGCTCTGAGCAGCTGCAACACTTAAAATGCTGGTGCACTGAGAATATCTAGTTATGCTTCACATGCTTGTGCATAGAAAAACGTTAACACTAAAACAGTTATAACTTTTAATAGAAGCATTTTTGTAAATGCATGTATATTGGAAATATGTTTCTATTCAAAGATGTAATTCATCTATGTGCATTTAAATTTTCACCGGGATGTCCCTTTAAACTTACATTCCTGCTTTCTCAAATAAAGATACCAAGAGAATGAAGAAAACGTGATAATAGGTGTAAACTAGAAAGTTGCTTAAAATTGCATGCCCTATACATGAATCATTAAAGAAAACAATTTGGGTTTAATATCCCTTTAACTATTTTTAAATACTGTTTAAGATGCATATTTTTGAAATGTAAAACTATTGCTTTTCTGTTTTTGAAAATTTAATGAAAGCTCTGTCTAAAAATGCCAAATGCGCAGCAGCCTCCTTTTCTTTCCATTGTTCTCTAACTGGGGTTTCTCTTAAAGGGGCACTGAACCCAATTTTTTTTTCTTTCGTGATTCAGATAGAGCATGCCATTTTAAACAACTTTCTAATTTACTCCTATTATCAAATTTTCTTTATTTGAAATGCAAGAATGTAAGTTTAGATGCCGTTCCATTTTTGGTGAATAACCTGGGTTATTCTTGCTGATTGGTGGATAAATTCATCCACAAATAAAAAAATAAAAAGTGCTGTCCAGAGTCTGAACCAAAAAAAATCTTAGATGCCGTTTTCAAATAAAGATAGCAAGAGAATGAAGAAAAATTGATAATAGGAGTAAATTAGAAAGTTGCTTAAAATTGCATGCTCTATCTGAAGCATGAAAGAAAAACTTTGGGTTCAGTGTCCCTTTAATGGGAAAGTCCACTCCCAGTATTTTTATTGTTTAAAAAGATCTATATGAATCATGAAGGTTTAATTCTGACTAAACTGTCTCTTTAACCCCTTCCTGCCTGGACTTATTTATCTACAAATAAGTAAAAGTTGAAATCACGCAATCGTTCATGCGATCGCGTGATTTCAATGATGGGGTCGGGGATGGGGGGGGAGTGCCTATGAAGCTAGGCACGCCCCCAAAAGCTATGGCTTCAGGACAGCCAAATGGCTAGGACATCCCATGCCTTCCTAACGGTGCAAAAGCCCATCGCAGTTAGGGCGGCATGGAACGTCCTAACGGGTTAAACTAATTGGAATTTGGAAAAAAGAGGCACAGGTTCTAATGTTATCCCCTCCAATAAATCAAAGCTTCCAATAGTAACTGCAGAAAAGAAACTTCACTTTGATGTGTATAGATGAACACAATAAGATGGGTGCAATATACTCACTCCGATAAATTTAGAGTCCGACTTCTTCAATTCTCCAGAGTGCTTCTTTAATGTGGAGTAAGGCTTTTGTAGGGTTGTCTCCTTAGTGGATATAGCTAAAAGGAATAGAGCTTTCACTGGTATATGTTGTATTCAATAAAGTATATTAAAGGGACACTGATCCCAAAAATTTTCTTTTGTGATTCAGATAGAGCATACAGTTTTAAGCAACTTTCTAATTGACTCCTATTATCAAATTGTCTTCATTCTCTTGGTATCTTTATTTGAAATGCAAGAATGTAAGTTTAGATGCTGGCCTATTTTTGGTGAACAAATTGGGTTGTTCTTGCTGATTGGTGGATAAATTCACCCACCAATAAACAAGTGCTTTCCATGGTTCTGAACCAAAAAATAGCTTAGATGCCTTCTTTTTTAAATAAAGAAAGCAAGGGAATGAAGAATAATGATAATAGGTGTAAATTAGAAAGTTGCTTAAAATTGCATGCTCTATCTGAATCACGAAAGAAAAAATTTGGGTTCAGTGTCACTTTAAGTGCAGTATACTCACTCCAATAAAGTCAGAATCCAGCTCCTCGCAATGTGGTTAAAAAGATTTTTTGTGGTTTCAAAAAAACAGCAAATATTTGGCAAAACAAACATTTATTTAAAACAGGTCTTTCAAAGACAAGTATAAAAATGGCTCTACGCGTTTCAACAAAGTTGAGAAAGTGCTGCTGTTTCAAACGCTCAGCTGCTTTAAATACAGGTAAGTAACGTTCCACTTCCGGTTTCCCGGAATAGGACTCAAAATATTTGCAATGAAAAACATCCTATTTTAACAGTTTATCCCCATCCAACTTCATATTATGTCTGTTATTATAATCACCTTAAAAACTAATTGGCGTAATAACAATGTTTTTATTTTAGAATTGTAATTTAAAATTATTATTATGATTGGATGAGTATGAACTCGTTCTACCCAATTCCTTGCAACTTCCTTATTGTCAGCCAATCAGATGGGTCATTGGAAACAGTTCCCATTCAAGTAGTCATGTTATAAGGTTCCAAATCAGGTCCGTTATTCATGTCGGAGTCACATGGTGTGTTTGGTGCTAGGTAGGTGGATTGAATTGTGGCGGATACACACAAATAGAGCCTTGTTTTTTTATTTACCTATCAAAACTAATATATATATATATATATATATATATATATATATATATATATATATATATATATATATATATATATATATATATATATATATGCTTATTTTGGTATATTTTATGCCACCTTTGCATCGCCAAATGCAATAAAATAATTTTAAAAAAAGTTAACTTTTTCACAAACTTTAGGTTTCTCACTGAAATCATTTACAAACCACAAATGGTTGTAAATGCTTATATGGGATTCCCGTTTGTTCAGAAATAGCAGACATATATGGCTTTGCCATTGCTTTTTTGTAATAAGAAGGCCGCTTATTGCAGCTGCACACCACACTTTTTTTTTATTATTCCCAGCAGTGAAGGGGTTAATTAAGTAACTTGTAAGGTTAATTTTAGCCATGCTGTAGAGCACTGGTTTTCAAACCTGTCCTCAGGCCTCTCTAACAGGCCACATTTTGAGGATATCTGAACTGGAGCACAGGTGAAACAATCAGCTCATTCAAGGTAATCCTGAAAATCTGGCCTGTTGGGGGGGGGGGGGGCCTGAGGACAGGTTTGAAAACCAGTGGTGTAGAGGTTAGCCTCTCACCTGACACTTACCACCCCTTGATCCCTCTCAAACAGCTCTCTATTTGATCGCATTTGGCGGTGAAATGGTGGCTTGAAATATACCAAAATGGGCCGCCCTAGATCAATACTTTGGGTTGTCTACTTAAGAAAAAATATATACATGTGAAGGGTTATTCAGGGATTCAGTGTTACAATGTAACTATTGCTAATTTTGAAAAAAAAAATGGTTTGGAAATAGCAAAGTGCTGCTTGTACTTATTGCCCTTTTAACTTGCAAAAATACCAAAGAACATGTAAACATTGGGTATTTCTAAACACAGGACAAAATTTAGAAACTATTTAGCATGGGTGTTTTTTGTTGCTGGTAGATGTGTAACAGATTTTGGGGGTCAAAGTTAGAAAAAGTGTTTGTTTTTTCATCATATTTTATAATATATATATATATATATATATATATATATATATATATATATATATATATATATATATATATATATATATATATATATATATATATATATATATACAGGGAGTGCAGAATTATTAGGCAAATGAGTATTTTGACCACATCATCCTCTTTATGCATGTTGGTCCTACTACCAATTAAGCATATTAGGTGATGTGCATCTCTGTAATGAGAAGGGGTGTGGTCTAATGACATCAACACCCTATATCAGGTGTGCATAATTATTAGGCAACTTCCTTTCCTTTGGCAAAATGGGTCAAAAGAAGGACTTGACAGGCTCAGAAAAGTCAAAAATAGTGAGATATCTTGCAGAGGGATGCCGCACTCTTAAAATTGCAAAGCTTCTGAAGCGTGATCATCGAACAATCAAGCATTTCATTCAAAATAGTCAACAGGGTCGCAAGAAGCGTGTGGAAAAACCAAGACGCAAAATAACTGCCCATGAACTGAGAAAAGTCAAGCGTGCAGCTGCCAAGATGCCACTTGCCACCAGTTTGGCCATATTTCAGAGCTGCAACATCACTGGAGTGCCCAAAAGCACAAGGTGTACAATACTCAGAGACATGGCCAAGGTAAGAAAGGCTGAAAGACGACCACCACTGAACAAGACACACAAGCTGAAACGTCAAGACTGGGCCAAGAAATATCTCAAGATTGATTTTTCTAAGGTTTTATGGACTGATGAAATGAGAGTGAGTCTTGATGGGCCAGATGGATGGGCCCGTGGCTGGATTGGTAAAGGGTAGAGAGCTCCAGTCCGACTCAGACGCCAGCAAGGTGGAGGTGGAGTACTGGTTTGGGCTGGTAACATCAAAGATGAGCTTGTGGGGCCTTTTTGGGTTGAGGATGGAGTCAAGCTCAACTCCCAGTCCTACTGCCAGTTTCTGGAAGACACCTTCTTCAAGCAGTGGTACAGGAAGAAGTCTGCATCCTTCAAGAAAAACATGATTTTCATGCAGGACAATGCTCCATCACACGCGTCCAAGTACTCCACAGCGTGGCTGGCAAGAAAGGGTATAAAAGAAGAAAATCTAATGACATGGCCTCCTTGTTTACCTGATCTGAACCCCATTGAGAACCTGTGGTCCATCATCAAATGTGAGATTTACAAGGAGGGAAAACAGTACACCTCTCTGAACAGTGTCTGGGAGGCTGTGGTTGCTGCTGCACGCAATGTTGATGGTGAACAGATCAAAACACTGACAGAATCCATGGATGGCAGGCTTTTGAGTGTCCTTGCAAAGAAAGGTGGCTATATTGGTCACTGATTTGTTTTTGTTTTGTTTTTGAATGTCAGAAATGTATGTTTGTGAATGTTGAGATGTTATATTGGTTTCACTGGTAAAAATAAATAATTGAAATGGGTATATATTTGTTTTTTGTTAAGTTGCCTAATATTTATGCACAGTAATAGTCACCTGCACACACAGATATCCCCCTAAAATAGCTAAAACTAAAAACTACTTCCAAAAATATTCAGCTTTGATATTAATGAGTTTTTTGGGTTCATTGAGAACATGGTTGTTGTTCAATAATAAAATTAATCCTCAAAAATACAACTTGCCTAATAATTCTGCACTCCCTGTATATATATAAATATATATATATATATATATATATATTTTTATAGTAAAACTAAATTTATGCTTATCTGATAAATTTCTTTCTTTTTGGAAATGGAGAGATTACGACGTCCCCTACCCATAATCCCCAGTCATTCGACCGAAAGGAAATGGAAAAAGAATAACACAAAGGTGTAGAGGTGCATGAGGTTTAGTCAAGAATTGCTGTCTTAATAAAGGCTGGGGTCGTGCACTTTCCATATCCGGGAAGAAAGAAATTTATCAGGTTAGCATACATTTTGTTTTCCTTCCAAGATAGCAACTTAATATCTATGGAATGCATTGGCTCAAACGGAGCCTGCTGCGCAACTTTAAGAACAAGATTAAGGTTTCAAGGAGAAGCAACAGGTTTAAACACAGGCATGATTCTGACCAGGGCCTGACAAAAAGATTGAACATCTGGCACATCCGCCAGACGCTTGTGTAACTAAATAGTTTTTGCAGAAATCTGCCCTTTCAGAGAACTGACTGACAACCCATTCTCCAGACCTTCCTGGAGAAAAGACAAAATTCTAGGAATCCTGACCCTACTCCAGGAGTAGCACTTAGATTCACACCAATAAAGGTATTTACGCCATACCTTATGGTAAATTTTTTAAGTTACAGGCTTGCAAGCCCAGATCATGGTCTCAATTATCGACTCAGAAAATCCATGCTTAGACAGAACTAAGCGTTCAATCTCCAAGCAGTCAGACAGGTTTGAAAACCAGTGGTGTAGAGGTTAGCCTCTCACCTGACACCACCCCTTGATCCCTCTCAAACAGCTCTCTATTTGATCGCATTTGGCGGTGAAATGGTGGCATGAAATATACCAAAATGGGCCTCCCTAGATCAATACTTTGGATTGTCTACTTAAGAAATATATATACATGTGAAGGGTTATTCAGGGATTCAGTGTTACAATGTAACTATTGCTAATTTTGAAAAAAAAAAATGGTTTGGAAATAGCAAAGTGCTGCTTGTACTTATTGCCCTTTTAACTTGCAAAAATACCAAATAACATGTAAACATTGGGTATTTCTAAACTCAGGACAGAATTTTTGGTGCTTGTAGATGTGTAACATATTTTGGGGGTCAAAGTTAGAAAAAGTGTTTTTTTTTTTTCTTTCTTTCAATTTTTTCATCGTATTTTAGAATATATATTTATATATATATATATATATATATATATATATATATATATATATATATATATATATATATATATATATATTTTTTATAGTAAAACAAAATTTATGCTACTGTCTTAATAAAGGCTGGGGTCGTGGACTCTCCATATCCGGAAAGAAAGAAATTTATCAGGTTAGCATACATTTTGTTTTCTTTCCCAAGATATGGAGAGTCCACAACGTCATTCAATTACTAGTGGGAACCAATACCCAAGCTAGAGGACACAGAATGAACAGGGAGGGAGAACAAGACAGGCAGACCTAAACAGAAGGCACCACCGCTTGAAGAACCTTTCTCCAAAAAGAGGCCTCAGACGAGGCAAAAGTATCACATTTGGAAAAAGTATGCAAAGAGGACCAAGTTGCAGCCTTGCAAAGCTGTTCCACAGAAGCCTCATCTTTTAAAGCCCAAGAAGAGGAGATAGCCCTAGTGGAATGAGCTGTAATTTTCTCAGGAGGCTGCTGTCCAGCAGTCTTATAAGCAAAACAAATCGTACTTCTCAACCAGAGGGAAAGAGAAGTAGCCTTCTGACCCTTACGCTTTCCTGAGAAACAAACAGGGTAGAAGACTGGCGAAAATCCTTAGTCGCCTGTAGGTAGAATTTTAGAGCATGCACAACATCCAAGTTGTGCAACAGACGTTCTTTATGAGAAGAAGGATTGGGACCGAGAGAAGGAAGAACAATTTCCTGATTAATATTTCTATCCGAAACTACTTTAGGAAGAAACCCCAATTTAGTACGAAGAACCGCCTTATCCGCATGAAAGATAAGGTAAGGTGAATCACACTGCAAAGCCGAGAGTTCCGAAACTCTACGAGCAGAAGAGATAGCAATAAGAAATAAAACCTTCCAAGATAGCAACTTTAATATCTATGGAATGCATTGGCTCAAACGGAGCCTGCTGCACAACTTTAAGAACAAGATTAAGGTTTCAAGGAGAAGCAACAGGTTTAAACACAGGCCTGATTCTGACCAGGGCCTGACAAAAAGATTGAACATCTGGCACATCCGCCAGACGCTTGTGTAACTAAATAGTTTTTGCAGAAATCTGCCTTTTCAGAAAACTGACTGACAACCCTTTCTCCAGACCTTCCTGGAGAAAAGACAAAATTCTAGGAATCCTGACCCTACTCCAAGAGTAGCCCTTAGATTCACACCAATAAAGGTATTTACGCCATACCTTATGGTAAATTTTTTAAGTAACAGGCTTGCAAGCCCAGATCATGGTCTCAATGATCGACTCAGAAAATCCATGCTTAGACAGAACTAAGCGTTCAATCTCCAAGCAGTCAGATTCAGAGAAACAAGATTTGGATGTTGTAATGGACCCTGCGTTAGAATGTCCTTCCTCAGAGGCCGCCTCCAAGGCGGCTGAGAAGACATCTTCACTAAGTCTGCATATCAGATCCTGCGAGACCATGCAGGAGCTATTAGAATTACAGATGCTCTCTTGTTTTGATGTGAAAAGAGCGCACACCGAGGAAACGGGTATGCTAGACCAAAATCCCATGCAACGGCCGGAGCATCTATCAGAGCGGCCTGACGATCTCTTGACCTTTAACCGTACCTTGGAAGCTTAGCGTTCTGCAGAGACGCCATCAGATCCAACTCCGGCATCCCTATGTGATGGTTAACCTGGAGAACACCTCCGGATGGAGAGCCCACTCCCCAGGATGAAATGTCTGTCTGCTCAGGAAATCCGCTTCCCAGTTGTCCACTCCAGGAATGTAGATGGCAGACAACAATTGTGAGCTTCCGCCCACTGAATAATCTGTGCCACCTCCTTCATGGCTAAGGAACTCCGAGTTCCTCCCTGGTGGTTGATGTAAGCTACTGAGGTGATGTCCGACTGAAACCTGATAAACCGGGTTAAGAACAATTGAGGCCAGCCATCAGAGCATTGTAAATCGCTCTCAACTCCAAGATATTTATGGGGAGAGCAGACTCCTTCCGAGTCCATAGTCCCTGCTCCTTTAATGAGTCCCAGACTGCTCCCCAGCCTAGCAGGCTGGCGTCCGTTGTCACAATCACCCAGGAAGGTCTCTGGAAGCATGTGCCCTGAGACAGATGGTCCTGAGAAAGCCACCATGGGAGAGAGTCTCTTGTCGACTGGTCTAGATCTATCCTCTGAGACAAATCCGAATAGTCTCCGTTCCATTGTCTGAGCATGCATAATTGCAGAGCTCTCAAATGGAATCAAGCAAAGGAAATCAGACCAATTACCGCCATAGATTGAGCCACTGATGGCCGAACAGTAAACTGAAGAGAGAGGCAAGAGGAGAGAATTTTGGATTTTCTGACCCCCATCAGAAAAAATTTCATAGATAGGGAGTCACTTTCCAACTGTGGGAACGTAGAAAAGACAACAAGATCTCTGTATGAGAGTTTGCTTGTTGAAAAGATGTCATCCAGGTATGGCGCCACTGAAATTTCCAGAGACCTGATTACTGCCAAGAAAGCCCCCAGAACCTTTGAGAAAATTCTGGGAGCTGTGGCAAGGCCAAACGGAAGAGCCACAAAGTGAAAGTGTTTGTCTAGAGAGGCGAATCTCAGGAATTTGTGATGATCCCTGTGGATGGGAACATGAAGATAAGCTTCCTTCAGGTCTATGGTCGTCATGAACTGACCCTCTTGGACCAAAGAAAGAATGGAACGAATGGTTTCCATTTTGAAGGACGGTACCCTGAGAAACTTGTAGAGGCACTTTAGGTCTAAAATGGGTCAAAAAGTTCCCACAAACAGATTTGAATAGAATCCTAGACCCTGTTCCCTTACTGGAACTGGAACAATCATTCCCAAGGAGGAAAGGTCCTGAACGCAGTTCAATAATGCCTCTCTTTTTACCTGGTCTGCAGATAATATTGAGAGGTGGAATCTGCCCCTGGGAGGGAAAGTTTTGAATTCTATTTTGTAACCCTGAGATACTATGTCCACAGCCCAAGGATCTGGGACATCTCGTCGCCACGCTTGACAAAACAGGTAAAGTCTGCTCCCCACTTGATCCGGACCGGGGGCCGACACTTCATGCTAACTTAGACTTAGCTGAAGGTTTCTTTGATTGCTTTCCCTTATTCCAAGACTGATTGGGCTTCCAAGAAGACTTGGACTGCTCCTGCTTGGAAGAGGGAGAGGAAGACTTTTTTGACCTTTTGAAGTTACGAAAGGAACAAAAATTACTTTGACGTCCTTTGAGTCTGTTCTTCTTGTCTTGCGGTAGAAAAGACCCTTTTCCACCCGTAATATCAGGAATGATTTCTACCAGACCATGTCCAAACAAGGTCTTCCCCTTGTAAGGAAGAAGCTTGGACTTAGAGGTAACATCAGCTGACCAAGATTTTAGCCACAATGCCCTGTGGGCTAGGACAGTGAAGCCAGACATCTTGGCTCCCAGTCTAATAATTGCATGTTTGCATCAGAAAAAAAGGAATCGGCTAGTTTGAGAGCCTTAATCCTATCTTGTATCTCCTCCAACGGAGTCTCTACTAAAATTGATTCAGACAAGGCGTCGCACCAATAAGATTCCACACTTGCTACTGTGGCAATACAAACTGCAGGTTGCCATTGAAGACCTTGATGAACATACATCTTCTTTAAATAAGCTTTTTGTCCAAGGGACCCTTAAAGAAGCAGCTATCCTCTATAGGGATCGTAGTTCTCTTAGCCAGAGTAGAAATAGCCCCTTCTACTTTAGGCACCGTGTGCCAAGAATCTTTAATGGAGTCAGCAACAGGAAACATCTTTTTAAATACGGGCGGCTGGGAGAAAGGAATCCCTGGCTTCTCCCATTCCTGTGAAATAATCTCTGTCACACGGTCTGGGAAAGGAAAAACTTCCACAGAGGAAGGAACATCATAGCATTTATTAAGTTTACTAGACTTCTTAGGGTTGACAACGACAGACGTATCGGAGTCGTCAAAAGTAACCAATACCCCCTTTAACAGTACACAAAGATGTTCAGGCTTAAATCTGAAGTTTTACGTCTTCAGTATCAGATGAAGGAATAATACTGTCTGAATCTGAGATTTCTCCCTCAGAGGCTACCGGCGTATCCTCATCAGACTTAGGGAGGACAACCTACGTAACAGTTAGCGCTGCGGAATCTGTTGGCGCTCTACAAATAACCGATAATAAACAGTAGGTGGAAAAGAAACCTTACTATCTGAATGTCTAATTTTCTTCCTTGCGTTTTCCCAGCATAGGAAAAGCAGATAATGCTGCAGATACCGCAGAAGATACCTGTGCAGCAAAATCTGGCTGCCAGAAGTCTCTAAAACGATCGTATAGTAGATCGACACTGAAGAGACTGAAATTTAAAGGGATACTGAACCCAGTTTTTTTCTTTAATGATTCAGATAGAGCATGCAACTTTGTAATTTACTCCTATTATTAAGTTATTTTCGTTCTCTTGCTATCTTTATTTGAAAAAGAAAGTCCAGAACCCTGGACAGCACTTGTTTATTGGTGGATGAATTTATCCATCAATCAGCAAGAACAACTCGGGTTGTTCACCAAAAATGGGCCGGCATCTAACCTTACATTCTTGCTTTTCAAATAAAGATACCAAGAGAATGAAGAACATTTGCTAATAGGAGTAAATTAGAAAGTTTCTTTAAATTGCATGCTCTATCAGAATCACAAAAGAAAAAAATTGGATTCAGTATCCCTTTAATGACGCCGCTCCGTGAATATCCAACAGCAGAGAGAAGTCACATAACCGGCAGAGAGAGGAAGCTATGCAGCAAGTAAAAAGCCTGTATAAAACATAAGACACACACATATTAATAAAGTATTTCAACAAAATTAGCCCAAAGAGGAAAAACGTCCCAATAAAGAAAAGATTAACCCCTAGGGGCTTATCAAGCTGTCAACCTAAAATACGCCGAAATTCCACGTCATAATTGTTGTGAGATTGATCCGACCTAGTTATCAAAGCCTCAAGACCGGCAAATGTTGAAATTTGTGACGTAACATACTATCCGCCGGTCTCAATCCGATGCAGATCGATGCTTACGTCATTACAGATGTTCCAAATACACATTCGGCTCTATCTGACACTTTTTTTTCCAAGTTCTCAAACTTTTAACAGGTACGCTCGCGGCTATTCGGAAGCATCGTACCTAGTTTTCAATCCGCCACCCTGGAGGCTGTGGATGCCATAGAAATCAATGGGAAGTTTATGTTCAATGCTGCAAGATAAAGAAATATAACCCATTGATTTCTATGGTAGAAAACAAGTAACATTTACACCTAACATAAACCCTGAGTCTAAACACCCCTAATCTACCGCCCCAACTTCCCTGCAACCGTCGATCCACTTACAGTTCTTAAAGTCCCGCTGTAAGGATCCATTCAGCCGGAAAAGTCGTCGTCATCCAGGCGGCAATGGGCGGCCTCTTCCATCTTCATCCAGCCGGAGAAGTCCTCATCCAGGCGGCAAGAAATCTTTATCCAGGCGGCATCTTCTATCTTCATCTATCAGGCGCGGAGCGGGTCCATCCTGAAGACATCCGGCGCGGAGCATCCTCTTCATACGGTCGCCGCCGTAAACTGGAACTTCAATGCAAGTGACGCCATCCAAGATGGCGTCCCTTGCATTCCTATTGGCTGAAAGATTCCAATCAGCCAATAGGATGAGAGCTCAATCCTATTGGCTGATTGGAACAGCCAATAGGATTTTAGCAGCTCTAATCCTATTGACTGATTTACTAATACTGTACTATTGTTTGTATTCAATATCCTAAAGCTGATCTGCTAGAGTGGGTAAAATGCCAATTAAAATACAGGTGGGAGAGGAGAAAGGAGCCCAGGATGTGAATGATTATGTAGCTGGCTGGCAAAAGTTTTTATACAACAAATAATTTATATTATCAGCAAAAGTGTAGTTTGGATTAAAATTTGGTGGCTCAAGTCACCTCACACTGTTTGAGAAATACTGATACAGATAGTGATTATAATACAATAGAGTTCTACATTTGATAAAATATATTTGTACAATATATATATATATCTATACCCTTTTTAACCTTTTAATGCCGTTATGGTGTTCTATTCCATACTAACCGCGCTGGGCTTTAGCGCTTTTGAATTTCCCCAATCCAGTTTTAATCCTAATATAGGATTTACTATTCCTATCTTAAAGGACTAGTAAACACATTAGATATGCATGATAAAAAGACCATGCAATAGCACTTAGTCTGAACTTAAAATTGTCAGAGAAAAAAAAAAAATCTTCTACTCGAAATTTGAAGTTATGTCTATTTTCACTCCCCCTGTACCATGTGACAGCCATTAGCCAATCACAAATGCATATGCTCAGTAGGAGCTGGTGACTCAAAAAGTTTAAATATAAAATGACTGTACACATTTTGTTAATAGAAGTAAATTGCCCCTTTTAATGATGCACTGTTTTAGGTTTGTTCTGCACACAATTACATAGCATTTAGTCTTTATCTGGCAGTGTTGGTATAAAGTAGGATAGTTACTTATTTCATTATACTATGATATTCTTCACTTTCTCCTCTCTTGCAGGGAATGTGATTTTGGAGCTCTCAAAGGAAAAGCCTAATGAACGTATACTGGACAGACATGCAACTCAGTTTACAGGCTCTGTACAAAAGGTGGAGTCTGAGCTCTCGGCACAGATCCGCTACCTTACCCAGGTAACACCTGTCAGATAGGGGCAATGTCTGACAGCAAATCAAAATTAAAGGACACTTAACCCAAATTTTCTCTTTCATGATTCAGATAGAGCATGTAATTTTAATCAACATTCTAATTGACTCCTATGATCAATTTTTCTTCGTTCTCTTGCTATCTTTATTTGAAAATCATGAATGTAACTCTTAGCAGCCAGCACCATGGATAGTGCTTGCTTATTGGAGGCTGACATGTATTACCCACCAATAAGCAAGCATAACCAAAAATGGGCCGGCTTCTATGTATCACATTCCTGCTTTTTAAATAAAGATCGCAAAAGAACAAAAACTTTGATCATAGGAGTAAATTAGAAAGTTGTTTAAAATTGCATGCTCTATCTGAATCATTAAAGAAAAAAAACTTGTGTTTAGTGTCCCTTTAAGAATGTTAATGAATGAAGGGAGATTGGTGGAGCAGCACTGAATTAGTTGGAAGCTGGCAGAGCAATACTTTGCAGCTTGGTGCTATGTTAGTGTTCAGATAACCCACTGATCTTGGAATCTGTACTCTCACTGCAGGTAGCAACAGGACAGCCGCATGAAGGCTCCAGTTACAGCTCCCGGAAGGATGGCACCATGGCATTAAATAGAATTGACTATGCCAGAGTAAAGATAACAGAACTAAGCAGGACATGTGAGCAGATGTTGGAGCAGCCTTGAATGATACACCGAAGAAGCTCTATCACCAAGTTTTGTAAGAATACAGAAAAACACTGGTGCAGATTTGAACACAAAACAAAATCGTACAAAACCACCCCTCTAAGTTGACAAAAGGCACAAAGACTGCACGGATAACACATCCTTAAACTTATTGCTGTGGCAATGTAAGAAATAGCCAGTTTCATTGACAAGTGGACCCCATTTTAGAAAAATACTTCCACACTTTCATTCTCATGCTGTTGATGCTGTTCCTAAAATGTATTATATTAATAGTCTCATGTTAGCTGAGCATTTGATTGAAGAAATAAATACTTGCATCTTGCTGTATTGGTTAATTTGTATATCCACTCCTGTCGCCTTGTTATAATTTTTCCTCTTTTGTTTATAGATGTGTGATGTTTATGTTAAAATATTAGAAGGTGATGAGAGTTCTAAAAGTGACCTAAGCAGTATGTGTCCTGTCTTTATAATTGTAAATGTGATTACTTTGATGCCTGTAATAGGAGGTGGCAAGAGGTTAGCTGTCTTAAAGGGCCAGTAATCACATCTTGCTTTTGTGTAAAAATTGTGCTTTGTCTCAAGCTTCCTAGAGAGTCCAAAATGCTAAATCTGTTACTTAGGTTTTTAAAATGCTGCATATGATTTGCAGGTTAGAGAATTTATTTTTTACCCTCATGTGGAGTATGGGACAAACTCAAGTTTTACTTCAATACTATAGGTGTTTGATATAATTTTTAAATCTGTGTATTAGGACAAAGTGAGAACAATATGATGTACTGTCTGGCTTTATATTTGGAGTAGGAAGAGTTAAACGGACTTAAAACACTAAATACATTTCTCTTGTTAAGTGTAGTCAGTCCACGGGTCATCCATTACTTGTGGAATATATCTCTTCCTAACAGGAAGCTGCAAGAGGATCACCCAAGCAGAGCTGCTATATAGCTCCTCCCCTCACATGTCATATTCAGTCATTCTCTTGCAGCCTAACTAAAGATAGGTTGCTGTGAGAGGTCTGTGGTGTTTTTTAACTTAGTTTATTTCTACAATCAAAAGTTTGTTATTTTAAATGGCACCGGAGTGTGCTGTTTATTCTCAGGCAGCATTAGAAGAAGAATCTGCCTGCGTTTTCTATGATCTTAGCAGACGTAACTAAGATCCACTGGCTGTTCTCATCTGAGGAGTGAGGTAACTTCAGAGAAGGGGAATAGCATGCAGGCCCCCCCTGCAAATGAGGTATGTGCAGTAATTATTTTTCTGAGGAATGGAATTGACTGAGAAAATACTGCTGATACCAATGTAAAGTAAGTTCAGCCTTAAATGCAGTGATAGCGACTGGTATTAGGCTGATGAGTGTGTGTACACTGAATGTATTTTTCTAAGGAATGGAATTGACTCTGAAAATACTGTTAATACTGAAATAATGTATGAGCCTTAACTGCAGTAAAAGCGACTGGTAGCAGGCTTATTAATAACAATTCATAACTTTTCAAATGTATGTTTAAAACGTTTACTGGCATGTTAATCGTTTTTGTGAGGTACTTGGTGATAAAACTTATTGGGGCATGATTTTTACCACATGGCCATCTTTGTTTTCTGCATAGAAACAGTTTTCTGAGCTTCCCCACTGTTGTAATATGAGTGGGAGGGGCCTATTTTAGCGCTTTTTTGCGCAGTAAAAATTCAGTCACAATCTGTCTACTTCATCCTCCATGATCCAGATCGTCTCTAAAGAGCTCAGGGGTCTTCAAAATTCATTTTGAGGGAGGTAATCAGTCACAGCAGACCTGTGACAGTGTGTTTTGACTGTGAGAAAAACGTTAATTATTAAATTGTTATCCGTTTTTGTGTATTAAGGGGTTAATCATCCATTTGCTGGTGGGTGCAATCCTTTGCTAACTTAATACATTTACTGTGAAAAATTGGTTGCTATAACTATTTTGGTTCATTGTTATTTCAACTGTGACAGCTTTTTGTGCTTCTTAAAGGCACAGTAGCGTTTTTTATATTGCTTGTAAATTTATTTAGAAAAGTATTTCCAAGCTTGCTAGTCTCATTGCTAGTCTGTTTAAACATGTCTGACACAGATGAATCTCTTTGTTCACTATGTTTAAAGGCCAATGTGGAACCCAATAGAAATTTGTGTACTAATTTCATTGATGCTACTTTTAATAAAAGTCAATCTTTACATGTAAAGAAATTATCACCAGACAACGAGGGGGAAGTTATGCCGACTAACTCTCCTCACGTGTCAGTACCTGCGCCTCCCGCTCAGGAGGTGCGTGATTTTGTGGCGCCAAGTACATCAGGGAGGCCTATACAAATCACTTTGCAAGACATGGCTACTGTTATAACAGAAGTATTATCTAAATTGCCGGAATTAAGAGGCAAGCGCGATAGCTCTGGGTTAAGGGTAGAGCGCGCGGATGAGGTGAGAGCCATGTCAGATACTGCGTCACAGTTTGCAGAACGTGAAGACGGAGAGCTTCATTCTGTGGGTGACGGATCTGATCCAGGGAGACTGGATTCAGAGATTTCTAATTTTAAATTTAAGCTTGAGAACCTCCGCATATTGCTAGGGGAGGTATTAGCGGCTCTGAATGATTGTAATAACGGTTGCAATTCCAGAAAAATTATGTAGGTTGGATAGATACTATGCGGTACCGGTGTGTACTGACGTGTTTCCTATACCTAAAAGGCTTACAGAGATTATTAGCAAGGAGTGGGATAGACCTGGTGTGCCTTTTTCCCCTCCTCCCATATTTAGGAAAATGTTTCCTATAGACGCCACCACACGAGACTTATGGCAGACGGTCCCTAAGGTGGAGGGAGCAGTTTCTACTTTAGCTAAGCGTACCACTATCCCGGTGGAGGATAGTTGTGCCTTTTCAGATCCAATGGATAAGAAATTAGAGGGTTACCTTAAAGGGACATTATACACTCATTTTTTCTTTGCATAAATGTTTTGTAGATAATCTATTTATATAGCCCATAAAGTTTTTTTTTTTTAATTAATGTATAGTTTTGCTTATATTTAAATAACATTGCTCTGATTTTCAGACTCCTAACCAAGCCCCAAAGTTTTATGTGAATATGCTCGACTACCTACTCCAGCTTGCTCCTGTTTGTGTAAAGGGTCTTTTCATATGCAAAAGAAGGGGGAGGGGGGGAGTGTCTTATTTGCCACTTGCAGTGGGCTTTCCAGCTACCTTTTCAACAGAGCCAAAGTGACAGCTTCTAAGTAAGTTTTTAAACAGTTTTATACTGGATTTTTATATCAGTATCTGTGCATATTATTCTTTATAGTAGTGTCTATTACATGCAGTTATATGAAAATGAGTGTATACTGTCCCTTTAAGAAAATGTTTGTTCAACAAGGTTTTATCTTACAGCCCCTTGCATGCATTGCGCCTGTCACTGCTGCGGCGGCATTCTGGTTTGAGTCTCTGGAAGAGGCCATTCGCACAGCTCCATTGGATGAAATTATGAACAAGCTTAAAGCACTTAAGCTAGCTAACGCATTTGTTTCTGATGCCGTCGTACATTTAACCAAACTTACGGCTAAGAACTCCGGATTCGCCATCCAAGCGCGCAGAGCGCTATGGCTTAAATCCTGGTCAGCTGACGTGACTTCTAAATCTAAATTGCTTAATATTCCTTTCAAAGGGCAGACCTTATTCGGGCCCGGCTTGAAAGAAATTATAGCTGACATTACGGGAGGTAAGGGCCATGCTCTACCTCAGGACAAGGCCAAATCAAAGGCCAAACCGTCTAATTTTCGTGCCTTTCGTAACTTCAAGACAGGAGCAGCATCAACTTCCTCCGCTCCAAAACAGGAAGGAGCTGTTGCTCGTTACAGGCAGGGCTGGAAAGTTAACCAGTCCTGGAACAAGGGCAAGCAGGCCAAGAAACCTGCTGCTGCCCCCAAGACAGCATGAAGAGAGGGCCCCCTATCCGGAAACGGATCTAGTGGGGGGCAGACTTTCTCTCTTCGCCCAGGCTTGGGCAAGAGATGTCCAGGATCCCTGGGCGTTGGAGATCATATCTCAGGGATATCTCCTGGACTTCAAAACTTCACCTCCACGAGGGAGATTTCATCTTTCAAGGTTATCAGCAAACCAAATAAAGAAAGAGGCGTTTCTACGCTGTGTACAAGACCTCTTACTAATGGGGGTGATCCACCCAGTTCCGCGGACGGAACACGGGCAGGGATTCTATTCAAATCTATTTGTGGTTCCCAAGAAAGAGGGAACCTTCAGACCAATCTTGGACTTAAAAATCCTAAACAAATTTCTAAGAGTTCCATCATTCAAAATGGAAACTATTCGAACCATCCTTCCCATGATCCAAGAGGGTCAGTACATGACCACAGTGGACTTAAAGGATGCCTACCTTCACATACCGATTCACAAGGATCATTATCAGTACCTAAGATTTGCTTTCCTAGACAGGCATTACCAGTTTGTAGCTCTTCCCTTCGGATTAGCTACGGCTCCAAGAATCTTTACAAAAGTTATGGGCTCACTTCTGGCGGTACTAAGACCGCGAGGCATAGCGGTGACTCCGTACCTAGACAACATTCTGATACAAGCGTCAAGTTTTCAAACTGCCAAGTCTCATACAGAGATAGTTCTGGCATTTCTGAGGTCGCATGGGTGGAAGGTGAACGTGGAAAAGAGTTCTCTATTACCACTTAAAAGAGTTCCCTTTCTAGGGACTCTTATAGATTCTGTAGAGATGAAAATTTACCTGACAGAGGCCAGGTTATTAAAACTTCTAAATGCTTGCCGTGTCCTTCATTCCATTCCACACCCGTCAGTAGCTCAGTGCATGGAAGTAATCGGCTTAATGGTAGCGGCAATGGACATAGTACCATTTGCGCGCCTGCATCTCAGACCGCTGCAATTGTGCATGCTAAGTCAGTGGAACGGGGATTACTCAGATTTGTCCCCCCTACTAAATCTGGATCAAGAGACCAGAGATTCTCTTCTATGGTGGCTTTCTCAGCCACATCTGTCCAAGGGGATGACCTTTCGCAGGCCAGATTGGACGATTGTAACAACAGACGCCAGCCTTCTAGGCTGGGGCGCAGTCTGGAACTCCCTGAAAGCTCAGGGATTATGGACTCAGGAGGAGAAACTCCTCCCAATAAATATTCTGGAATTAAGAGCAATATTCAATGCTCTCCTAGCTTGGCCTCAGTTAGCAACTCTGAGGTTCATCAGATTTCAGTCGGACAACATCACGACTGTGGCTTACATCAACCATCAAGGGGGAACCAGAAGTTCCCTAGCGATGTTGGAAGTCTCAAAGATAATTCGCTGGGCAGAGTTTCACTCTTGCCACCTGTCAGCGATTTACATCCCAGGCGTGGAGAACTGGGAGGCGGATTTTCTAAGTCGCCAGACTTTTCATCCGGGGGAGTGGGAACTTCATCCGGAGGTCTTTGCTCAACTGATTCATCGTTGGGGCAAACCAGATCTGGATCTCATGGCGTCTCGCCAGAACGCCAAGCTTCCTTGTTACGGATCCAGGTCCAGGGACCCGGGAGCGGTGCTGATAGATGCTCTGACAGCCCCTTGGGTCTTCAATATGGCTTATGTGTTTCCACCGTTCCCGATGCTTCCTCGTTTGATTGCCAAGATCAAACAGGAGAGAGCTTCGGTGATTCTGATAGCGCCTGCGTGGCCACGCAGGACCTGGTATGCAGACCTAGTGGACATGTCGTCCTGTCCACCGTGGTCTCTGCCTCTGAGACAGGACCTTCTAATTCAGGGTCCTTTCAACCATCCAAATCTAATTTCTCTGAGGCTGACTGCATGGAGATTGAACGCTTGATTCTATCAAAGCGTGGCTTCTCGGAGTCGGTTATTGATACCTTAATACAGGCTAGGAAGCCTGTTACCAGAAAAATTTACCATAAGATATGGCGTAAATATTTATATTGGTGCGAATCCAAGAGTTACTCATGGAGTAAGGTTAGGATTCCTAGGATATTGTCCTTTCTACAAGAGGGTTTAGAAAAGGGCTTATCTGCTAGTTCGTTAAAGGGACAGATTTCTGCTCTGTCTATTCTTCTACACAAACGTCTGGCTGAAGTTCCAGACGTTCAGGCTTTTTGTCAGGCTTTAACTAGGATTAAGCCTGTGTTTAAGACTGTTGCTCCGCCGTGGAGCTTAAACTTAGTTCTTAATGTTCTTCAAGGCGTTCCATTTGAACCCCTTCATTCCATTGATATCAAGCTGTTATCTTGGAAGGTTTTGTTTTTGATGGCTATTTCCTCGGCTCGAAGAGTCTCTGAGTTATCTGCCTTACATTGTGATTCTCCTTATCTGATTTTTCATTCAGACAAGGTAGTTCTGCGTACTAAACCTGGGTTCTTACCTAAGGTAGTTACTAACAGGAATATCAATCAAGAGATTGTTGTTCCATCACTGTGTCCTAACCCTTCTTCAAAGAAGGAACGACTTTTGCATAATCTGGACGTAGTCCGTGCCCTGAAGTTCTATTTGCAGGCAACTAAAGATTTTCGTCAAACTTCTTCCCTGTTTGTCGTTTACTCTGGACAGAGAAGAGGTCAAAAGGCTTCGGCTACCTCTCTCTCTTTTTGGCTTCGTAGCATAATGAGACGTTTAGCCTATGAGACTGCTGGACAGCAGCCTCCTGAAAGGATTACAGCTCATTCTACTAGAGCTGTGGCTTCCACCTGGGCCTTTAAAAATGAGGCCTTTGTTGAACAGATTTGCAAGGCCGCGACTTGGTCTTCGCTTCACACCTTTTCAAAATTTTACAAATTTGACACTTTTGCTTCTTCGGAGGCTATTTTTGGGAGAAAGGTACTTCAGGCAGTGGTTCCTTCTGTTTAATGTTCCTGCCTTGTCCCTCCCTTCATCCGTGTACTTTAGCTTTGGTATTGGTATCCCATAAGTAATGGATGACCCGTGGACTGACTACACTTAACAAGAGAAAACATAATTTATGCTTACCTGATAAATTTATTTCTCTTGTAGTGTAGTCAGTCCACGGCCCGCCCTGTCTTTAAGGCAGATCTAAATTTTAATTAAACTCCAGTCACCACTGCACCCTATGGTTTCTCCTTTCTCGTCTGCTTTGGTCGAATGACTGAATATGACATGTGAGGGGAGGAGCTATGTAGCAGCTCTGCTGGGTGATCCTCTTGCAGCTTCCTGTTAGGAAGAGATATATTCCATAAGTAATGGATGACCCGTGGACTGACTACACTACAAGAGAAATAAATTTATCAGGTAAGCATAAATTATGTTTTTGTGCACCTCCCTCTAATCATGGGTGCTGCCATTATGGAACCCAGTTTATACTACAGGTATCTGAAGGAGAGTTACTGGATATGTGCAAACACACCAGCACTGGAATATGGTGAGACAGATTTCAACATGGCGGTACTCTTGACTAAAGGGAGATAAGGAATAACCTCAATACTGTGCTTATAAAATATATTTAGTGTTTAATTTTCCTTTAAGAATTGTATCCTAATATGTGTGTAATAGGAGATGAGTTGTTTTAAGATGTGTGTACACATTGGTTAAAGATGTGTTTAATAGTTACATGAGTAGTGTGCTCAAAGTAGCTATGGGAATAAATGGTTGTGTTGTGATGCACTTAGAAGTAAATAACCTGTTGTCTCTGTATAAGAAAAAGTGTCTTAATGTAATCTTAGATGGGTTTAAGAGGTACTATGATACAGATGTACATTTCTGCTTTTCCTCTTAAGCCTGAGCACATCACTTTGTTCCGCATTTATAACATTCCACCGTGAAACATCATACCATGCAGGGAATTCTTATGCTGGCAGCTACCTTAAGTCGTGTTTTCCATTCTGGAAACTGGTTGGGGAAAGTTATGTGTCCATGAAACATTGTTATGTACGGAGTTAAACCATACTGCCCCTTTTTCTTTTATCTTTGATAAACATTTTTGTGTTGGCAGAGGGAAAAAAATTCAGAAAAAAATGAAGTATAAAACTGAACTTTGTTGAATGGAATATCTAAAAAGAAACCCAGTGTAAACCAGAAAGTCTAGAATTTTTTGGATCACCAAGCATAAATATATTTTTTACCCAAGATCTATTACTAATAGCTACATTTCCCACATAATTTTTTTTTAGAGGGGGTGAGGGGGTGAACCTTACCAGTGGCAAATAATTCTCTGGTGTAGCAGTGTCTTGTTTTTCATTTTAATGTTTATTTATATTTTCCATTATATATATTTTTTTTTAATAATTTTTATTGAGGAATATTCAAAGGCATACAATAGTCATAAAAACAGGTTCTTGCAATGCATGTCACATACAGTAAGGTTTAGTGTTACAAAAATGAAAAGACAAACACAGAAAATAAACGTAAGTGTAACAATTGACATATCATGCAACCATGAGATACATAGAATGCCAAACATTGAGATGCCTTTTAAATAAAATCCTAGGCCACACTTGGACCATCACAAGCATTAAGATAAAATAAGGCATGTGCAAACAAAGGAGACCACTTGTGGATCTCGTTAGTAAACCTCAGTTTTTTATAATTTTATCTCATACTTATATGAATAGTGTGTAGGTTAAGTAAAGTGCTAAAGGGATAATATTATTACGTGCATATATATATATATATATATATATATATTTGGACAATCTTGCGTAGGTTAAGAGAGAAATAAAGCTGAGTATAATGATAACCTGCAAGATTTTGCTAGAAAGGAGGGTAGATAGGGTGCGGTATATGTGAGAAAAACCGCATATTCAGTCCTCCCACTAAGGGAGGCATATTAGGTGGAGTGGGGGGGGGGGGGGTGGAGGTGATGTGTTACCTATGAGAAGCAGACAAGAGATGTCAGCTTGTCTTCTGAATTTGCCAAACAGATGCACATGAAATGGGTTGTAATTAGGCTAACTACTATAGGTGGTTGTTTAAACTAGGTAGGTAAAACTTAATATGACTCTAATTAAGGTCTCAAGAGCATGTGGATAACTAGGGGAGAAGTAAATATAGATTAGCTACCTATAATAGTAACGCTGTATTAAGAGTGTTGCAAGTATATAGATCCCAAATAATGGAAATGTTAATGCAGGGCCAGCCTGCAACAGGAGCATACCTGGAGTATTGAATTGGTGTTGTACTTCATATTGTGGTTGGGCGTGATTTTGATATGTATGTTAATCAATATATTAATGAGATACCAAACAAAAAATAGGGAGTAACATTATTCCACGTTGAGATTGGTAGCTATCTAGGTCGCGGGGGGGAACAGAACTTACTGCAGGCAGGCTCAAACCTATTAGGTATTATTATTAGTAGCTAGTTATCTAAGGGGATCTTGCCCTTGAAAATATGTGAACAGGGAAGCGTCTCCTCACCCCAAAGAATTACACACTTGGACTGAAGAGATATTTGGATTTACAGAAAAGTATAAAATGCAATTGCTATAGGGGGATGGTTCCTATAGGGAGAACAAACGCTAAAGCTGCTGAAAAAAACTTTAGTATGCTTCTGCTGCCTAGGCACAGGCCCTATACCCAGCAGCAGGCACATACCCTATTTAAACTGTCACCCACATCTTAAGGGGTATAAGATCTGCTATAGGCGGAGCACTTAACTAAAGGTGTCAATGTTCCTGTTAAACCTTCTGCACCATCTAAACCCCCCCTCAAACCAAACAGAACAGGGATTACACAAAGTTTCAAAGGAGCAGCTCATATTAATCTATAAACAGATAGAATTACATTTCAGTATTTAAGAACGCAATTGTAGAGCTATTAGAAACAAGAAGCCAGAAAGCCTTATTACGATAGCTTAGTAGAGGCACACAGTCTATATTTTTTAGCACAACAGGCAGTCCCACTAGGCATTGAGAGGGTAAATGTTCAAGCTCCTCATATGCGGTAACTGTTTTAAAGTACATATAAACAACATCAATAAATAGTCTGCAAAAACTTCTGCCACCGCTTAAACATGCAAAGCAATTATTGTATATAATTTTAAACTATATAAAATATGACATATAGGCAAGGTTAAGTTGTAGATATGGCACAACCTGGGATAACTAAGCAGTATCCTGTGGCTTATGATATACTTAAATGTCTACATATTTGATATATGATAATGAGTGGACATACACAGTTCTGTGGAAGTTTGGTATATCAGGGGCCATTAGAAAATCTGTAGTAAGTATCCAAATATATGAGCAATATAGAGATATAAGCTTAAGCTAGGTGCCTATGCAATGCAATACTTTGGAATATCACTATGTCCACATTATTAGACTGCAGGATAGTGGAATACATAAGATACATATATGACTGCAGTGGGTATCTAAATGTGTGCGGTACCTAAGGGTAAAAGAGCTCTAGATTATACTGAAAAGGAAACCTCTAAGTCTAGCAACAATATATTCTGTAACACGTGCAGCATTACATTTATGTCAACCAGATTAGATAGAGTAGATATAGTCATGAACAGGAGGCCCCAGCACAGTAGTGAACTAAGACTTCAGCCCGTTGCAAACAGTCAGTGTGGGGGCACCATAAAACGTCTCAGCTTCAGGATAGTTATAAGTGCTAGACCAGTATTTCGTGCTGCACAAAACAGAGGGCAAATGGTATAAATAATAAACATATTCTAGATTATCAAGGAACCAAAAGTATACAGCCCAGTCATCATAGAAACTGCAATGGACTGTCGGATCACTCAAAGTGCAAACCTGCAAGTAGCGGAGTAAGAAGGTAGAGGGACAAACCCCCGGGGTCCCACAGAAGCTTCAGCAAGTATGCATAGCGACAGTATCAGCATGGGCTTGGAGTCAGAGGCCAAAAATGACTTAGCGTGGGGCATCTCCGGTAACAGTGTCCCCCGTGCAGGCAAAGAAGACTCAGTGGGCTCTCCTTTCTAGGGTGTTGCGCCAGCCAGTTAAGCAGATTCGAGTGCGAAGGCAGGTAAAAGGCCACATCCGAACCACAGCTGTCTTGAGACTCACTTAGAATCATTTTTAAATTGTGGATAGTCAGCGGAGCTTCTTTCAGGTTGAGCGATTCTGTTTGCAGGTTGTGCGACTCCGAATCAGAGATCTGCGCAGGTCCGGCTCCCTGTTCCTCTAAGGTCACAATTTCTTGAGGCCATGAAGCCTGCTCCATATTGATAAACCAAAATGGCGACTTTTGCGGCAGATCTGTAGTTCCCAAGCACTTCTCCTCGCAGTTGGTCAGGGTAGGTGAGAGAATGTTGTGAGCAATGAGAGGCTTAAAAGCCTCAGAGACTGCATGTAAAATAGCTTTGTTGTGATTGTCCAGTAGCTCCTGCAAGTGTCTATAGAAGAGAGCCGCCATAGCTTTTGCAAATGCGATGTAATAAGCAGAGGTAGAGAAAAGGATCTTTCATGAATATCCAGCCCTTACAAGCCACCTTCTCAACAGCAGGATGAAAGTACACCATAAAGGGCTCTGAAATAAGGTTGTAAAAGGATAAAATATTCCTAAAATCTTTGAAGATAGTAAGATAAGCTAGGAGCTCCTGAGATGTGCGACTGGTTTCAGTGCTTAGTTGGCTCCGCCCCTTCCATTATATTTTTAAATGCTATTATAACAGTTTACATTGCAAACACGTTTGTAATTGTCTTTATAGTGTCGATACTCATACTAATTAACAGTATATGAGCCATCTTTTTTTAGTTTGTTTTCAGAGTATTATATTTCCAAATGCAGTATCAATTCACCTTCTATAACATCAACATTTTTATCATCCTATATGTACGCTTTCCAATAAAAAATAGCAATATAAAATTAGAAAATAAGTAGATATAAATGTATCATGAATTACTAGATGCATGATACAAATGAGGAAGAACAACAGATTTAGACAATATATGTAATATGTTAAGTTTTCTAGTGTAGTAAAAAAAATAATTCTAACAATAAGTAATTGTATCTACAGGGAGTGCAGAATTATTAGGCAAGTTGTATTTTTGAGGATTAATTTTATTATTGAACAACAACCATGTTCTCAATGAACCCAAAAAACTCATTAATATCAAAGCTGAATAGTTTTGGAAGTAGTTTTTAGTTTGTTTTTAGTTATAGCTATTTTAGGGGGATATCTGTGTGTGCAGGTGACTATTACTGTGCATAATTATTAGGCAACTTAACAAAAAACAAATATATACCCATTTCAATTATTTATTTTTACCAGTGAAAGCAATATAACATCTCAACATTCACAAATATACATTTCTGACATTCAAAAACAAAACAAAAACAAATCAGTGACCAATATAGCCACCTTTCTTTGCAAGGACACTCAAAAGCCTGCCATCCATGGATTCCGTCAGTGTTTTGAACTGTTCACCATCAACATTGCGTGCAGCAGCAACCACAGCCTCCCAGACACTGTTCAGAGAGGTGTACTGTTTTCCCTCCTTGTAAATCTCACATTTGATGATGGACCACAGGTTCTCAATGGGGTTCAGATCAGGTGAACAAGGAAGCCATGTCATTAGATTTTCTTCTTTTATACCCTTTCTTGCCAGCCACGCTGTGGAGTACTTGGACGCGTGTGATGGAGCATTGTCCTGCATGAAAATCATGTTTTTCTTGAAGGATGCAGACTTCTTCCTGTACCACTGCTTGAAGAAGGTGTCTTTCAGAAACTGGCAGTAGGACTGGGAGTTGAGCTTGACTCCATCCTCAACCCGAAAAGGCCCCACAAGCTCATCTTTGATGATACCAGCCCAAACCAGTACTCCACCTCCACCTTGCTGGCGTCTGAGTCGGACTGGAGTTCTCTGCCCTTTACCAATCCAGCCACGGGCCCATCCATCTGGCCCATCAAGACTCACTCTCATTTCATCAGTCCATAAAACCTTAGAAAAATCAGTCTTGAGATATTTCTTGGCCCATTCTTGACGTTTCAGCTTGTGTGTCTTGTTCAGTGGTGGTCGTCTTTCAGCCTTTCTTACCTTGGCCATGTCTCTGAGTATTGCACACCTTGTGCTTTTGGGCACTCCAGTGATGTTGCAGCTCTGAAATATGGCCAAACTGGTGGCAAGTGGCATCTTGGCAGCTGCACGCTTGACTTTTCTCAGTTCGTGGGCAGTTATTTTGCGCCTTGGTTTTTCCACACGCTTCTTGCGACCCTGTTGACTATTTTGAATGAAACGCTTGATTGTTCGATGATCACGCTTCAGAAGCTTTGCAATTTTAAGAGTGCTGCATCCCTCTGCAAGATATCTCACTATTTTTGACTTTTCTGAGCATGTCAAGTCCTTCTTTTGACCCATTTTGCCAAAGGAAAGGAAGTTGCCTAATAATTATGCACACCTGATATAGGGTGTTGATGTCATTAGACCACACCCCTTCTCATTACAGAGATTCACATCACCTAATATGCTTAATTGGTAGTAGGCTTTCGAGCCTATACAGCTTGGAGTAAGACAACATGCATAAAGAGGATGATGTGGTCAAAATACTCATTTGCCTAATAATTCTGCACTCCCTGTAGTTCTTTTTATAAAATGTATTTACTCAGACAAGGATCTATGAGACCCGCCATCAACAACATAGAAATTAATCTAGCAGTTGCTTCCAGATGATCTTTACTACTATGACAGTCAGCTATAAGCATATAAAACTCATTTTTATGATTATAAATTTCTATGGGCAGGGGGATGCTAGAGACTTGTTTAACTTTGCAAAACACCCAAAACAGGACCAGTCCTGGGAGCTATTTCCCATTGTTTTGACAATCACTTGGCAACTGGATAGAAAAAATCCACTCGTTTGAAATAAGTAGATTTGCCCTCTAATCACTCCCCATGATTTATTTGCTATGCACACAGTTCTATCAATTGTTAGGTTGATCACCTAGTAACCACCTGGGCGTGTGACCACCTCATTTTGAAAATACTTTTATGGTAGTATTAAAGTCTGGACCTAGAGCGACCTAGAGCCATTTCAAGACAATACTGATCACTCAAACAATTGCATCATATTCAGAGTACAACCTCTAAATTGTACATCCCAATGACCCACGTCTTCTGTGTATCTGTGCCAAAAGTGAGAAAGATGCTCCCACTCAAGTGCTAATTCTGCTAGAAGTAAGCTTTTTGCGCGCGACGGGAAGCACTAGTTATTAAAGTTAAATGTAAACCGTTTTTGCTCTTGCCCTAACCTGATGCAGTATACACATTTAAATGCCCATGTGGATTATTTTATGTAGTGGAGACAACACAGAGGATCAAGGATAGTATCAGTGAACACAAGTTGAATATTAGGAACCCAAAAATAACACATTTACCTGTCCCGGACCATTTCCAGGAAAAGGGCCATCAAGCAAATCAGTTGCGCTTTATGGTGCTTTATAAAGGAAATAAAAAAATTAGGGGAGGTAATAGGAATAGGGACCTACTATATAATGAAACTAGATGGATTTGGAAATTAGACTCATATCTCGAAGGTCTAAATAGAGAATTCAACTTAAAACCCTTTATTTAATGAATTAAAATAGTTCTAAATATTGGATTAAAGTTACCCTGATGCTTAACTATCTTTACTTCTTTATTGTTTTTAGTTCCAGTCTCCTCACACTTATGGTTAAGGGTTGTGTAAATAATACAGATAGAAAAGGGTTAAAAAAGTTTCATGTGCGTCATGAGGTCAGCCCCTCCCCCATGAGCTGGAGGGATTAATTGTTTTTAATTGATGTGTGTATAAATACGCGTGTCAGCTTGACAAAGCGGACAGGTGCCCCGAAACGTTGCTGTAATGGCTGAATAAAGGCTTTTTTCACATTTTAAATTATTAAAGGGACAGTTCACCCAAAAACTTTCTCCCCTTTACGTTATTTCCAATGATCCTTTTTACCTGCTAGAGTGTATTAAATTGGTTGCAAGTCGCACCTTTACTCATATTTCAGCATTTGAAATAGCTGATTTAGCTTGTGGTTTCCCAACCTATACTGAAAGTTTTGATACTGGAGTATATGCTATTGACAAGCCTAAGTAAACACAGCCAGCAGAAGAGATTACACCCTCAGTGGAGGGCATGATAGTTAAGTAATAAAATTATAATTTTCCATTGTTCTCTCTATGTATTGAGCTTTGGTGTTCCAGACAAATATAAGATAAGGAAGCTAGTCTGTGTACATGAAAGTGATAACATAATGAGATCTGATATTACCTGAAGCTCAACCCATTGTAATAGGCTGTGGTTTCAAAGCACAAAACCAGCTACTTCAGATACACAAATAAACCCCAAAATCCAATTTCTCAAATATTTTATACTCTGCAGTTGGTATAACAAGTCATTTAAAATACATTTATGGAAAAACAATTTTACAGTGTACTGTCCCTTTAAGGAGTGCAGCACCTTTCTTCTGTTCTACTAGATTTTGATCATAGTTACACTGATTTCTCCAATAATGATTACGTTTACAATCACTTTAATTCTTCTGCACCCAGTGGGAGTGTAATTTCTTCTGCTGGCTGTGTTTAGATAGATTGTCAATAGCCTATACTTCAGTATAGAAACTTTCAGTGTAGGTGGGGATACCACAGGCTAAATCAGCTATTTCAAATACCGAAATAAGGGTAAAGGAGCTCCTTGTAAACAATTTAATAAACTCCAGCAGGTACATTGGATCATTTTCCCAGCCAATAAGTGATAATCTCTGCCTGCTTATTTATTTAAAAAAACTATTACCTTTCTGATTACAATACTATACTCTTTATTGTGGTACTTTTGTATCTAGGTTGCATGTATAAGCCAAAATGACATAAGATATCGTTGTTTACACTTGGTCCCATCCACTCTCCAAGCTGTACCATTTTACAGATGGGAATATACAAATATTCCAAAACCCAAACCTTTCTGGCCCCAAGCAGTTTGGATAAAGAGTAAATTTAGAAATATAATTTATTAAGACCCGTGTTTCCATGAACTGAAAAACCCTTAATGAACAGTGATGTACAGGGTATGTTGCGGTCATTAAGGGGCTAAAAAATAAGTTACACTATATATATATATATATATATATATATATATACATACATACATACATACATACACTTACCGGCCAGTTTATTAGGTACACCTGTTCAATTGCTTGGTAACACAAATTGCTAATCGGCCAATCACATGGCAGCAACTCAATGCATTTAGGCATCTAGACGTAGTGAAGACGACTTGCTGAAATTCAAACCGAGCATCAGAATGGGGAAGAAAGGGGATTTAAGTGACTTTGAACATGGCATGGTTGTTGGTGCCAGACGGGCTGATCTGAGTATTCCAAAAACTGCTGATCTACTGGGATTTTCATGCACAACCATTTCTAGGGTTTACAGAGAATGGTCCAAAAAAGAGAATATATCCAGTGAGTGGCAGTTGTGTGGACGAAAATGTCTTGTTGATGTAACTCAAATAACCACTAGTTACAACCAAGGTATGCAGTATACCATCTCTGAACGCACAACACGTCGAACCTTGAAGCAAATGGGCTACAGCAGCAGAAGACCACACCGGGTGCTACTCTTGTCAGTTAAGAACAGGAAACTGAGGCTAAAATTTGCACAGGCTCACCAAAATAGGACAATAGAAGATTGGAAAAATGTTGGCTGGTCTGATGAATCTCGATTTCAGCTGCGACATTCAGATGGTAGGGTCAGAATTTGGCATAAATAACATAAAAGCATGAATCCATCCTGACTTGTATCAACGGTTCAGGCTGGTGGTATAATGGTGTCGAAGTAGCCACCTTTGCGATGTGGTGGAACAGGAGATTCGCATCATGGATGTGCAGCTGACAAATCTGTAGCAGCTGCGTGATGCTATCACTTCAATATGGAACAAAATGTCTGAGGAATGTTTCCAACACCTTGTTGAATCTATGCAACGAAGAATTAAGGCAGTACTGAAGGCAAAAGGGGGTCCAACCCGGTACTAGCAAGGTGTACCTAATAAAGTGGCCAGTGAGTGTGTGTATATATGTGTATATATATATATATAATTTTCAAAAACATGTCTAAATATGTGTATACATGTGTTTATATGTGTGTATATGTATATATATATATATATATATATATATATATCAGTATATACCTTTGGATATATATATATATATAGATGTACATTTTTTTATGAGACATAAATCAGATATATAAAGAAATATATATTTAAAAAAATGTGAAGAACATTGGAATGCGTTTAACTAGCGCACTTAGTTAAACGTGGTTGGGTTAGCTTGCACATACAAAAAATATCTTACTTTTTTGTAATACACAAGCTAACCCGCTCGCGTTACATGTTTTCTTCCAACGGTAGTGATTGAATGTGAAATAACGCATCACTTGTAATCTAGCAACTTTTATGTCATTTTCTATTAGGTCAGTGAGATGGCCCAATGTTAAACAGAGTGTATATTCAAATTATCCTCTAACTTTTTTTTTATTAAATACATATTGCTATTAGAAGCTAATATTTTTAATCAAGGGTTCAGATATGGGGGCCAATTTAACAACCCCCGAATGCAGCCATATGCTGCTGTTTCCACGCCTTGCTGGAAACAGGAGTTAAGAAGCAGCGGTCTTAAGACCACTGCTCCTTAACTCGTCCTCCATCTCTCAGGCGGCAGACAGCAATCAGCCCGATCGGGTTGATTGACACCCCCGAATCTGCAGGGGGAGGCATTGCACAAGCGTTTCACGAGAAATGCTTGTGCAATGATAAATGCCGACAGCGTTTAACCCAGGCATCTGCTCAACACAGATGTTTATCTAATTAATTTTCTACTAACTTCACCATTAAAGTCTATGGGGATTGTAGATAAACAATTTGATAAGCTTTTCTAAAGAATTATGATTGGCCTTATAATGTCTAAATAGGCAACAAAACACAGATCTCATGTACATAACACCTCTTGCTCCCTAGACCTTAAAGCATTATTGTACACTAGATTTTTCTTTGCATTAATATTTTGTAGATGATCCATTTATTTAGCCCATCTGGGAGTGTTTTTGTAGCAATTTATAGTTTTGCTTATTTAAAAATAACATTGTGCTGATTTTCAGACTCCTAACCAAGCCCCAAATTGTATGTATATACTGATGTCTACAGACTCCAGCTTGCTCCTGTTTGTGTAAAGGGTCTTTTCATATCCAGTGGAAGTGGGGGAGTGTCTGTTTTTCCTGCTTTTTCAGCCCATTTCATTGGGTGTCCCAGGCTAACCTCATCAACAGTGCTAGATTTGGAGCTTCTAAGAACGTTTTTAAAAGGTTTTATACTGGATTTTTATTTCAGTATCTGTGTATATTCTTCTTAAAGTGACGGTTTATACCAGAATATTAATTTTTTTAAAAGATAGATTCCTTTATTACCCATTCCCTAGTTTTGCATAACCAACACTGTTATATTAATACAATTTTTACCTCTGTGATTATCTTGTATCTAAGCCTCTACAGACTGCCCCCTTATTTCAGTTCTTTTGACAGACTTGCATTTTTGCCAATCAGTGCTGGCTCCTAGGAACTCCACATGCGTGAGCACAGTGTTATCTATATGAAACACATGAACTAACAGTCTCTAGTGGTGAAAAACTGTGAAAATGCCCTGAGCTAAGAGGCGACCTTCAATTAGCATATGAACCTCCTAGATTTAGCTTTCAACTAAGAATACCAAGAGAACAAAGCAAAATTGGTGATAGAAGTAAATTTGAAAATGGTTTAAATTACATTCTCTATCTGAATCATGAAAGTTTGTTTTGGACTAGACTGTCCCTTTAACAGTAGTGTCTATTACATGCAGTTATATGGAAATTGGTGTACACTGTCTCATTAATTGAAGGTAATAAAGTCTTTTAGGAGGATCTCTCTTCTCTAGAGCAACATACTAGGATATACTATGTGAGCATCTTATTAACTTATTTAATTCATTAAAGGCCTCAATTAACCCGTTATCCATTAGCAAATTATATAATAGGTGTAGCAGTGACCTCTTTAGCACAGGGTTCTTCAAACTAAGAGTCGGGACCCATTACTGGGTCGCAACACCATGTTAACTGGGTGTTTGTGTTGCAGGAGTGTGTGTGTTTGTGTTGCAGAAGAGTGAGTGTATGTGTTGTAGGAGAGTGTGTGTGTGTGTTTGTGTTGCAGGAGAGAGTGTGTGTATGTGTTGTAGGAGAGTGCGTGTGTGTTTGTGTTACAGGAGAGAGTGTGTATGTGTTGCAGAAGAGTGAGTGTGGTGTGTGGGTGTGTTATTTGAGAGTGTGGTGTGTCTGTGTGTCGTATGAGAGTGCATTGTGGGTGTGTGTATTGTATGGGAGTGTGTGTGGTGTGTGTGTTGTATGAGAGTGCATTGTGGGTGTGTGTATACTATGAGAGTATGTTATTACCTTTTACAACACTTCCAAGTTTGACTACAATCAGGAATAAAGTACACACACAATTTAGTAACAAAATTGCAGCTATCCTGTTGTAAATTACTTCAGAAATTCTCAGACCAAGCATAACAATTCGGTCACAATGGTAGGTAATATCATGTCATTGGGTCTTGGGGAAAAAAGTTTGAAGAACCTTGCTTTAGCATGTAATGCATATCTAAAATTGATACTATATTTCAACTGTATGTTGTATGGTGGCAAAAGCTTTCCATCTCTCCTTGTGATTTTCCTTGGCTAACCACAATAGTTTAATAATTGAACTATTTTGTTTCTAGTAATGTACAATATCTGTGCAAGTTTAGCAGAGTAATCAAATCTGGAGCCCTTGCTCCTTTGCTAGATATATGCAGTAACATGATTTATGGCTTCATATATGAAATAAAATTCAGTATTTCCCTTTGGAGTGTATGCATTTCATCTATTTGAGTTGTAATCAGCAGTGAGTGTAATGGATATAAGATCACCATTCTGCTGGGGTAGATTTAACAAGGGCCGAATGGCCCTTGCTTCTGCGCGAGCCCGAAAACAGCAGTTATGAAGCAGCGGTCTAAAGACTATACGATCTGATTGACACCCCAATCTGCATAGGGCCGCATTACCCAAGTAGTTCACAAGAACTGCTTGTGCAATGATAAATGCTGACAGCGTATGCTGTCGGCATTTATTGATGTGCGGCTGACATGATACTTTTCATCGTATCATGTCCGCTCGCACTTACATAAATCGACCCCTATATCTAAACCATTTGTTCATATCTTGGCAAAAAAAATCTTAAAAACAGGGGCACTTTAATTCATTAAAGTTTACAAAGACGCTTATTTTTAAAAATACCTTTGCGTTATGGTAAACGTAATGCCGATCCTCTGCCCACATCTCCAACTTTCTTCATCATATGGATAACGAATCTGGCTTCCTTCAATCGTAGCATGCCCCCTTTGGTGTCCAGCTTGTGGGGCACGCAACAATTGGAGGAAGACGAATTCGTCATCCATATGCTACAGAAAGCAGGAGATGCAGGCAGAGGATCGGCGTTATGTTTACTATAACGGAAAGGTTAGTATTTTAAAAAATAAAAAAGCATCTTTGTAAACTTTAATGAATTAAAGTGCCCCTGTTTTTAAGATTATTTTTCTTTCCTAAGATATGGTGAGTCCACGTCTTGATTAATTACTGTTGGGAATATCACTCCTAGCCAGCAGGAGGAGGCAAAGAGCTCCACAGTTAAACTGCTAAGTATCATTCCCTTACCCACAACCTCCAGTCATTCTCTTTGCTTTCGGTGCATGGAGGAGGTGAAGTTTAGGTGTCTGAAGAAAAATTTTGATTTCATCTACAAGCAAGTTTTGGGGTATAGCCGTATTCCATGTCATTCCTTGCAGTCGGGTAGTGGTGGCTTTAAAGCAGTTAGGAACTTGTAAAGAGGTACTTACTGCGTTTTCCTAACAATTGCTGCCCAAGTTTAGAAAGCCAGAGTTGACTACTCTGTTCTTTCTTTTTCAAAGGTATCTGTGAGGAACTGTGTCCTCTCATACCTTGTAACTGTCTACATGCCGGACAGCGGAGCAAGTAAGTGCTTTTTCTTCCAGTTGGGGAGACCATGCACTTAACAAATTAAAAGACACTGCTTTTTTATTGGGACATAAATAATCCTGTTGTATGGGTTACACTGGGGCATGAAGCAGGCACATGTGTGAGACTAACATTTAAACTCTTTAAAAGAAAGGGTAAAATGTTTTTATTAGGCTTTATTTTCTGACACATATTTAATTGATAAAACAATACAAGTTTAAACTGAAAGTAAGGCTGAATTTTCTATTTCAGCAGATTATTTATTTCCCCTTTGCTTTAAAATAAAACAATGCAACATTTTAAACTGTCAAGTTTGAAAAAACGGTTATTTCTGGTACTCAGTGTACCAGGAAGTAGTGCCTCTTTGTCGCAGCAGAAATTAGAGCTCGGCAGTTGCCGTCACATGACTTTATAACATTTCTGAGAAAAAGTTTTTCTCTATTTCTGGGTGATCTGGTCTTAAAGGGCCATGAAACCCACATTTTTTCTTTCATGATTTAGAAAGAGAATGTAATTTTAAACATCTTTCTAATTTACTTATTATTTACTTATATTATCTAATTTGTTTTATTCTCTTGATATTCGTTGCTGAAATGCATATCTAGATATGCTCAGTAGCTGCTGATTGGTTGCTGCACATAGAAGCCTTGTGTGATTGGCTCACCATGTGCATTGCTTTTTCTTCAACTAAGGATATCTAAAAAATGAAGCAAAATAAATAATAGAAGTAAATTGTAATGTTGTTTAAATTTCTATTCTCTATCTGAATCATGAAAGAAAGATTTTGGGTTTAGTAGCCCTTTAATTGGTAGCGTTAAGGCACCTCAGTAATTGAGGTGTGGGGTTGCCTGAGGGGTATTTTAGAAGTTTATTTGATGTTTATTAAATGTTTTTTCTTACATAATTTTAGCTGGGGATCGATCCTAATTTGGGATAAAATTTAAAGTGTATTTTTTCCTTGGCTTATTGTAATTGAATATTAAAATATTTGAAACTTGAGAAACACAGGGTCACTAGCCTGGATCACAGAGAGGAAACGCCCTCTGGTGATATCAGCATATCCGCTAATGTCCGACACCTTTAAGGTCTGGGACAAAATCTTGACAAAGGAGCCTTCGGTTTCCTCCAGGACCTCGCCTAATATACCGGTTCATGACAACCCAGACTTGGGCATGGAAATTGAACCATTTGCCCGGGGAAACAGTTATGCGCTGGCTGAGACAGCATTCTCCAACATTATACATCAGGGAAAACTTAAACCGATAACTGAACTCCTGGAGTGGGACAGAGAAATGTTCGCCTCATGGTACAGGCATGCACAGATTAGGCATTATTATGCCATGCACAAAGAACGACCAGCTCTGAATAGGCACAGGACTCAGTTTGAGTCCCTGTGCACAATGCAGCAGACCCCAACCCACTTGATCTCATGTCTATACAGGATGCTCTTGATGAGGGGAGGATCAGAACTCCCGTCATACACTGCAGCATGGCAATCTGAACTAAACATAGAAATATCGCCCAAAGAGTGGGACCAAATCTTCATGAAAACCAAGAAGGCCTCGGTTTCGGCGCGATTGCAAGAAATGCATTATAAGCTGCTGAGCAGGTGGTACCTCACCCCCTCGAGACTCCATAGGATCTATCCTCAGGCGGGAAGGGAGTGCTGGAGAGGGTGTGGTGGTGAGGGGACATTCCTCCACATATGGTGGGACTGCCCACGTATACAGCCGTTCTGGGAGGAGGTGCTGGGAGCGATGGGTAATCGCCTTAAGGTCATAATTCCTCCAAAACCAACATATTTGATTTCTCATGGATTTCCCAAAATAATTGGAGAGGAGAAATACCTTCTCTTCCTCCTGATGATAAGCAGTGCCAAGGGACTCATCCCGGCCCACTGGAAGAGCACTCAGATTCCTAGCGTGAGGGAGTGGGAGGTTAGAGTGGGAGACATGTTACGATTGGAACGTTACCACTATCTGAAAATTGACAAAATTGCAACACATGAAATGATGACTTTGACCTGGGAAGGTAGAGAATACTAGCCTATCTATAATGGACCTGGTGGGTGTCGGTAGAGAGAGTCCCCTGTTAAACATCTGGTGCCTTGCGTGCCCTCTCCCCTCCTCGCCCCGTGCCCCCTCCTTCCCTCTCTCCCCCTGATCCCGCCCCCCTTCCCCCCCCCCCTTTTTTTTTTTTTTTTTTCACCTCTTTCTCTCCTTTGCTAATAACTTCTTAAAGCTACTTTTCTCCTATCTCTTCTCTTCCTATGACCCTATCTCCGCTCATCTCAAGGAGTAAACATCAGGTATCTCGAAATTTCCAGCAGTATGTGTTAGAAACGCTGGAAACCTTAGTAGTGTATAATGATCTGCCTGATGCATTTTTCAAAATGTTAATTTTCTGTTTATCAGTTAAAGTTTCTTAAGATAATATAATCTTGTATCGAAAAAGCAAGCTCAAGGGCCATGTTTATTGAGATAGAAGCAAATGACAAAGTTGGAATCTTCATGCACATTGGACTACACCCTCTTTACGACCTTTATATTATACAAATACTGATAGACATATAAGAGGAGCGAACTATAGCACTTTAAAATATGTGTAAATGCCTTTTTGCTTGTTCATGATATGGTATGTTATGTAAAACCCAACTTGTCTTCAATAAAGCTTAGTTTAAATAAAAAAAAAAATAAAAAATAAAAAATATTTGAAACTTATCTGTACAAGTTTATTTACTGTTTCACAACATGTCTAATATGGAGCAAGAGCCTGCTCTCATGAGTTCATGCTTATTATGTTTAGATGCACAAATTGCAGCTCTTATGCAATTTTGTTCTTCAAGTGTCAAGAAAACCTTGCAAAATAAAGGTAAAATTTTTGAGCCTAATGTTTCTCAGGATGATGCTGTTAAAATAATACCTCAGCTTTCTCCTGCTACGTCCCAAGCCTCAATGGGGTCACATGCAGTGCCCTGTGGTTCCTCTATAGTGGAGTTTATTTAAAAGCAGAAATTGCTGCCCAGGTATCTTCAGCAGTATCTGCGGCATCAGCTGCCATTCCCAGATTACAGGGAAAACGCAAGAGGAAACCTAGAAATTCTGAAAGTAAGGTGCCTGTCCTCAGTTCTGCTTCCCAAGTTGCCCTCTCTCATAAGTCTGATGAGGAAGATACATCGGGACTTTCTGATGGTGAAATCTCTGATTCAGACAGTATAATTACTTCTTCTGATACTGAGGTGGTATCCTTCAGATTTAAGCTTGAACACCTTTGTGTGTTGTTAAAGGAGGTTTTAGCTACTTTAGATGACTGTCGTTGTCCCTCCTAAGAAATCTAGTAAACTTAATAGTTTCTTTGATGAACCGACCACTTCTGAGGTTTTTCCTGTGCCAGACCGTGCTAGGGAGATTATCTCACAGGAATGTAAGAAACCAGGGGTGTCTTTTTTCCCATCTCCCATTTTTAATTTTTTTTTTCCTGTCGAGGACTTTATTAAAGACCCTTGGTATACTGTACCCAAAGTTGAAGGGGCCATTTCCACTTTGGCTAAGAGAACCACTATTCCTATTGAGAATAGATGCTCTTTTAAGGATCTGATGGGCAAGAAGCTGGAGGCTTATTTGAAAAAGATTTATGTTCATCAAGGTCTCCAATGACAACCTGCGATGTGTATTGCCACCGTGACTAGTGCAGCATCTTATTGGTTCGACACCTTGTCTGATTCTCTTCAAGTAGAGACTTCCTTGGATGAAATTCAAGATAGGATTAAAGCTCTTAAGTTGTCCAATTCCTTTATTGCAGATGCCATTTTACAGGTTGTTAGACTAGGAGCTAAAACTTCTAGTTTCGCTGTCCTAGCCCGCAGAGCGTTATGGTCGAAATGGTCTGCGGACGTTTCCTCTAAAGTCAAGATTCTGGCAATTCTTTACAAGGGCAAAACCTTGTTTGGACCCGGTTTGGCAGAAATGATATTATGGGTGGAAAAGGGGCTTTTCTACCTCAAGATAAGAAGAATAGGCCTAAAGGATGTCAGAGTAATTTTCGTTCCTTTCGTAACTTCAGAGGAAAGCCTTCCCCTTCTTCTTCCAAGCAGGAACAATCCAAGTCTTCTTGGAAACCCAATCAGTTTCGGAACAAGGGGAAACAATCAAAGAAACCCGCAGCTGATTCCAAATTAGCATGAAGGGTCTGCACCTGATCCGGGAAAGGATCAGGTGGGGAGCAGACTTTCTCAGTTCTCTGAAGCCTGGATACGAGATGTCCCAGATCCCTGGACTGTGGAAATAGTATCCCAGGGTTACAAATTGGAATTCAAGACTTATCCTCCCAGAGGCAGATTCCATCTCTCAAGATTATCTGCAGACCAGATAAAGAAATAAGCATTCTTGAAATGTATACATCATCTTTCCTCCCTGGAAGTGATAGTTCCCGTTCCAGTGTAGGAACAGGGTCTCAGGTTCTACCTCAACCAATTTGTGGCTCACAAAAAAGAGGGAACTTTCCATCCCATTCTAGACTTGAAGTGTTTAAACAAGTTTATCAAAGCTCCATCCCTCAAGATGGAGACTATACGCTTCATTCTTCCTTTAGTACTAGAGGGTCAGTTCATGACACCCATAGTCCTAAAGGATGCATATCTTCATGTTCCTATTCACAGGGACCATCACAGATTCCTGAGATTTGCCTTTCTGGAGAAACATTTCCAGTTCGTGGCCCTTCCATTTGGTCTAGCCACGGCTCCCAAAATTTTTTCAAAGGTTCTGGGGGCTCTTTTGGCAGTGATCCGTTTTTGTGGAATTGCTTTGGCACCCTACCTGGACGACATATTGGTTCAGGCGCCATCTTTTCAACAAGAAAAATCTCACACAGAGATATTGTCTTTTCTTAGTTCCCACAGATGGAATGTGAATCTGGAAAAAAGCTCCCTTTCTCCTGCTACAAGAGTAGTGTTCTTAGGGACCATAATAGATTCTCTATTGATGAAGATTTTTCTGACAGAGGTCAGGAAAAACAAAATCATTTCCTCTTGCCTCTCTCTTCAGGCTACTGCTAATCCTTCAGTGGCTCAGTGTATGGAGGTAATCGTTCTGATGGTGGCTTTCATGGACATCATTCCTTTTGCTTGATTCCATTTGAGAGCTCTCCAGTTGTGCATGCTCAGACAATGGAATGGGGACCATGCGGATCTATCTTAGAGAATAGAATTATATCAGTCGTCAAGGGACTCTCTCCCATGGTGAATTTCTCAGGAACATCTCTCTTAGGGCACATGCTTTCGGAGACCTTCGTGGGTGATCGTGACCATGGACGCCAACCTGCTGGGCTGGGGAGCAGTCTGGAACTCGTTAAAAGCTCAGGGCCTTTGGACTCGGGAAGAGTCTGCTCTTCCCATCAACATCTTGGAGTTGAGGGCGATTTACAATGCTCTATTGGCTTGGCCTCAGTTGTCCTCAGCCCAGTTTATCAGGCTCCAGTCAGACAACATAACCTCTGTTGCTTACATCAATCACCATGGAGGAACTCAGAGTTCCTTAGTCATGATGGAGGTTACTCAGATTCTTCAGTGGGCAGAGACCCACAATTGCTGTCTATTTGCCATCCACATTTCAGGAGTAGACAACTGGGAAGCGGATTTTCTGAGCAGACAGACTTTTCATCCCGGGGAGTGGGAACTCCATCTGGAGGTGTTTTCCAGCTTAGTCCTAAAATGGGGGGTGCCGGAGTTAGATTTGATTGCGTCCTGTCAGAACCTCAAGCTTCTAAGGTTCAATTCAAGGTCAAGAGATCCGCAGGCCATTCTGATAGATGCCCTGGCGGTTCCTTGGGTTTTCAGGTTGGCATACCTGTTTCCTCCATTTGCTCTCCTTCCATGAGTCATTGCTCATATCAAACAGTAGAGGGCATCAGTGATTCTAATAGCTCCTGCGTGGCCTTGCAGGATCTGGTTTGCAGACCTAGTGGAGATGTCATCTCTCCCACCTTGAAGACTACTTCTGAGGAAGGACCTCCTGATTCAGGGTCCCTTCCTTCATTCAAATCTGAAACTGACTGCTTGGAGATTGAATGCTTGATTCTGTCTAAGCGTGTTTTTTCTGAGTCGGTCATTGAGACCATGATTAAGGCTCACAAGGCTGTTACTAGAAAGATTTACCATAAGATATGGTGTAAATATCTTTATTGGTGTGAATCCAAGGGTTACTCTTGGAGTAGAATTAGAATTCTAGAATTTTATCTTTTCTTCAGGAAGGCCTGGAAAAGGGATTGCCAGTCAGTACCCTGAAGGGTCAGATTTCTGCTTTATCAGTTTTACTACATAAACGTTTGGTGGATGTGCCAGATGTGCAATCTTTTTTGTCAGGCCTTGGTCAAAATCAGGCCTATCTTTAAGTCTGTTGTTCCTCCTTGGAGCCTTAACCTTGTTCTTAAAGTTTTACAGCTGGCTCCGTTTGAGCCGTTGCAATTCATAGACATTAAGTTGTTATCTTGGAAGGTTGTGTTTCTTGCTGCTATCTCTTCTGCTCGAAGAGTCTTGGAACTCTCAGCTCTGCAGTGTGATTCCCCTTATCTTGTTTTTCATGCCAATAAGGTGGTTCTTCGTACTAAGTTAGGTTTCCTTCCTAAGGTTGTTTCTAATAGAAATATCAATCAGGAAACTGTTGTTCCCTCTCTGTGTCCTAATCCTTCTTCTTCCAAAGAATGTTTGTTACACAATTTGGATGTTGTACATGCTCTTAAATGTTACTTACAGGCGACTAAGGATTTTCGTCAGTCTTCTGCCCTCTTTGTCTGTTTCTCTGGGAAACGTAAAGGTCAGAAAGCTACTGCTACTACTCTTTCTTTTTGGTCACAAAGTATAATTTATTTGGCTTAAGAGACTGCTGGACAAGAATTACGGCTCATTCCACAAGAGCTGTTTCCTCTCCTTGGGCTTTCAAAAATGAAGCTTCTGTGGAACAAATTTGCAAGGCTGCAACTTGGTCTTCTCTACATACTTTTTCCAAATTTTCCAAATTTAATATTTTTGCCTCGGCTGAGGCTTTTTTTGGGAGAAAGGTTCTTCAAGCGGTGGTGCCTTCTGTTTAGGACTGCCTGTCTTGTCCCTCTCTATTTATCCGTGTCCTATAAATTGGGTATTGGTTCCCAACAGTAATTACTCAAGCCGTGGACTCACCATATCTTAGGAAAGAAAAACACAGCCCCAACTTTTATTTTAAAACAGTTGTTCTTTTGACTATAACCTCAGGCACCTCTACACCTTGTGTTACTCCTTTTTCTCCATTTCCCTTCAGTCGAATGACTGGGGGTTGTGGGCAAGGGAGTGATACTTAACAGTTTAACTGTGGTGCTCTTTGCCTTCTCCTGCTGGCCAGGAGTGATATTCCCAACAGTATTACTCAAGCCGTGGACTTAATATATCCGGAAAGAAATACATTTATCAGGTAAGCATAAATTTTGTTTTTTTTTTATCTTGGGCTTTAATTCATTAAAGGGACATAAAACAAGTTGGGATAGAGACAGAATATAATAATATGTACTTTAATTACTTATCTGCAAATTTACACTGCAGTGCCTCTCCATTAACCCTTTATTTTAAGTTTCCAAATTGTGCAACTCTAACTCATTTCTATCTATGGCTGCATCTATATCTACTGTTGCTTTGGTAGAATGCAAAAGTGCACATTGATTATCTCCTGGAGCATGCCTAGAAGCTGTGAACTCAGTTGAAATACAATGCCTGGGTCTAAACACTGATAAAGGGGGGAGGGTGGAGCAGAATACTCCAGACAGCATAGCTATGTAATTATTTTTTGCTTATTTTTGAAAATTATTTTAAAATACTTGGCATTAATTTTTAAACAATTTGTTAGGCAAACTATTTTTACTTAATTAGCACTTTTAGGATATGCACAGATCTCAACATGTTTTATGGCACTTTAAACTTTACAATCGGGAGAAAAAGTAGGAAAGACCGCGGCTGCGGCCTACTCCGGACTTTTAACGGATTTGAGAGCAGAAAAAAAGGGAAATTTTAACAACCATCCTTGGCTCACAGACTCCCAGGGGCATCAGCAAGGGAAATGCGGTAAGGAACCACTGCCTTTATCACTGCACAAAGAGTGAAAGAGACCCGACAGCCCAAAACCTAGTGAGTTGGTGACTTATTAAAAGTAATCGGAGGTGGGACACAGCATTCTCAGACTTGGGTGAAAATTTAAGGCTGATTTGGGATCTGTAAACATCAAAAAGTGCACACAGACTGAGTTGCAGGGGGCCACAGGAGAAGGGTTAGTGGCAGGAAAGTCTCCATTTTTTCTTTTGCACATATCATTTTACCATCACAGCTTCAAAGTTTGAAAAGGCATTTGCTTTGTCTATATTATCATTCAGCAAAGGTTATCTGTGTTCTCATTAAATAATTACCCATCTGACAGCCTGTATAACATCACTACATATCTAAGTACAGCAGTTTTGGAGTTCCTGGAACTTTGATAAAAAAATAGTCTTATAGCTCTCTCCCTCCCCCTTTCCCACCATCCTGTGTGTTGACGGGTCATATCCTCAATTCCCTATACCGTGATCGTCCTGTGAGGACAAAGTTCCCGGGGAGAGAGATTATATGGAAGGCCAGGCCTAAGTAATTTACAATACCTGAGGGGGTGTATGCTGCAGTTGAGAGATTTTACAGACACTGTTTTCTTCCTTCCTGGCCCTGCAGGATTCTTATGGGATTGGGATTCCAAGGGAGTACTACTAAGTAAGCCTAAAAAACTGGCACCCTCCTGGTATCAGCTTATCCATACGCTACAACCTACTAAGTCTATAGGCATGAAGCTGAACTAGAAACATATCTTATAAGCGGATTGAGTGTGAGTTCTTCCCTATGTACCTATTATAACTCTCTTCAACTTTGTGGTCTCCCAGTGCCTTGATATCAATTATCGAATTCCAATCTTTATTATCCACCTTAATCTGTCTCGTTTGCTATAATGAAAGGAAGAAACCAGTCAGTCAGACTGTCTCTCAAGCTCTCAGCTTAAAAAGAAGTAAAATGCTGGGGAGCCATCTGCGGATGCTGATTCACAACCATCCTCCCCTAAAAGCCCCCCCATACATCGACAGTTGGGGTCTCGCCGAATGGTGACCTCCTGATGCAGATAAAGCAAATGTTTAAGGAAGAGATGTGGGCTGCTGTCTCGGAATTAAAACAAGACATATCGGAAATTGGAGATAGAACTGCAGTATTAGAAGATAAAATGGATGACATTGCAGATGAGATCCCTAGTCTTCATTCAACTATACAATCACAGCAAGAACAGATACAAAAGCTAGAAGACTCGCTAGAGGATTTGGAAAACAGATCCAGAAGATCAAATATTAGAATTCGAAATCTACCTGAATCTTACAACAACTTGCCGGACATGCTACTGAAGCTATTCCAACAATTAATGCCAGATACAGACCCCTCATTGTTCCTTATGGACAGAGCACACAGGGCACTGGCCAGACCACCTACATCATCAACAGCAAGAGATGTGATCACTAAGTTACATTACTATCATATTAAGGATCGGATCATGCTGTCATGTATATCCCTTTAAATCCTGTATCTGAACCCTATAAAAGTCTCCTCCCCCAACCTCTCTTTGCTTAGTATTGTCTTCTGTTACCTGGATCACATTAACTACTGTCTAAGTAGTTCAGCTAAGCCTCCACTTAATTTACCATCTCTCCTTTGTCAGCTGTAACCTGGAAAACAACCACTGCTGCAGCATTAAGCTCTCTCTGCCCTGGCAGTCTGAAGTAAGAGCTTCTGTTAAGGTAATCTTTACCTCTCCTTTCACAGGCAAATTCCTGGATACCCTGTTGGAATTGTAAGTTTTACCTTCCTTACTGGCACCTCCTCCTGCTCTCCAGCACTTCCTGACTCAGTCTGCAAGCTGTTACACAGAAACGGATTTCACAGCACCTCTCTCTGTCTCTCATCACACTGTAGCTGCCAAACGAACTGCAACTCCTGGGGTGAGATTACTTTAAACTTGTTTTCTAAAACTCTGCACATTTGCCTTGCAAGACTTGATTTATATATTGCCTGCATTCTCTAGACATTCCTGTAATTAATCCTGAACTTGCTGCATCTGTTTATAAAGAGACTGCACCATTGTTTCTGATATCCATATTAACTGGAATACAAATAATCTGCAATATTGAGTGTGATTGATTCATTTTATCCTGTCTGTTGATAACTTTGCTACACTGGGAGTGTTTGTTATACCTTGCTATTTGGAGTGGTTACAGCTCAAAGCACCAATATTTAAAGAGACAGTTTGCAATCTCTGCAACACATTGCTGCTATTCCCTTTTGGGCCCTCAGTCTATGAGCAGAACAGGGATTATTTTATTAATTCCGCTATTTTGTGAGACTGAGTGGAACTTGAACCTAATTCCCAATTCTTAATAGAGTCCAGGTATTACAAAATACTAAGCACTAAAAGGAATTATAATGGAAATAGCAGACCTTACAAATAAGGTGAATGCTCTCACTCAGAATATGGATCTCTTAATACAGGGGATAAGAGAGATCCAATCTGAGAATCAATATTTACGTACTGTAATCAGAGATCATATTGATAAAAGACCTTCAGTATCTGAGACTCAGCCTGAACCTCAGGTTTGTCCCCCTGAAAGGTTCACAGGTGATAGGAACTCTTTCAGGGAGTTTAAAAACTGTTTGTTATATTTTTCACTCAAACCTAAAACATATCCCACTGATCGTATCAAGGTTCTTACCGTGATATCATATCTTAAAGGGGAACCTAAAACTTGGGCTACTAATTTTTTCGAAACCAACGATCCAGTGTTGGATTCACTTCAGTTGTTCTTTGATAAAATGTCTTTTCTCTATGAAGACAAGAACAAACAGAGCACCGCTGAGATAGCCCTTAAAGCTCTAAAACAGAACAAACGCCCTGCTGAAGATTACATTTCAGATTTTAAAAGATGGGCACCTGACACCCTCTGGAATGAGGCAGCTCTATTTTTCCAGTTTCGCCAAGGGTTATCAGATCTAATAAAGGATGAACTAGCCCGGGGTTCTATGCCAACCACTCTGGATGCCCTTATGACCCAAGTGGTTACTATTGATCGCCGTCTAAGAGAGCGCAGACATGAAAAAGCTCCCACAGAACATACTTGGAAAAGGCCTTCCACATCTGCTTATCCAAACCCCACTCTACGTTTGGATGAACCAATGGAAGTGGCCTTTACTAAAGGACCACTTTCCGCTGAAGAGAAAAATAGAAGAAGGATAAACAATTTATGTTTATATTGTGCAGCAAAGACACATTCTGTCAAAGAATGCCCAAGTCTTCTTAAACAGAAGGGTAAGAGAAATTCTAGTAACATTATCTGTACAAATAGCACATTTTCTAATACTCATTGTAATCTCTCTGTTACTCTACAGTGGGAAACCCAAAGAATACAGACCCAAGCAATTATTGACTCTGGAACTTTTGGTAATTTAATAGATAAGTCTTTCACAGAGTTGTATGATATTCCATTAATAAAAAGAGGTGATTCACTTGCCATCCGTGTTATAGATGGTTCTTTTATTTCATCTGGGCCAATCACTCACCATACCACACCTCTTCTAATGACCACTACTTCAGGTCATAGGGAACATGTTACCTTTGATGTTATAGCCTCTCCTCTTTTTCCTATTGTACTAGGCTTACGGTGGTTACAAACACACGAACCACATATTGTGTGGAATACTTCAGAGGTAAACTTTGTTTCTGAGTATTGCACTAACACTTGTTTTACATCCACACATATTCTTCAGACCACGTCAGAACAACATCTTATTCCTGACTGTTATTCTGACTACTCAGATGTATTTGATAAAGTAGAAGCAGAGAGGTTACCACCTCATAGATCATATGACTGCCCAATAGAGCTCCTACCAGGTTCTGATATTCCTTATGGGCATATATATCCACTGTCAGAACCAGAGCTAGTACATTTAAAACAATACCTTGATGATAACCTAAGAAAGGGCTTTATTAGGCCCTCTACGTCACCCGCTGGGGCAGGTATGTTTTTTGTTCGTAATAAAGACGACACCTTAAGACCTATAATTGACTATAGGGAACTGAACAAACGAACCAAGAAAAACAGATACCCGCTACCCCTCATACCTGAAATAATAGAACGACTTCAGGCAGCTACGATATTTACAAAACTTGACCTAAGAGGGGCATACAATTTAATAAGAGTAAAAGCTGGACATGAATGGCTGACCGCGTTTAGAACAAGATATGGATTGTTTGAGTATACGGTCATGCCGTTTGGGCTATGTAATGCCCCAGCGACATTTCAGAGTTTCATCAATGACTTGTTTCGTGACCTTTTGGATGTGTATATGATTGTGTACCTTGATGACATACTCATTTACTCTAAAACATTAGACCAACACATATCACATGTTAGAACTGTGTTACAGCGACTGAGACAAAACTCATTGTTTGCCAAACCAGAAAAATGTATCTTTAATACTGATACTATCTCTTTCTTGGGATACCATATATCTCCTCAGGGCATACAGATGGAGAATAAAAAGGTAGAGGCTATAGCATCATGGCCCATTCCCAAAACTAAGAAAGATGTACAGTGTTTTATTGGATTTTCGAACTTTTATAGAAAATTCATAAAAAATTTCTCTCTAATAGCTAAACCCTTAACTGCTCTCACAGGTTCCCATACTCCATTTTTATGGACATCACAGGCTAATACAGCATTTAATAAATTAAAGAAAGCTTTTACTACAGCACCTATCCTTAAATTTCCTGATCCCCAATTACAATATGTCTTGGAAGTGGACGCGTCAGATTATGCCTTGGGAGCTATTTTGTCCCAACGTATGTCTCCTAAAGATCCTCTTCACCCAGTTGGATTTTTCTCAAGAATTATGACCAGTTCTGAAGTCAACTATCCGATTGGTGAGAAAGAGCTCTTGGCAATTAAGAGCTCACTAGAATTTTGGAGACACCTACTTGAGGGCACCAAATATCCTATACTAATTTACACGGACCACAAAAACCTAGAGTATCTAAAAACTAATAAGACCTTGTCTGCACGCCAGATTAGATGGAATTTGTTCTTCTCCAGGTTTGATTATAATATCACATTCCGTCCTGGAAGTAAAAACGGAAAGGCCGATTCTCTGTCGAGGAAAGATCCAAGACCCACCTTTGCTGTTCCCGAGTCAACCGTAATACCTCAAGAGAGGTTCATTGCTTTAAGTATCGATTCTTCAACTCAGTTAAGACTAGCCCAACAACAAGATCAAGATCTGCCTACTAGCATCCTTGAGGTCTTCCGGATACCATCACTTCAGATAGGGGTTCGCAATTTACCTCCAAGTTCTGGACCCAGCTTTGCCACATTCTAAAAATTCAACCTTGGCTCAGCACTTCCTATCATCCCCAGACAAACGGCCAGACCGAGAGAACAAATCAGACTCTCGAACAGTATTTAAGGTGCTATTGCACTCAACTACAAGATAATTGGTTTTCTCTTTTACCCACGGCTGAATTCGCTTTCAACAATACATTAAATTCATCAACTAAGATGTCCCCATTCTACGCTAATTATGGTTTTCATCCCCGATTTCATCTATATCCCAGAGAAGAGAGTACTTCCCCATTGGTTAATGACATGTTGAATGAACTAGCTCAACATTTTACTGTGATTCAAGACAATCTCAAGACCGCTCAAGCCCACCAAAAGGTTTATTATGATCTACGAAGGCGTGTCTCTCCATCTTATCAGGTGGGTGATTTTGTTTGGCTTTCCACTAAACATTTAAGACTCAAGTATCCTTCAAGAAAACTCGGAGCCCTCTATATTGGTCCTTTTTCCATTGTTAAAATTATTAATCCTAATGCTGTAACTTTGGATTTGCCTGAAACTCTACCGATACATCCTTCATTCCATGTATCCCTTCTCAAACCTTATACTTCTGACAAGCCTCCAGTTACTGGTTCAGCTTTCACACCTACTTATACCATTGAACCTGAGTATGAAATTCATTCCATTTTGGATTCCAGATATCATGGTGACACTCTGCAGTATCTTATTCATTGGAAGGGTTATTCTCATGAGGAGGATTCCTGGGAGCCTTCTTCCAACCTCTCTGCTCCTCGAATGGTTTCTTTATTTCACCGCAGGAACCCCGATCGTCCCAGACCCTGAGCCCCAGAGTGGCTCCTTGCAGGGGGGGTTCTGTCATGTATATCCCTTTAAATCCTGTATCTGAACCCTATAAAAGTCTCCTCCCCCAACCTCTCTTTGCTTAGTATTGTCTTCTGTTACCTGGATCACATTAACTACTGTCTAAGTAGTTCAGCTAAGCCTCCACTTAATTTACCATCTCTCCTTTGTCAGCTGTAACCTGGAAAACAACCACTGCTGCAGCATTAAGCTCTCACTGCCCTGGCAGTCTGAAGTAAGAGCTTCTGTTAAGGTAATCTTTACCTCTCCTTTCACAGGCAAATTCCTGGATACCCTGTTGGAATTGTAAGTTTTACCTTCCTTACTGGCACCTCCTCCTGCTCTCCAGCACTTCCTGACTCAGTCTGCAAGCTGTTATACAGAAACGGATTTCACAGCACCTCTCTCTGTCTCTCATCACACTGTAGCTGCCAAACGAACTGCAACTCCTGGGGTGAGATTACTTTAAACTTGTTTTCTAAAACTCTGCACATTTGCCTTGCAAGACTTGATTTATATATTGCCTGCATTCTCTAGACATTCCTGTAATTAATCCTGAACTTGCTGCATCTGTTTATAAAGAGACTGCACCATTGTTTCTGATATCCATATTAACTGGAATACAAATAATTTGCAATATTGAGTGTGATTGATTCATTTTATCCTGTCTGTTGATAACTTTGCTACACTGGGAGTGTTTGTTATACCTTGCTATTTGGAGTGGTTACAGCTCAAAGCACCAATATTTAAAGAGACAGTTTGCAATCTCTGCAACACATTGCTGCTATTCCCTTTTGGGCCCTCAGTCTATGAGCAGAACAGGGATTATTTTATTAATTCCGCTATTTTGTGAGACTGAGTGGAACTTGAACCTAATTCCCAATTCTTAATAGAGTCCAGGTATTACACATGCAGACAGTGCGTAATATTCCCAGAATAACCTTTGAAGGTCATACCCTGCAGCTCTTTACAGATCTCTCACCAACTACCCTCAGGAGGAGACGAGAACTTAAACCGGTTGTCTTGGTCTTGATCAAGGCACAGATCAAATATAGATGGGGTTTCCCATTTAAACTAATCTTCATGCATGAGAAGACGTCATACTCCTGCTCGTCTCTCGAAGGGACAGACCATTTTGGGAAAACTGAAGCTAGAGAAAATTTATGACACAGGAACCTCTTCTCTGAAACAACAACGTAAAGCAATTACAAAAGAATGGACACCTGTGAGCAGAAATGGCAAGAACGCACGGTCCAGACAAGACCAGGAGAGCCCCACTTGAAGATAGTCGTTGGGGTTCTCTGGGTATTTGATGATGCAACTTGAATTGCTAATTCTTCATTTGTGGAGATGAAAATATAGGGTGAAATGTGCTAATATACACCCTTAAGTTAACAAGTTAAGTTTGGAGACTCTTGTGGTTTATCTTGATTACCCTCTTCCTTGACCTCTCCCCTTACCCTCCCCTCTTCCCCCTCCTTCCCACTGAGTCCGCTAAAAGTTTTATTACAATTTTTTCTGAATGTTATTAAGCCTGTATGCCGGGTTACGAATAATTTTGGTTCTATATTTAGTTCTAAAGTTTTATGTTTTTGTTGGAAATGTTTATTATTCTTTCCTCAACAGGTCGCAACTCAGACAACCACTGGTTTCCAGGTACCAAATGTATTTATACTGTTTTCAGGGTCGAATTACTATATCCTGTCTTTTTTTTTATTTTTTTTTATTGAGGTTTAAGAAGAGAACAAAAAATAACAAGCGTGATGAGTTACAACAATCATATACATATACAAGAAAAAACCTAGCAAACACGCTGCTGCAACATAGCAAATCTGTTACACCACAAATATGCAAAAATACAGTAAAAAAAAAAAAGAAAAAAAACTCACATTTTCTATTTTAGTTACATAAAGAGGAAGATTTTGAAGTTTACATTTTCAAAAATAAGATTTAAGAAATAATCATTAGCCACAAATACAATAGCCTTTAAGGAAGAGAAAAAAAAAAAAAAAAAAAAAGGGGAATAACTCTCCCTCTCCCAAAGTGGCGAATTTGAAAATAAGCGAATAGATTAGACCTAGCTAAATCATATTTATGAAAGATCGTATCCATCGTTAATAATTGGTCATTCTCATCCAATAACTGTTTGACATAATGTAGTCCCTTATCGGACCAATCTTTAAAAACTTTTTGATAGAGGCCAGGCAAAAAATTTGGATTATTTACAATAGGAAGCCATTCGGAAAATGAATAATCTATATTTAACATTGCGCAGAACTTTTGCCAGGCAAAAACTATGTTTCTAATAGTGATAAGACATCTGACATTCTGAGGTAGTTTCTGGACATGAATATGTAATATAGCTTTTAACACAAATGGAGCAATCAAATAATTTTCTAGCTCTTCTGATGAGACTAAATTAGTGCCAGCGATCCAATCTATTGCCGTTTTGACCATAGCAGCTAAGTTATACAATTTAATGTTAGGAAGCGCCAATCCGGCCGACCCGGAGTTTTGCATTAATCTAGCCAATGCAATTCGGGGCTTTTTATTGTTCCAAATAAATTTAGAAACTTGGGAATTAAAAAACTTTAAATCTTTATTCAATAAGAATAAAGGCAAATTTTGGAGCGGGTATAACAACCGCGGAAAAATGATTGATTTTATCAAATTAACTCTAGCTGTGATAGACAGTGGGAAGGCGGCCCAGAGATGTAAATCGGATCCAATTTTTTGAAAAAGAGGCTCAAAATTAGCTTTATACGAAAATTTAGGATTTTTATGCAAAACCAAACCTAGATATTTAATAGCATCAACCAATTTAAATGGCATATCGAGACCTTCTAGCTGAGAAGTATTTATACACATTAATTCGCTCTTTTCCAAGTTTATCTTATAACCTGAAAAGGAGCTGAAAACTTTTAACACATGTAGAATCATAGGAATAGATTGCTGTATATTGGTGAGAAAAATCAACACATCGTCTGCGTAGAGCAACATTTTGAGACGGTATATACCGAATGGGACTCCTATCAAAAGATCTCTGCATCGAATCGCGAGAGGTTCCAAAGCTATAGTGAAAAGTAAAGGAGAAAGGGGGCACCCTTGCCTAGTGCCTCTCTGTAGTATTATTTGAGACGATAAAGATCCATTAATAAGTAAAAAGGAAATTGGTTTATGATATAGTCTAATAATAAATTGTACAAATTCCCCTTTAAAGCCAAACTTCTCCATTGCCCTAAAAAGGTATTCCCAAACAATTGAATCAAAGGCTTTGATCGCATCTAGGGAGAGTATCGCAGTCCCTTGCCATAGTGGCTTCTTCCTCTCCTTATCCACATTCCAAGCATAATCTAAAAAATTGATCAATTTGCGAGTATTCTTTGCTGGATTTCTAGCTACCATAAAACCAGTCTGGTCTGGATGAATAATTTTATGTATATAAGAAGATAGCCTTGAAGCCATAATAGCCATTAAGATCTTATAGTCTGTGTTCAGAACTGAAATTGGCCTATAAGAGGCCGGATCTTCGGGATTTTTACCTTTCTTTAAAATGAGCGAAATATTGGCCGCAGAGAAATAACTAGAGATCAGATTATTAGACATATAATAATAATTAAAAAGTTTTTCTAAAGTGGGCAGAAGGAGCTCACCAAGACATTTATAAAACTCCGCTGGAAACCCATCTGGTCCAGGAGCCTTATTCATCCTCAAATGATCTATGGCTTTTCTAATTTCATCGATAGATATTGGAGCATTAATCAATATTAAGTCCTCGCTACTTAATTGAGGCAGCTTTATCATGGACCAAAAGGTATCTTGGTTAATAATATCCGTCTCTACTCTAGAGTATAATTGTTGATAATAAGCAAAAAATGCCTCCATAATCCCCTTAGCCTCCGTATATCTTCCCTTTTCAGTTTGAATCGCGGGAATAATATTTTTCTTTTTTCTGACCTTAGTGAGTCTAGCTAAATATTTAGCGGAGGAACTGTGCAATCCTTTAAATTGGAGATTTATTCTTGCTTCCTCCTCTAAGAGTTTTTGTTTTAAGAACAAGTCTCTTTCCTTCCTATTATCTTGATATTTTTTCCAGTTTGCCGAAGTGCGCCTTAAACAATAATTTCTATATGAGTTCCTGATTTTATTCATGATTTGGATTTCCCAGGCTTTACTCTTTTTCTTCGCTATACTAATATATGATTGTATTTCTCCCCGCATTACAGCTTTAAAAGCTTCCCAGAAAATTTCCGGTTTATTAACATAGCTTATATTGTCAGAATAGTATCGTTGCCAGAGGGATCTCAAAAAATTAACAAATTTAGGGTTAGTGTGCAAATGTCGAGGAAAATAAAAACTGGGCGTTTGTATCCTATTCTTTAGCCCAGAAGGAAATGACAAGGAAATAATTGCATGGTCTGAGATAATGATATCTCCAATTCTTGTCCCTAATTTCTGACAGTAGGTCAATTCTCGAGAAAGTGCAGTGTGCTTTAGATTCACAAGAAAATACCTGTTTATCTGGGTTTTTTACACGCCATATATCCACTAATTTTAGCTTTGCACAAAATTGTGATAAATATTTTGCATTCTTTTCATGGGCTAATCTATTTTTATTAGAAAGTCTATCTAATACCGGACATAAGGTAGCATTAAAATCACCCCCTAGAATTAAGTTGTCAGCACTAAAGGGAAATAATTTGATTTTTATTTTCTCCCAAAATTCTCTAGAAAACTTATTTGGGGCATATATATTACAAATTATAAATTTAATATCCTTTATAAACACATGGATAATGATGTATCTTGCATCCGAATCTATTTCTACCTTATCCAATTTATATTCTAACTCTTTATGAAAAAGGATAGCAACCCCACATTTTCTAGCACGCCCGGTCGTAGAGACTACTTCCCCTACCCATTTTATCTTCAGTTTAGCCGCTTCAAGCTCATTAAGATGTGTCTCCTGAAGGAGAACAATATCTGGTTTATAGCTAGCTAAAGTTTTAATAATCAATTTGCGTTTAATGGGGGAAGAAATCCCTCCTATATTCCAAGATAAAATCTTAATTTCTTCCACCATCTAAAAATCCGATTAATTAGCCATTTCACAAGGAAGAATCCACTCGGGGCGGACCGCGGGCACGGGACGGGGGAGGTAGGGGAGGGGCGGCGGAGGAGAGGGGCGAGAGAGAGAGGAAAAAAAAAAAAAAGGGGGGAGTGCATCAGGATAGGAAAAACATATCACACATAAAATACAATATAACAACTTCACTGCATTTGTTAACATGTCATTTCTGTTATTTAGAACAAAAACAAATTCCATATAGAATAACCTTTTCATTATATGCAGACTAAAGCTTTACCCTGTCTCTATAAATTTTTCACATCTGCCACCTCATCAAAGGAATATTTAATACCTTTGTCCTCAATAATTATACGAGCTGGATATATCAAGCGAGCTTTAACCCCTTTATTTATTAATTGCGAGCAATAAGGGGCCATTAGTTTTCTTTTAGCTGACGTCTCATATGAGAAGTCCTGGAACAACAGAATCCGGTTCTTTCCAAAAATGGGTGGATCATTTTTTTTAAATAATTTCAATATTTCCACTTTATCTTGAAATTTTAACAATTTAAAGATACAGATTCTGTTCCTCGTGACTCCATCCGAGTAGGATTTCTTGGGGCCCAACCTATGTGCTCTTTCTATCGCTAGGGGTAGCAACTCATGGGGCATCCCTAGTGTTTGGGGTAGTGTAATTGAGGTGAATTTCAACAGATCCTCATATTCTGATATTTCTGGGAGGCCCACTATCCTAATATTATTGCGCCTGGAGCGATCTTCAAGGTCCTCCAGGCGTGACTGCATGTTTTTAATTTTAGCTTCCTGTTTCTGAATTAAGTCTCCATGAATATGAGAAATATCTTCTACCTCAGAGATTCTTGTCTCAGCCTCAGTTAATCTATTCGAGAACTGCCTAACTTCAGAAGACAGTGTGACTAATTCAGCGGAAATAGTCCCTAGCTCTTTCTTGATTACTTCAAACTGTGGGGAAAATATCTCTGTTAGCTGAGAAATCAATGTTTGAGAATAAGAGGACATTTTATTAGTTTCTATTGAGCTATCCAAACTGGTGTCTGATGTTTTTCTTTTTTTTTCTTTTATTTTTACAGGCATTTTGGGTGAATTAGATTTTACCTGAGTGATAAATCTATCCATAAAGGACAGAGTGAAAAAAAACAAATAAATCAAGTGCACATTGATGTGAAAACCCTCAAACACTAAAAAACCCCAGTAATAAACACAAAAAAAAAAAGAAAAGAAACTATGAACAATTCTCTATAACCCCCTCCCCCCGTTTCCCTTGTATTATATTTCCAGAAGAGATGTGACAATTATAGTAGTATTATTATAATAGTGATAATAGTGCATAGCAGTTCATACAGGCCTGTAAATCTCTCCTACCTAAACCAGTTAGTTTTCGTTATTCTTATATTTATATGAGCTTGTCTCCTTTTCTATATGTGCGCAAGCACATAAACCCAATATAACGTATTCAGCGTCTCCCTTTAAATGATAAAGTTTCCAGAAACCTTTCCTTCAAATAAGCTTATTTAACTGAATAATACAGATTTTAAACAGGCTATATATCCCCCTGGGTTTCAGCTTGACACAACAATTACCATATAATATATTTCTTAGGCATAGTGTTTAGAAATGTCCGATTAAAGTTTTAACCCTCACTTCAAAGTTTGAAGGTTATATGGCTTGCGTTTATGTAGTAGCTTAATCTTTTTTCCACGGCGATATATGCCAGATATACCAGTCAGTTATTTGAAGGGATGTTTTCACTATCACAATGGCTCAAAGAGTTAACTTTATAGATGTTCCCCACAGATAGCTCTTATTCCAGGTTTCCAAAGTGTAGGGGCATTAGGACTTATTTCCATATAGTGGCACAGCGGCCTCTCTTTTACCCAGCAATTACGGCTGTATCACAAGCCTCCCGACCAGATAGATATAATAAAGTTAGTAACTTACAAATACTGCGTACTTTGCTCCGCTCTCATGAGCCTGTTTCAGCTGGGGATTAAAAAGTCTGCTCTCGTCTTCAGTGATGTACCCTGTGCTGCTCAGCGTGTCTGTACAGGTTCCGTTTGCATAGAGAGCGTGACGTCAGTGTCCTTACACACCTCCAATCCTCTCTTGGTTCAAAAGAGAGGCTCGACCTCAATACTGATCCTGGATTGGTCAGAGCCCTTCTTTGGATATATCCCAGGTTTAGCACATACCGGGTACAATGACTTGAAGTGGGCCGAGGAAATCCGTCACACTAACAGTGCCCTAGGAGGCAGAACCACCCCACAACGGGCACAACTTTTCCTCTTTGTTCCAGCGGCGCCCAAGGCACCGATCCGCTCTCGACGCTCTGTTACCCTCTGACAGCACGAGCCTCCCAGACTCCGCCAAATATACCACTGCCAACTGGGTATTTCACATTTTGTAGGGTATAGATTCCAACTTTAGGGTAAGAATGCTTGCGTTCGCTTGATCGGCTTTATCGGGTTTTTTTCCGGGACCCAGTGAAGTTGCGGCTCAGACTGAAAGCCGTTTGTAGTCAGTTGAGGGTTTCCTGCCGGGGCCGAAATGGATTTGCCCGGCTCCCTAGGGTGCTATCAAACACCAGCAGCGGGAGAGATGGCCACAGGAGGAAGGTGCACAAGATGTCCGAACTCGGTGTCACACGCCAGCCTCAGCGTGCTCTACTGAACAGCTCCTCCCACTGGAAACCCCAGCCTAAACTATCTCGATATCCTGTCTAACTTGTTTTGGTTTACTCCTTCCTTCAGAGAGAAGTGTTCTATTGATGCTAGTAGAAATGTTCAGCAATGTAATTGTGTTAAAAGCAAGCGCCAGTCAATACACTTATGACACTTAATGTAATCAGGCACAATGTTAGAGGTCTTCACTCTAATGTGAAAAGATGCAAAGCCATTAGTATGTATAAATCCCTGAAGGCACACATAATCTTCATGCAAGAAACGCATTTCACAAATTCAGTAACCCCTAAATATTGGGACAGAACATACCCTCTACAGTTTCATGCCACTAGTCCTAAGAAAAAGTGTGGGGACTCTATACTTATGCATAGCAGTATTAACTTCCAGGAAGAAGAAGCTTTTATAGATAAACAGGGACGATACATAATTTTAAGAGGCAAAATCCACGACATGCCAGTTGTCATAGGGAATATATACGCCCCTAACGAGTCCCAAGCCCCATTCCTGGCCAAAATAAGTGAGCTGTTAACGTATTAGAAACAGTACAGATTGATCATTAGGGGAAACTTCAATTTGGTGGTAGACCCAGAAGTGGATCGATCAGGGGTGAGGTCTGCTTCTCAGGGTCAGAAATTTAGAAAAGTGTTGTATGATTTTTTGTTGGATCATAATCTGCTGGATAGCTAGAGAGTTCATAATGGTAAAAGCAGGGATTATACTTTCTATTCCACAGCCCATAAGGTTTATTCCAGAATTGATCATATTCTAGTGAGCCAGATATTGTCGCCATTAATTATAAAGTCAGACATAATAGTCAGCACTTGGTCAGATCATAATATAGTTTTAACTACACTCTCAGGCTTAATAGATCCGCTAAGAAATAAGTGTTGGAACTTGAATCCCACCTTATCTAATATTCTTAGAGTCTTTGAGAAAGGAAATTGGTACTTTCCTTGGTTAAAATCAACAGTCAGTAGAAAACCCGTCATATGTGTGGGGGGCGCTCAAGGCTTTTACATGAGGTATACTGATTAGAGAATCAAGCTCTAAGTTAAAAGCAGCACAAATCTGTATAGATAGGTTAAGAGAAGAAATTAAGCAACTACATACTCACCACTGTGTCACCCATAGCAAGGCAACACTTAAAATATTAAATTGTAAAAGAGCGGAGCTTGATAAACTATTATCTCAAGAAGCAGCCAGATCACTAAAAATTATTGATACGGGGCGTGTCCGGGCAGCGGCCACAATCGGTCGCAACATCAGTAGCTCTAGTAAAGATTTAGCTAAACCGCCAGTTATTGCTAACACAGCGGGTCAACTGGATAAAGACTTACATTTAAGAATATCTCAGAGTCTGTGAACAACTTTGATCCAAGCTCCGGTGTATTCATGACTGCTGGAACCTGATCTGGACCACTGAGATTGCAGGTGGCGGCCTAACACGCGATCTCAGACCCCCCCCCCCAACGGACGTGGGGGTAAGGCAGTCATATGCAGACTGCCATTTGCTAATAGTATGCTAATAACTGAGCTGGAGAAGTGTGATTCTAAACTCCTAAATTACCAAGCACAAGACGCTACTATAAGTTTGGCCCATCTAAAATGGCGGCAGCTGTCGCACTTCTACAAAGGCTTGTGACAATTATGGATGCTCATTTCCTTGAGATCTATACAGTACTTGAGTCAGAGCGGAACTCACTAAGAGCACAGTGCAGGTCCTACACCCAAAAACAGCAGTTACCAGGGGAACTCTTATCAACCTCCTTTACACTGGTTGAGGGGAAAAAGCCTTTCACTTTGGGGATCACAATTATTCCCTCGCCCAGTAATTGCAAGGGTAACTTTCAGTATAGATGGAGCACACTAATCCCCCCAGTTGATTGCAGCATTAGATGTGGCCCTATGGAGCTGTTGCCTGAGGTGGGACGCACAGCCACTCCCTCAGATGTAAGAGATCACGGAGCCATTATTCTCGATACCTCAATTGAGGAGGAAGCGTTTCTACAGCATGGAGATAGCGACATAGAAGCGGGACAGCCTGTGAAGCTCCCGGACTCTATCAAGGACACTTCTAATGCTTTTGGTTTGTGGGAGACTATAGGGAAGGGTCCTACTAGGAAAATATATAACGGCAAACCTTTGCTCCCCGGATGATCACAAGTTCTGTGCATGCCAGCTACAGTAGATCAAATTTGTACTTTTCCGATTGGGAATAACCCCATGAAACTTGCAACCTACGATCTTCAGGCCAGGTCAACTGTGGGACTGCTACTCGGGAACCCTCCAAGAAGGTACCTACTTGTAAATATGAGGATGCTCCTGATAATATGGCTCCACACACCAGGAGTACCTCTGTGTGCTGTAAATTGGGACACCTCTCGCAAAGCACCAGACTGTTCACTTCCTGGAGCAGTTCAACATGGTGTGGGTTAACTTTGAAACACGACAAGGAAAGTGGGGATAGGTTATACAGTATTATTTGGCTGAGTTTGCACTACCCCAATATTCATCAGCTCACACAGCATTCCCCGTGTGATATTTTTTAGTGTAGCCATCTCTCCTCAAAAGGCCTGAAGGTGGGAGTGGGTTAACGTTTTTGGGGACATTAAGTGTTAATACAGTGGAAGCTCTATATTTTATTTTTGTTTCTGACATTCAGCTTAGCTTCCAGAAAAGAGTTGAAAATGGTAGTGGACTTAAATCTCTGGGGCTATTAGGGGTTAACTATGTCATATAGCACCAGCCTATGGTTTGCTTCCCATTAAGCTGTTTTTTTATGCCTATATCCCCTTCAGTTGTTCCAGCTATTTATAAAACAAGTATATATTTTTTCTTTTCTAGCCCCTCCCAACAAGCTTAGGGGTTCTATTACTCATAGGTCTGCCCTGAAGACCTCGCCACACTGTTGTCTTGCATGTAGACTCTTATTGTTTCTCATTTTTCTATCCCTGATAATAGTGCATAACGCATAAAATGATATATGAGATATGGTTGCCCTTTAGTTTTATTATTGCATATGCTGCTCTTTGGAAGTGATGGTCCTAGCGCCAGTGGCCGAGGCGTTAGGGGCCCCTTATACTTAACATTGCACAGCAGTATTTAACAGATGTCAATTTGTTATTCCTTACATAGTAAGCCTATATGAGTTAGAGGGTTAATTTGCAAGCAATTGCTTAACTTTGTCCCCAACAAAGGTTAATTGAGTCTTTCAATCCTCCTTCACTAGCGAAATTCCATACCTAGCTGTCAAAAAGTGGGTTATATTTATTTTTTTATACGTGTACTTTACACTGCTCTTGTGGATGACGCTGCCTTATAGCTTTTGAGTCTGTATTCTCTATGGTATGCCAGACATTAGTTACTATTGGTCTATTCCTTGTGCTCATAATCCCCACAGTTCCTTGGTTCACGTGTTATTTTATTTTACTAATTATATGTAAAGCATTTAGAATATCAGTTGCTATTTCATATTAAATATATTTACAGGTCCAAAAGCGGCCATTTCAAAAACTAATTTTCCTCCAGAATATATAAGTGTTTTCAGGTACAAGAGTGACCTTATGTGCCATATGAGGAAACCCTATAAAGTAGAGACTATAAAACTGAGGTTCCAGATGTATCCCTACTAGCGCTGCGGAATATGTTGGCGCTCTACAAATAACCGATAATAATAATTTTAATAATAATACTATGTCTTCTTTGGTGTAATCATATCAACCTATATCTTTGAATGTCTATATGAAGGTCTTGTTATTTATGTTTCTTTCATGTAATTAGCAAGAGTCCATGAGCTAGTGACGTATGGGATATACATTCCTACCAGGAGGGGCAACGTTTCCCAAACCTTAAAATGCCTATAAATACACCCCTCACCACACCCACAATTCATTCAGTTTTACAAACTTTGCCTCTCATGGAGGTGGTGAAGTAAGTTTGTGCTAGATTCTACGTTGATATGCGCTTCGCAGCAGGCTGAAGCCCGGTTTTCCTCTCAGAGTGCAGTAAATGTCAGAGGGATGTGAAGAGAGTATTGCCTATTTGAATACAATGGTCTTCCTCTAGGGGATCTATTTCATAGGTTCTCTGTTATCGGTTGTAGAGATTTCTTCTCCTACCTCCCTTTTCAGATCGACGATATACTCTTATATACCATTACCTCTACTGATTCTCGTTTCACTACTGGTTTGGCTATCTACTATATGTAGATGAGTGTCTTGGGGTAAGTAAATCTTATTTCTATTTATGACACTCAAAGCTATGGTTGGGCACTGTTTTAAACTTATATTTGCCATGATTCAGGTTAATCAGTATTCCTTCTTTCAGACTGTCAGTTTCATTATTTTTGGGAAAATGCATATGAATAAATATTTTTTCTTACCTTCAAAAATTTTCAAATTGACTTTTTTTCCATGCGGGCTGTTAGGCTCGCGGGGGCAGAAAATGCTTCAATTTATTGCGTCATTCTTGGCGCAAAGTTTTTTGGCGCAAAATTTCGTCATTTCCGGTGCCATAGTTGACGCTGGAAGTTTACACATGGTTGAGTCATTTTTTGACGCATGTGTGTTACAGACGTTTTTTTGCACCAAAAAATGTGGGCGTCATTTTTGGCGGCAAAAAATATGGGCATCATACTTGGCGCCAAATAATGTGGGCATCTTACTTGGCGCCAAAAAATGTGGGCGTCATACTTGGCGCCAGTTTTTTTCACATTATTTCAGTCTCACTTTTTTGTTGCTTGTGGTTGCTAGAGGCTTGTTTATTTTGCATTTTTTCCCATTCCTGAAACTGTCATTTAAGGAATTTGATAATTTTGCTTTATATGTTGTTTTTTTCTATTACATATTGAAAGATATTTCAAAAGCTGTTCCTGTATCAGAAAATACTGAGGGATTCCTGATGACTGATATCGGTCCTACCAAAGCTAAGTTCATTTATTTTAATGTTATGAATGTTTATATTTAGCTATGGTTTGTAATAAGTTTTTATGATAAACGTTTACATGCAGAGTCCATTAGTATTTATGCATTGCTATTCTTTTTACATCTTATGTACAAGATATATTTAGGAATTTATAAGAATATTTTTCTGATTCTAGTATAAAGGCTTTGTCTGCTATCCCGCCTTCTAATAAAATGTTTAGGTCTTTTTTAAACTTCTCATTTAGTTGATGAAGTTTCAAATGACCAACAACATACTGAATTATCCTTCTCTGATGGTGTATTTTCTCATTCAGAATATTCTTCATCAGATATTGACACTAACAAATCTACTTTTTTATTTTTTTAAATAGAGTACATTCGTTTTTTGTTGAAAAGGTGTTGATTATTTTGGATATTGAAGTAACTAGTTCTTTTGATTAAGACTAGCTAACATTTAAATTCTGCTTATTAACCGTCTTTGGTTTCTTCAGAGGTTTTTTTTTCCCAGTTCCTGATACTAGGGAATGGAATAGGCCGGGAATTTCTTTTATTCCTTCTTTAAGGTTTTTAATTGTATCCTTTGCCGGCAGTTAGTTTTAAGTTTTGAGGAAGATCCCTCAAGTTAATGGGACTTTCTCTACTCTTGCTAACATACTATTATTCCTATAGCAGATAGTATTTATTTTTTTCCTTGGGAAACTTGTATCTTATTTAAGGAAAATTATTTCTTTTCAGGTACTTTTCTTAGACCTGTAATTTATTTGGCTGATGTTGCAACTGCTTCAGCTTTCTGGTTGGATACTTTAGTGCAACAATTATCGGATTATGATTTGTTTAGCATTGTTAAGTTGATCAACATGCTAATAATTTCATTTGTGTCGTCATTTTTTTGATATTTTCGCAAATGAGGTTTAATCTATGTCTTTAGCTATTTTAGCTAGAAGAACTTTATGATTTCAATCTTGGAATGCTAATTTGATTTCTAAATTCCATATTTCTTTTTTTCCAAGGTAATCAATTATTTGGTTCACAATTGGATTCAATTCTTCAACTGTTACTCTGGGCTTCAAGATTGAGTTCTAAGGCTAAATGTTAAGCTTTTTTTCTTACTAAGGAACGGAATTCTAATTCTTCCCGAAGTAACATGTTTATAATTGGAAGTTTTCTTCATTCAATTTAAGCCATTTAAAAAATCAAAGTCAGCTCCCCAAATTTGCATTTAGGTGCAGTTCTTATTCCAGCTTAGCTGGTAAGGGGCAGGTTATGACTTTTTTAATAAATTTGTTTGGTTCAATTCGGTCCAAACTTCTTAGATTTGGATACAGAATAGGATTCAGAGTAAAACCGTCTGTGAGAAGTATTTTTTCTCTCTCTAACATATTCCAGCTATTCCAGTAAGGCTCACACTTTCCTGAAGTGTGTTTCAGTCCTATATGTATTGGGTACTTGTGAAGCGCGGCTGGTCACCCGTTGGGGCTCAAGGCGCTGCTCAGACCTGGAGTTTTCTGGGGTATTTATACCAGTTCCTTTTTAGGAACAGGATTTGGGGGTTTTATTCAAAACTATTCATTATTTCAAAGATAGAAAATCTTTTTGAATTGTCATAAAAGTATACCATCTTTTAGAATGGAGTTTATATGGTCTATTCTGCCTTTTTGGTCAGTAATGGCATTATTTGTTTACAATAGATACAATAGATGCATATCTTCATTTTCTGTTTACATTCAGATTATTTTCATTTTCTGAGATTCTCTTTTTTTGACAAGCATTACCAATTTGTTGCTTTTCCTTCTGGTCTAGCGACAGCTCTAAGAATCTTTTCAAGGTTCTCAGTGGTTCCTTATTTGGACGGTCTCGTGGTACTGGCTCAGTCTTTTCGTTCTGTGGAATCTCATATGATTCAACTTTTGTTTTTTCTTCAACACATGGTAAGAGGATCTTTTATTCAAAAGCTCCTTGATTCCTCAGACAAGGGTCACCTTTTTTTAGGTTTCCAGATAGATTGTGTCAATGTCTTTGTCTCTAGCAGACAAGTGACAATTTTATTGGGTTCCGTTTGCCGGAACCTTCAGTCTCTATTATTTCCTTCACTTGCTATATGCATGGAAGTTTTAGGTACTATGGCTGTAGCATTGGATTCAATTCCCTTTGCTCATTTTCATAAGAAACCTTTCCAGTTTTTTATACTGAATTAATGGTGCAGGGATTCTAGGATATCACTTTTTATATCTTTGAATCCCAATGTTCAACTATCTTTGATTTGGTGGTTAGATCACTATCATATAGTTCTACGGGTCTCTTCGGTTGATTCAAACTGGACCATGATCACTACAGATGAGAGTTTTTTAGGTTGGGAGGCTGTCTGGGGATCTCTGTCAGCACAAGGGGTTTGGAAATCTCAGGAGGCGAGATTACCAATCAATATTTTGGAACTCTGTGCATTTTTCAGAGTTCTTCAGTTTTGGCTTCTTTTTGAAGAAAGTGACGTTATTGTTTTTCAGACAGATAATGTCACAACTGTGGCGTATGTCAATCATCAGGGTGGGACTCTCAGTCCTTAGGCTGTGAAAGAAGTATCTCGGATACTTGCTTGGGCTAAATCCAGCTCCTGTCTAATTTCTGCGGTCCATTTCCCAGGTATAGACAATTGGGAAGCGGATTATCTCTTTCAATCAAGCTTTACATCCGGGAGAATGGTCTTTACCCAGATGTATTTTTTCAAATTATTCAGATGTGAGGGCTTCCAGAAATAGATTTGATGGCATCTCATCTAAACAAGGAACTTCCCAGGGGCCTATTCAGGTCCGGGGATCCTCTGGCAGAAGCAGTGTATGCATTGACACTTCCTTGGAGTTATCAATCTGCCTATATCTTTTCGCCTCTGGTTCTTCTTTTTAGAGTGATTTTCAAAATCATCAGGGAGCAATCTTTTGTGTTGCTGCTGGCTCCAGCATGGCCACACAGGTTTTGGTATATGGTTCTTGTTCGGATGTCCAGTTGCCAATCTTGGTCACTTCCATTAAGGCCACACCTTATATCTTAACATTCATTTTATCCATCAGGAACTCAAATTATTAATTTGATGGTATGGAGATTTAACGCTTAGTACTTAGTCTTAGAAATTTCTCTGACTCAGTGATTAATATTATGTTGCAGGCTCATAAATCTGTGTCTAGTAAGATTTATTATCGAGTTTGAAAGATTTACATCTCTTGATGCTCTTCTCATAAATTCTCTTGGCATTCTTTTAGAATTCCTAGGATTTTATAGTTTCTTCAGGATGGTTTAGATAAGGGTTTTTGTCTGCAAGCTCCTTGCAAGGACAAATCTCTGCTTTTTCTGTGCTGTTTTTACAGAAAAAATTGCTAATCTTTCTGTTATTGATTGTTTTGTTCAGGCTTTGGTTCGTATCAAGTCTGTCATTTAAGCCAATTTCTCCTCCTTGGAGTCTTAATTTGGTTCTGAGGGCTTTACAGGCTCTTCCGTTTGAGCATATGCTTTCTTTGGACATTTAAATTACTTTCATGGAAAGTATTGTTCCTTTAGACTTCTCTTCAGCTAGAACAGTTTTTTGAATTATCTGCTCTTTCTTGTGTCTCCTTTTTCTGATTTTTCATCAGGATAAGGTGGTTTTGCTGTCTTCTTTTCAATTTTTACCTAAAGTTGTGAATTTTAACTTCATTAGTAGAGGAATTATTGTCCCTTCCTTGTGTCCTAATACTAAGAATTCTTTGGAGAGATTCTTACATTCTTTGGATGTGGTAAGAGTTTTGAAATTATGTTGAAGCTATTCAGATTTCAGAAAGACTTCTAGGCTATTTGTTATCTTTTCTGGTTTTAGGAAAGGTCAGAAGGCTTCTGCCATTTCTTTGGCATCTTGGTTAAAGCTTTTTGATTCATCTTGCTTATTTGGAGTCGGGTTAATCCCCGCCTCAGAGGATTACGGCTCATTCTACTAGGTCAGTTTCTACTTCCTGGACTTTTAAGAATGAAGCTTCTGTTGATCAGATTTGCAAAGTAACGACTTGGTCTTCTTTGCATACTTTTACTAAATTCTACCATTTTGATGTTTTCTCTTCTTCAGAAGCAGTTTTTGGTAGAATAGTACTTTACGCAGCTGTTTCAGTTTTATTCTTCTGCTTATAACTTCAGTTTTTTTCATTATAAAAATTGATTTGGGTAGTGGATTAATTTTTCAGCGGAATTGGCTGTCTTTATTTTATCCCTCCCTCTCTAGTGACTCTTGCGTGAAAGTTCCACATCTTGGGTATCTGCTATCCCATACGTCACTAGCTCATGGACTCTTGCTAATTACATGAAAGAAAACATAATTTATGTAAGAACTTACCTGATAAATTCATTTCTTTCATATTAGCAAGAGTCCATGAGGCCCACCCTTTTTGTGGTGGTTATGATTTCTTTGTATAAAGCACAATTATTCCAATTCCTTATTTTTGATGCTTTCGCTCCTTTCTTATCACCCCACTTCTTGGCTATTCGTTAAACTGAATTGTGGGTGTGGTGAGGGGTGTATTTATAGGCATTTTAAGGTTTGGGAAACTTTGCCCCTCATGGTAGGAATGTATATCCCATACGTCACTAGCTCATGGACTCTTGCTAATATGAAAGAAATTAATTTATCAGGTAAGTTCTTACATAAATTATGTTTTTGTGTATTTTGGGGTAACCTAATTATGTTGTATTATTCGCACAACCTCAATAAAAATAATATAAAAAAAAAATTAAAAAAATTAAAATTAAAAATTATTGATACACAGTATTTTATTCATGCGAATAAGCCTGACAAAATGTTAGCCAATAGATTGAAAGATTTATTGAGGCTCACGACAATCCCTCAGCTGCAGAAACCAGATCGTTCCACTTCTAATAACCCACAGATTATAGCAGATACATTGGCATCATATTACCAGACACTGTACGCCCTTCCTCGAAAGGATAAGTATCTCCAACACATAGCTAACTTCCAAGACTTTTTGGGTCAAGGCGACTTGCCTAAGCTCGATACTGTTGACGCAGATAGCCTAAATGCACCTATCACACTGAATTAAATTAGACAAACAATCAAACACCTAAAAGCTAACAAAGCACCTGGTCCGGATGGATATACTGCTAAAAAAGCAGACATCAGCAACTAGTAGCTGGCTCAGTGTCAAAGGACATTACAAATGTCATTTCTCTAAGTGCATTGCATGTGGTCGCACTAGAGGAACCAAAACTTTTCAATCAAAAGTAACTCAGAGAGTGTTTGATCTCCTCAGCTGCACCAATTGTCGCACTTCCAATGTTGTCTATCTTGTGGAGTGCACACTATGTAACAAGCAATATGTTGGGTGCTCCACTAGAGAGGTACGCTCACGCATCAGGGAGCACCTCAACAATATTGACAATGGAGCTGAAGTTTCTGATTTGGCAAGACATTTCATCAATGTGCACGAGAAAGATGTCAAGAGCTTTGTTTGGCAGGTAATTGATCATATCAGATCCCCAGAGAGAGGAGGGGATACCACAAGTAAATTACTGTACAAAGAAGCTTTCTGGATTTTCCAGTTAAAAACTAGAAAACCCCAGGGGTTTAACATTGAGGGAGATGTTATCAATTTTTGGAAGAGAGAAAAATAAACAAATAAAGACATTAAATTAACAAACATTTATACCCATTTACTAATACTATTCAGGCTTATAACCAAGTATACATAGAAGGGGAAAATAAGTCCTGGACACACATTCATTATAATTAGTGAATTTAGGGGTTTTCAATACATAACTGAATACAAGAGTCAATTTTGAGCGAAGGAATAGAATTTTATGTTACAGAATATCCATGTTTATTTTTTTTCAATACAAATTTCACATTTATATGTACTTAGAGCTGGTTATATAGTGGTTTCTAGTTGTATATTCTTCTGGTTTTTCCAAAAAAAATTCTTTCCAATCTGTACAAATTGCAATCATATTTAGCAGTTTGCAAAAACTTTTATTTAGGGCTACTAACAAGCAGTGTGAACCGAGATTTAGGGGTACATTTAATGTTTCTAATATTTATGATTATATCCCCTTCCATTTCTATTTGCCAGCTTAAACGCCAAAGTACTTGCTGCAAACTCACTTACTGCATATTCTCTTTATATTATTATTATCAATTTTTCAAACTATGTACAAGTGGTTGCTTCCAAAACACTAATATGCCATATATACTTTTATTTCCAGCCCAAATCTACACATGAGTAAGACACTCGAAACAGATATAAATGTATGGACAGATCCATAATATTTCAGCTAACAGAGATAGTGCCACGAGTTCCAGTATAGGTTAGTGGTTATGTTAGAATACGGCTCTTATATGTATTCCCTTATGAATGTATCAGTCTTTATTGTATAATATATTAACTCTATTGTCTCCATAATGTTTATAGTGACAATCAATCTATCTATGCCCATTACCAGTCTTGTGATGTTGAACCTAATTTACACTGACAGCTGCCATTAATCTATGACCCTGAGCACCAGCTATTTAAGCCGGTAGTTCCGGGTCATAGTTATGTCTATGAGTAAGGCTAATCCAAGCCGAAACGCGTAAGACACTTTGTCTTGGAGCTGTCAGGCTCTGTTATTGATGTTTTTAAAACGTTTCCAATAAAGCACGCACCTTGATTTCATGTAATGCCTTGTAGTCCTGCCTGGTCGTTTGTTTGCCTTGGATTGATTTTTTACCAAGCGGGACTCGGCACTACCAAGAGGCACTTGCAGCGAGTTGGGCAGTCGGCTGAATGAGTAGGACCTATCAGCCGCTTGGATCCACACGGAGCCGCACACCGGAAGTGACGATAGACGGATACACGGAGGAACGGAGCGACTTGGTCAGCGGAGCTAAGTTTGGACGTAACAGACGATTGTAGCAGTGTTGGGGGTTTACAGAGGAGCTGTGGACGGCAAAGCAGAATCAGGAAGGTACATTGTGGTAAGAGACTCCAATTATATTAATACATATCTGCTTTATTTGGTGCCAAGAGGCTCTCTCTTATATTATCCCCACCATACATACGCACATACCTGTTACTTAGCCCTGACCGCATGAGCAAGCAAAATCACATATCCGGATGTGTGGGTAACTTGTACTTTATTATTTACTTCGGTTACAAGCAACATTATCCATTAATACATTAGCGCCTGGTAGCTCTATAAACGGGAGACTTTTCCGTGGAATGGTATTTTTTATAAGCTGTTCCTAGATGAACTGGACCCCTTACTGGTAAGCACTTTTAACCACATGTTAGAAGGGGGTTTTATCCCGAAATAATTTTTACTAGCATGGATTTCGGTTATCCCGAAGCCGGGCAAAAATAAACAGCATTGCAAATTTTTTTGTCCTATCTCCTTAATTAATCAAGATATTAAATGTTTTTCTAAAATTTTAGCCTCCAGACTCAACAAGCTAATGCCCAAACTCGTCCATCCGGATCAGGTAGGGTTCATAACAAATAGGGAGGCCCCAGATAATGTTAGAAAAGTGATAGATTTAATTAATTTTGCATCGGTTAAAAGAGGGCCTTCTCTGTTCCTTTCCTCGGATGCAGAGAAGGCATTCTAGACACAATGGCATAACGGGAAACTTCAGAAAGACAATTTCCATGATATACTGTCATCCATCTGCATTTGTTAAGATAGCAGGATATAAATCAAAGCCCATAGAAATTGCAAATGGTACTAGACAGGGGCGCTCTCTCTCCCCGCTACTATTTGCTCTATGTATCGAACCTCTAGCAGCTAATATTCGACGAAATGCAGATATAACAGGAATAAACGTAAATGCTAAAGAATACAAAATTTGTCTTTTTGCGGATGATGTTATCCAATCGATCACCAAGCCACTTATCTCCCTACCAATATTATACTCAACTATAGATAAGTTTGCTGAGATCTCGGGCTACAAAATTAATAATGATAAATGCAAAGCTATTAGTGTCAATTTGCCAGCACACACTAAAAAACTTATAGAGCTTAATTTTTCTTTTTCTTGGGCAGAGAAGGGATATCTAGGGGTGATGCTCACGAGTAAGGTTGACGCTCTATACCAAATGAACTATCCTCCCTTGATCTCGCAGGTTAAAAATTTGCTTCAGAAGTGGGAGAAGATGAAAATCTCGTTATATGGCAGAATAATTGGAATTAAAATGTAAATCCTCCCAAAATTATTGTATCTATTCAGATGTCTTCCTGTATCACTGTCAACCCAAATGCTCATACAACTACAAAAACATATAATTTTGTTTATTTGGCAAGGAAGCAGATCAAGAACTAATAAACAAACTCTTTGTAGAGGTAGGGGAGAGGGGGGAATGGGACTGCCAGACTTTCTAGCATACTACCATGCAGCTCGAATGCCTCAGACAGCATTATGGCATAATAGAGCTGATAATATTCAATGGGTACAATTAGAATCCAATATGGTTGGGGTGGAACCAATTTATAAACTTTTATGGACCAATAAATCCCATCGACCCACTATATGGAAAACTTTTCTAGCAGTCTCACACTCCATTTCGCTATGGGACACTCTGACCGCCAAGTTTAGGCTAATTTCAGACACATCCAAGGCAATGCCTTTAGTAACTCTATCCACTACGCTTGACTTGGGACTTCAGAATAAATGGGCTAATAGGGGGTTGTATAGAATTGCAGACACTCTGAGGGGACAGTACTTTATGGACTTTAACACATATACTAGCCTCAATGAACAAGATAGACCCTGTTGGTACCATTATCTGCAGCTGAGGGCGAGAGTCTTTGAAGTGATAGGTAGCTCATATAAAGGGAGTACCACTTACCTAGAACAAATCTGCTTAGCCAAGCTGAGAGTGAGAGGCACTATTACTAGATTGTATACCATTTTTAACTCTCCGCTGACTGCATGTAAGCTTCCCTTTATGCAAAAGTGGGAAGAGGAATTTAATTATGCTTGGCCACTTGCAAAATGGAATACTGTTTTGTATAGGGGGCCTTCCTTTTCCATATGTGCTCATCTCAAAGAGAACTACATGAAGACAGCATTTCGATGGTACTTTCACCCCTCGAGACTTCATAATTCGGAGATAGGTGGAGGTAAATGTCTGAGAGGGTGTGACGAAATAGGCACTTATTCACATATGTGGTGGGATTGCCCGCAGGTCTCTAACATTTGGTTGCAAACATTCAGGTTATTAAATGATATTTTCAGACATCCTTTAAGGGTATCAGCCACCCAAGCCCTTTTGCATGAACCTCTGCCTGGGTTCAATCTTACACTAAATAAGTTTATATTTACAATCTTTATGATAGTTAGATTAACAATAGCCCAGTTTTGGAAATCAACGATCCCTACCTTTCAGCTTATTGTAAATAAAATTGGATACTACTATCAAATGAGTAGCAATGCAGCAAATTTGCTTGATACCAAAGAGCAGTTTGTTTCCGTCTGGGAACCATGGATCATGTATTCAGAGGCTAGATCTGGTGAGCAATCCGACCAATAACCTACAATACTAAACACACCTACTGATTAGTTAGAGTATTGATCAAAATGTAAGGCTTAAGCTTGCTCGAACCCCACTGTTTCAAGGGTCCTGCAAGTTCATGTAGATCTTTTTTATGATTTGTGTTCTTCCTAGATATGGGATTGAATAAAGTTACAGAAAGAGATAATGTGTACCATCATATCAGGCAATACAGGGTTTTAATTGGTGCTGAGGCCTGGAAACCATGGATGGAATGTACCTGTTTAAATGAGAGTGTGACTTGTTGTTGTAAGCCTTAATTCTTACTATGATATGTTTATGTGACTTATGCTCTTTGTAATTCTGAAGAAAAAATGAATAAAAAACTTTTTCAACTAAACTTTACAATCACAATCCAGTTTTCCCTCCCCCTGTATCATATGACAGTCATTAGCCAATCACAAAATGAATATACACTGTGCACTTTTGCACATGCTCAGGAGGAGCAGGAGTCTCCGAAAGTGTGCTTATATATATAGTTTTTTTTTAAATTGCATGCTTTATCTGAATAATGAAACTTTAATTTTTACTTTAGTGTCCCTTAAAGGAACATGGCTGATAAACCCTTATCCATACCATCCTGCAATTCTTTTATAAAATGAGGAATCCTAAAAGAGTTCCAATGATAATTCTTAGATTTACAACAAGAATGGAAAACTTTCCAGACTTTGTGATAAATGTCTCTTGTAACAGACCTTCTGGTCTGAGTCAGGGTTTCTATCACTGAATCTGAAAAATCTTTATGAAAGAAGGGACTTTAAGAGGGAAGGTCCTTCCTGAGAGGAAAATTCCAAGTCTGATTAGAGGTAATTTGTCTCAGATCTGCATAACAATCCTTTGACGCCATGACAGAGCAATCAGAATCACAGAGACCCTTTGCTGTTCCATCCTGGCTATTACCTTGAACACAAAAGGAGAAAATATATTATTCAGATTAAGTGACCAGCAAGTCCCTAATGCATCTTTCAGAGTCAATTTGGGATCTTGAAATCTCACACAATGCTGGGATAGATTGTGATTTAATGAAAGAGGCCATGAAATCTATATCTGACCTGTTTCAAAGTTTCACAATTTGGTCGAATAACTCCTAATTCAAAGACCGTTCACCAGGGTGAAGGCATTGAATTCTGAAGAAGTCAACGTCCAAGTTGTCCCCACCCATAATGTGGATTGTTGAAATCATGCAATGATGACGTTTTGCACTAAGGTGCCTTGGTGATTGATGTAAGCCACTACTGTGACATCTGACTAAGAGATCATGGGAAAGTGGGAGGATTTAAAAATCTGTGATGTTTTGCCTCCTTCTCTTAAACTGAACTTTAATCCCACATTTGATGGGTCATGAACTCTCCATCTTACAAAATACATTTTTTAAGTAATATAATAGATACTGATTAAAGATAACAGTGGCTGGGTGACAGCCAGTATAATGTCATCTGCAAAAAGAACAATCTTATGCTAGGTTTAATCAACTCTGATTCCAGAAACATCTGGTTTCTGTTTAACACTAGCCCCCAAGGGCTCAATACATAGAACAAACAATAATGTAGAAAGGGGACAACCGTGTTGTGTTTCATTAAGAATTTTTTAATATTTTAGATTGATATCCATCTAATCTAACAAATACTGGAGGGTCAGAGTAAGTAGAGGAGACTGCATTTTTAAAGTCTTCATATTCCAAAGCATTATAAAACAATGAACAAATGCCACTAGTTTACTCTAGCAAATGCCTTCCCTGCACCAAGTGAAGGCAATTTTTAGGAACAAAGATGACACAGACAATTTTACGACAAACATTATAAGGATAGATTACCCTATTTTGTGAGAGTTCTGTTGTGTTTGTGCTGTATGCTGTCTTCTTGTGATAGGAGCTCCTTTCAATTAGAGTTGTCTGAATTTAGTCAAAATTGGCTAGAATATTGACTATTAATGTTTAGAATGTATGTCTTGATTCATTATACTGTACACTTAATTAAGGCATTATTAGAGAAAAAGGGGCTCGCCGGAAACAGGCTCACCGGAAACAGCAGTTAAGAAGCAGCAGTCTCTGAGGCTGCGGACATCAATCCGCCCGATCCTCTACGATCGGGTTGATTGACACCCCCCCAATTGGCTGCGAATCTGCAGGGGGCGGCATTGCACAAGCAGTTCACCAGAGCTGCTTGTGTAATGTATGTCTGTCAGACGTGATACGCTATAGCCTATCATGTCGGACAGACATTGATAAATCGGCCCCAAAGTCTGCAAATGGAATAATCACAGAATTTGGCTGTTCATCACCTAACACTGATCTCAATATAACTATAACAGTGTGGTCAGGTCATTGAGACAGACGACAGAAAAAAGCAACCAAAGTCAAAAGAAAAGTTATGGAAAATACTGCAGAAGCTTACTTTATAACTACATGAAAAAATAGTTTTGTCAGTATACCAAAACAAATTGCTTCAGTTCTGCATTCTTAAGGTGGCCACAACATTTACTGCTCACATAAATTACTTTAATATAAATGCCATCTGCTACTTATTTTAGTTGTGGTTGTTGATTGCCTTTCTGAACATCAAAGATGTTTCTTTGTTGTATTTAATATAGGGCATGCTTAAATGTGTTTTTTTTGTTTTGTTTTTTTTACAAATATTCTGTTCTGAGGGAAAAATAAAACACTTTTTGTTATTATACTCATAACGTATTATTGTCCATCAACATAACTGTATACTGTAAGTTTGGTGCTCAACCTTAGATATATAATAAATAGAGAATTGCAAGAAATTAAACAATAGCATTATAACAATATTGTTCAAGCTTAAAGGGACAGTAAACTAAAAATGAAACGTTCATGATTCAGATAGAGCATGCAATTTTAAACAACTTTCAAATTTACTTTTACTATCTAATTTGCTTCATTCTTTTGGTATCCTTTGTTAAAAAATACTTAGGTAGGCTTAGGAGCAGCTGGTGATTGGTGGTTGCACATTTATGCTTCTTGTCATTCTCTCAGCTGATGTGTTCACCTAGCTCCTAGTAGTGCATTGCTGCTTCTTCATCAAAGGATACCAAGATAATGATGCACATTTAATAGTAAAAGTAAATTCAAAAGCTGTTTAAAATTGTATGCTCAATCTGAATTATAAAAGAAAAAACAAAATTTATGCTTACCTGATAAATTTCTTTCTTTCCGGATATGGAGAGTCTACAACGTCATTCAATTACTAGTGGGAATATCACTCCTGGCCAGCAGGAGGAGGCAAAGAGCACCACAGCAAAGCTGTTAAGTTTCACTCCCCTACCCATAATCCCCAGGCATTCGACCAAAGGGAAATGGAAAAGAATAACACAAAGGTGTAGAGGTGCCTGAGGTTTAGTTAAAAATAACAATCTTAATAAAGGGTGAAGTCGTGGACTCTCCATATCCGGAAAGAAAGAAATTTATCAGGTAAGGATACATTTAGTTTTCTTTCCTAAGATACAGGGAGTCCACGACGTCATTCAATTACTAGTGGAAACCAATACCCAAGCTAGAGGACACAGAATGAACAGGGAGGGAGAACAAGACAGGCAGACCTAAACAGAAGGCACCACCACTTGAAGAAGCTTTTCCCAAAAGAGGCCTCAGCTAAGGCAAAAAGTATCAAATTTGGAAAATTTGGAAAAAGTATGCAGAGAGGACCAAGTTGCAGCCTTGCAAATCTGTTCCACAGAAGCTTCATCTTTGAAAGCCCAAGAAGAGGAGACAGCCCTAGTGGAATGAGCTGTAATTCTCTCAGGAGGCTGCTGTCCAGCAGTCTTATAAGCAAAACAAATCATACTTCTCAACCAGAGGGAAAGAGAAGTAGAAGTAGCCTTCTGACCCTTATGCTTTCCAGAGAAACAAACAAACAAACAGGGCAGAAGACTGGCGAAAATCTTTAGTCGCCTGTAGGAAGAATTTTAGAGCATGCACAGCATCCAAGTTGTGCAACAGACGTTCTTTATGAGAAGAAGGATTGGGACAGAGAGAAGGAACAATTTCCTGATTAATATCTCTATCCAAAACCACTTTAGAAAGAAACCCCAAATTAGTACCAAGAACTGCCTTATCCGCATGAAAGATAAGGTAAGGCGAATCACACTGCAAAGCCAAGAGTTCCGAAACTCTCCGAGCAGAAGAGATAGCAATAAGAAACAAAATCTTCCAAGATAGAAACTTAATATCTATGGAATGCATTGGCTCAAACAGAGCCTGCTGCAAAACTTTAAGAACAAGATTAAGGTTTCAAGGAGAAGCAACAGGTTTAAACACAGGCCTAAATCTGACCAGGGCCTGACAAAAAGATTGAACATCTGGCACATCCGCCAGACGTTTGTGTAACAAAATAGATAATGCAGAAATCTGACCTTTGAGAGAACTGACTGACAACCATTTCTCCAGACCTTCCTGGAGAAATGACAAAATTCTAGGGATCCTGACCCTACTCCAAGAGTAGCCCTTAGATTCACACCAATAAAGGTATTTACGCCATACCTTATGGTAAATTTTTCGAGTAACAGGCTTGCGAGCCTGGATCATGGTCTCAATGAAGCATTCAATCTCCAAGCAGTCAGCTTCAGAGAAATGAGATTTGGATGGAGGAAAGGACCCTGAGTTAGAAGGTTCTTCCTCAGAAGAAACCTCCAAGGTGGCCGAGAGGACATCTTCACTAGGTCTCCATACCAAATCCTGCGAGACCATGCAGGAGCTATTAGAATTACAGATGCTCTCTCTTGTTTGATACTAGCAATAACTCATGGAAGGAGCGCAAACGGAGGAAACAGGTATGCTAGACCTAATCTATTAGAGCGGCCTGAGGATCTCTTGACCTTGAACCGTACCTTGGAAGCTTGGCGTTCTACCGAGACGCCACCAGATCCAACTCCAGCACCCCCCATTTGAAGGTTAACCTGGAGAACACCTCCGGATGGAGAGCCCACTACCCGGGATGAAATGTCTGTCTGCTCAGGAAATCGGCTTCCCAGTTGTCCACTCCAGGAATGTGGATGGCAGATAGAAAACAATTGTGAGCTTCTGCCCACTGAAAAATCTGTGCCACCTTGTTCATGGCTAAGGAACACTGAGTTCCTCCCTGGTGGTTGATGTAAGTTACTTAAGTGATGTTGTCCGACTGAAACCTGATAAACCGGGCTAAGGACAATTGGGGCCAAGCCATTAGACTATTTTAAATCGATCTCAACTCCAAGATGTTTGGGGGAAAGCAGACTCCTCCCAAGTCCATAGTCCCTGTGCCTTTAACGAGTCACAGACTGCTCCCCAGCCTAGCAGGCTGGCGTCCATGGTCACAATCACCCAAGAAGCATGTGCCCTGAGACAGATGGTCCTGAGAAAGCCACCACGGGAGAGAGTCTCTTGTCGACTGGTCTAGATCTATCCTCTGAAACAGATCCGAATGGTCTCTGTTCCATTGTCTGAGCATGCATAATTTCAGAGCTCTCAAATAGAATCGAGCAAAGGGAATGCTGTCCATGGAAGTGACCATCAGACCAATTACCTCCATACACTGAGCCACCAATGGCCGAACAGTAGACTGAAGAGAGAGGCAAGAGGAGAGAATTTTGGATTTTCTGAGCTCTGTCAATTTTTTTTTCATAGATAGGGAATCTATTATGGTCCCTACGAAAACCACCCTTGTAGCTGGAACAAGGGAACTCTTCTCCATATTCACTTTCCAACTGTGGGAACATAGAAAAGACAAGTTGAGAATGAGTATGAGAATTTGCTTGTTGAAAAGATGGCGCCTGAACCAATATGTCGTCCAGGTATGGCGCCACTGCAATTCCCCGAGACCTGATCACTGCCAAAAGAACTCCCAGAACCTTTGAGAAAATTCTGGGAGCTGTGGCAAGGCCAAACGGAAGAGCCACAAACTGAAAGTGTTTGTCTAGAAAGGTGAATCTCAGGAATTTGTGATGATCCCTGTGGATGGGAGCATGAAGATACGTGTCTTTCAGGTCTATGGTCATCATGAACTGACCCTCTTGGACCAAAGGAAGAATGGAACGAATGGTTTTGATTTTGACGGACGGTACCCTGAAAAACCTGTAGAGGCATTCTAGGTCTAAAATGGGTCGAAAAGTTCCTTCTTTTTTGGGAACCACAAACAGATTTGAATAGAATCCTAGACCCTGTTTCCTTACTGGAACAATCACTCCCAGGGAGGAAAGGTCCTGAACGCAGTTCAAGAATGCCTCTCTTTTTACCTGGTCTGCATATAATCTTGAGAGGTGGAATCTGCCCCTGGTAGGGAAAGTTTTGAATTCTATTTTGTAACCCTGAGATACTATGTCCACAGCCCAAGGGTCTGGGACATCTCTTTGCCACGCTTGACAAAACAGGGAATGTCTGCCCCCCACTTGATCCGAACCCGGACCGAGGTCAACCCTTCTTGCTGACTTACACTCAAGTGAGGGTTTCTTTGATTGCTTCCACTTATTCCGAGACTGATTGGGCTTCTAAGAAGACTTGGACTGCTGCTGCTTGGAAGAGGGAGAGGAAGATTTTTGACCTTAGAAGTTACGAAAGGAACAAAAATTACTTTGACGTCCTTTGAGTCTGTTCTTCTTGTCTTGCGGTAGAAAAGACCCTTTTCCACCCGTAATATCAGAACTTATTTCTGTTAGACCAGGTCCGAACAAGGTCTTCCCCTTGTAAGGAAGCGGCAGAAGCTTGGACTTAGAGGTAACATCAGCTGACCAAGATTTTAGCCACAGTGCCCTACGGGCTAAGACAGTGAAGCCAGACATCTTGGCTCCCAGTCTAATTACTTGCATGCTAGCATCAGAAATAAAGGAATTGGCTAGTTTGAGAGCCTTAATCCTATCTTGTATCTCCTCCAACGGAGTCTCTACTAAAATTGATTCAGACAAGGCATCGCACCAATAAGATGCCGCACTTGCTACTGTGGCAATGCAAACTGCAGGTTGCCATTGAAGACCTTGATGAACATACATCTTCTTCAAATAAGCTTCCAGCTTTTTGTCCATGGGATCCTTAAAGGAGCAGCTATACTCTATAGGGATCGTAGTTCTCTTAGCCAAAGTAGAAATAGCCCCTTCTACTTACGGCACTGTGCGCCAAGAATCTTTAATGGAGTCAGCAACAGGAAACATCTTTTTAAATACGGGCGGCTGGGAGAAAGGAATCCCTGGCTTCTCCAATTCCTGTGAAATAATCTCTGTCACATTGTCTGGGAAAGGAAAAAATTCCACAGAGAAAGGAACATCATAGTATTTATTAAGTTTACTAGACTTCTTAGGGTTGACAACGACAGAAGTATCAGAGTCATCCAAAGTAGCCAATACCTCCTTTAACAGTACACAAAGGTGTTCAAGCTTAAATTTGAAGTTTACTTCTTCAGTATCAGATGAAGGAATAATACTGTCCGAATCTGAGATTTCATTTTCAGAGGCTACCGGCGTATCCTCCTCATCAGATTTATGAGGGAGGGCAACCTGCATAGCAGTAGGTAGCAGTAGGTGAAACAGAAACCTTACTATCTGATTGTCTAATTTTCCTCTTGCATTTTCCTAGCATAGGAAAAGCAGATAATGCTGCAGATACCACAGAAGATACCTGTGCAGCAAAATCTGCAGGCAAATAAACTCCTCCAGGAGCCTGAGAGGAACTGCAGGGCACTGTATGTGATGCCACAGAGGCTTGGGACGTTTGAGGAGAAAGCTGTGACATTGCCTGAACAGCATCATCCTGAGAGACATTGGGCTCAGAGGGCAACAAATTATCTTTAAATTGAAGTTTTCTAGCTAGGCATGCAGCGCAGAATTGCATAGGCAAAACAATTTGTGCCTCTAGGCATATTAAGCATTTGTCAAAAAACACAGTCTTAGTCCATGTCCATAATACTAAATAAAAAAATTCCCCAAATTGTATAAATTTTTTAAATACACTTACTCACTTTAAGAATTTTTAATACTACAGCTGCTTAACGTTATGCAAAAATTCTTTAAAATAATAAACCAGCTTGACCAGGACCCCAGAAAAGTCACCAGGACGGTGCAAGTAAGCTGGTATTTCACCTGCAAAGAGGGAGAAAGAGGATATAAAGGGAGAACTTATCATCTAAACACAACTGTAGCGTAAAGAAGTGGTAAGCCTTTTTTCCTTTATTTCCTAACTGCCTGAAGTTTCAGGTAAAAAAACCCTGTTGTCTTGGATGGACACATTTAGAGCACAGCTGTTTGACTGCAGGAGTTAAAATGTGTAATTGACTGGGCAGAGGAGGAATTTGGGCTTTGTAGAACTTTGCGCACTTGGGCTCATTAAGGCAGGGGACTGCTTAACCAGGATGTAGCCAGGTGGCTGGAATTAAACTAAATAAAATATTAATTTGCCTTCTCTCTCCTGCCCAGTTTATCATGCATTCTGAGAGTTCTATTTAACCTGCAAAAGACATACCTAAGAGGATACTTAACCTGTAAACTTGCAAAAGTCACATCTAAGAAGATGCTTAGGTAATGGTGGATTAACTAACAGGCAGCAGAGTGGTTGATCTTCAGCTAAATAAAAGTATGTACTAAAGCAGAGAACTCACTTGTATTTCTTTCTTTGGCTTACTCACTCAGCAGTCTCAGGGGCTTGAAAATTTTAATTAGAATAAAAGCAAAGAGGTAACTTGCTATTATATAATCACGGAAAGGTTGCTTGAACATCAGCACAGTGTTAAGAAATTGATGGATAAATATCTAAAGCCGGACAAAATACCCCCCAAAATCAAATCTAGTGAGAGGAAAAGTATTAAAAACACCAGTCGAATTGGCAACCTATCTGAAGAAGGCGCAGCAGGAGAAAAGCTGGAGGACAGAAGCGAGGCTAACCTCATTGCTTCCCAAGTCTCTGCTCTAATTCTTCATAAAACTGAGATTAATCTAAGATTGACGATTTTTTTCAAAAATTCAACATAGCTTTTCATTTTAGGGTCAATGTGGTATATGTTTTTTTTATTTATTTTTTCCTTTTCACTGTATACTTTACTGAGATCTGTTTTAAAAAAATTCAAGGTTAAAATCGCACATGATATATATTTTTTTCTTTCTGTGGGTACCTCTGTATTCTAAGATTATTAATACTGTATATCACTATTTATTGAGATTTTCAAAAATTTACCATAGCTGTGTAGATTCAATGTGGTATATGTATATTATTCTTTTTTCTTCTTCTTTTTTGAGATTTACCTTTGCCAAGCAGTAAAAAGAGTGCATTCCTTACTGATATACATTTTTGCTTCAAGCTTGGTTACTGAAGGAGTTTCCCAAGCATGCATTTTATTGAGAGTTCTTAAAGTTTTTTGTTTTTTTCTCTCTCTCACATTGTACTATTGGCACGTTCTTAGAGATTTATACTGTATAATACCTCTGTTAAATAGGAAAGAGGGTTCACTTTCCACTGAGGATGAAAACTTTATTTTTCTTTTATGCTTGGTTACTGAAGGAATTTTTTTAAGCACATATTTTTTGAGTAAGGTATTGTCATGAGCTCATTGCCTTTAGTACTATTATGGCTGCCTACCACTTTAAGGATTTAGCTTTATAGGGCTATATAAACTTCTCCTTCCTTTCAGACGTCGCTGATGGTTAGCATCCCTGTGAACCTGTAGGCTCTTCAGCCTGGTTAATTCAGCCTGTTCCGATGAACCACTTTTATCTCACACTGACTGAGCTCTGGATACCTCCTAAACTACAAGCCACACTCCCCTGGATCGTGTGGTATCTAGCAACCGCTAGTTTCTTACTGCCATTCCGGCACCTCTCCTCTTCTCACTGAAGACTGCATCCTTTGGTGCGGTGACGTCATCAGCTAAGGCCGCCAGGCTTCACAGCACACAGCCTCCACTACTGACACTTCCCACAGCCGCACACAGCCGCACACAGCCGCACTGAAGTCACATCCACAGCAGTTTGTATCACAGGAGCAAGTCGTTCATCTGCTAAAGATCTTCCGGTTTTAGCTGACAGGTTGTATGAACGTAACTCATTTAACACTGTCTGCTGAACTTATCTCTCTGCCAAAATCTGTATTATATATCTATTGCCTCCACAAGTTTGGTATAAGCAGTTTGTCTAGATTCCTGTGTGCTGTAGCAATACTTAATACTTAATAAGACACAGTGTCAACACCTGCAACTGTTAGTTGCTGTTGAAACTGTGTCACATATATATTAGTATTCTTGTTTTGTCTCCCCTTTCAGGGGCTCTACATAGTTTACCTCAGACATCAGTGATTGCTATAATTAACAATTGGGAGTTGTTACATATTGATCCAGCCACAATCTGACAATGACTTCTGAGGAAGTTACACAGCAGCTGGATAATTTGTCACAGAGACTTGATACCCTCACACAAAATGTTAGGGATTTACAAAGTGACTGTCAAGACTTGTCTAAGAGATCTGTATGCAGCTAAAGTGCCTTCTACAGATAGTCAGCCACAAGTTAGTAATCCTGAAAATTTTTCAGGCAATAGGTCCCAGTTTAGGGAATTTAAAAACCCCTGCTTACTTTTATTTGAGCTTAAGCCCAGGCCAGGACTTATACTACGGATAGGCTTAAGGTTCTGACATTTATATCATACCTCAGGGCGGAGCCCCGAGCTTGGGCTGATATGTATTATGAACAACAGGACCCTATATTGAATTCCTTGGATGAATTCCTAAAGCAAATGTCTTCTCTATATGAGGATCCATTCAAGCAGAGTTCTGCTGAAAGTGCTATACGTGCCCTCAAACAGAACCGCCTACCTGTTGAGGACTATATAGCTCAATTGCAAGGGATTCACTTTGGAACGAACCTTCTCTGAAGAATCATTTCCGCCTGGGTCTTAATGAAGAGATCAAAGATAAATTGTCTAGGATTGGAATTCCACAGACCCTAGAAGATTTGTATTTTTATACAGGATGTTTGCCTGTGTCAGGTTGTCATCCTCTCTATGTATACAACATAACAAACTTGTCTCACTTTAGGACCCAGCAGCTTACTCTCAACAGCTTTATAAGGCTCACCTGCCTTATTCTCATTGCTTAGTATTGGAGACAGATAGTATCCTTACAGCCATCCTCTACCTGAAGAGCTATTTTACAAGCTCCCTCTTGATCCAGCTTATTTTGTGAACGCTGTTCACAAAGCACCTACTGCTTCATCCTCACAACCTCCACGCCTCACTCTGAGCTGCAGCATTCTCCTTCTTACAACGGCCGCAACTTACACTTAAGTTTATACCGGTAAGAACATCTGCTACATGTATACATTTCTTGTGGAAAGTGTTAAGCTGCCATATATGAACTTATAAGCGCTTGGATAAAAGTATATGCATATATTACAAGGACTGTTATCAGAATCTCTGCAAACAATCTCTCTAAATTTAAAATCCATTTTGTGCACACTACAAAAAGCACTCTTGGCGCTTTATTATAGTTAAGCTGACAGCTTGTACTATTTCCTAGATATAAAGGGCTGTTATAACTTCTCTATTTCAGACTGCAGTTTTCAGTAATACTGATTTTTGGTTTTGTATTTCACATTTGAACTGTTTGCTAGTTTTCCTGCCACACCTATTCAGTGTATCAATATACACATGTGGTGGCTATAGGAACTACTAACAAATGCCTTCAATATATTATATCCTGCTGTATGGTTTTATGGACTCAACTATGCTGCCAGATTTCTCTATGCTGCATCCATTAACCACTTCAGCAACATACACAAATTTATCTAGCTAAATCCCAGCAGTTGTGGTTCACTTGTCTAACATGGCCCAAACATTCTAAATTCTTTTAGAGATATTAAGGTTGAGCCTGACAGAATACTAAGCCAATTACAACATGGACCCAGCTGGGATCAACGCCCATATGCAGACATTAAACCAAAGGGTTGATATACTAACAGAAGGTTTAAATACACTCAAGGCTGAGAATGATGCATTAAAAGCATATATTAGGGATGTTGTTGATAAAAGACTTCCCATAATAGAGCCTCAGGTCAGTCCCCCTGAGAAATTTCATGGTGATAGGTCTCTCTATAGAGATTTTAAAAATGTGTGTTTACTAATGTTTTCTCTCAGACCCCACACTTACCCTAACGATAGAGCTAGGGTTCTCACGGTTATATCTTACCTAAGGGGAGAGCCCCGCACGTGGGCTAATGCTTATTTTGAGAGCAATGATGATATATTGAATTCCTTAGAATTTTTTTTTACTGCGATGGGTCAACTCTATGAGGACCCATACAAACAAATCACTGCAGAAAATGCTATGAGAAGTCTTACACAAAAGAAAAGAGTAGTTCAAGACTACATTACTGACTTTAAAAAATGCGCAAAAGATACTTTATGGAACGATATTTCATTGAGAAATCAATTCAGACTAGGTCTCTCTGATGGAATAAAAGATGAACTTTCTAGATTAGAGTTACCACCTACACTTGAGGAATTAATGACCCTTACTATAACAATAGACAGACGTCTTAGGGAACGACAGCAGGAGAGGTCTTATCACGACACATACCCAAAGAAACAGACAACACCTCACATAGTCAAACCTACATCTGAACCTATGGACATAGGTATGATAAAAGGTCCTCTGTCGCCTGAGGAAAAGATCAGGAGAAGAAGAAACAACCTCTGTTTGTATTGTGCATCTGATATCCACACTGTCAAAGAATGCCCAACTCTCCAGAGGCAAAACAAGGGTAAGACTATTATGCAACCATTCTGCTGCAGTACTCTGATACAACCATCATCCTACCTAAATTTATCCCTTCTATTACAGTGGGACCATCACCGAGTCAACGCTTCCGCGATAATTGACTCAGGAGCAACAGCCTCATATATAGATAAACAATTCACACATGTAAATAAAATACCTTTGGTGCACAAACGGACTCCTGTTTCTTTGAGAGGCATTGATGGCAATCCCATCACTTCTGGCCCAGTAGAATTTCAAACAATCCCCCTACTAGTAGTGACCGCAGAACATCACAGGGAGTATATTACATTCGATGTTATCTCCTCGCCTATTTCACCCATAGTTTTAGGCATTAGTTGGCTCACTACACATAATCCTGACATTAACTGGGCTAATCAATCCCTTACGTTTAACTCCAGTTTCTGCTTGTCTACCTGTTTTCCAGTCACTGTTTTACAAACCACTGAAGACTTCCAGGATGTCAACATTCCTGAAGTTTACCAGGATTATGCCGATGTGTTTAGTAAAACAGATTCTGAAAACCTGCCTCCCCACAGGAAATATGATTGCCCGATTGAAATCATACTAGGCTCTGAAATTCCATCCGGGCATATATTCCCTCTATCAGAGCCAGAGCTCAAACACTTGAAATCATACCTTGATGAAAATTTAAAAAAAGGATTTTTACGTCCTTCCACATCTACGGCCAGTGCCGGTATATTTTTCGTAAAAAATAAAGATGGGTCTCTTAGACCAATTGTCGATTACAGGCAGTTAATCAAAATAACAGTCAAAAACCGTTATCCCCTGCCCCTCATTCCAGAACTCATAGAAAGATTGGAGGGGGCTAAATTCTTCACAAAATTAGACTTAAGGGGTGCATACAATCTCATACGGATTAGGTCAGGCGATGAATGGTTGACGGCCTATTTGAGTATGTCGTTATGCCGTTTGGCCTTTGTAACGCCCCTGCAACCTTTCAGCACCTGATCAATGACCTATTCAGAGATATCTTAGATGTCTATATAGTTATTTACTTAGATGACATCTTAATATACTCTAAAACTTATCAAGAACATGTCCTCCACGTAAGACAAGTCCTCTCTAGGCTCAGAGGTAACCATCTATATGCAAAAGCTGAAAAATGTTTGTTTAACTCACAGTCTATATCATTTTTGGGTTATGAAATAATTTCTTCTGGTATTCGTATGGAAAACAAAAAGATAGAAGCTATTCTAAACTGGCCTATTCCCAAAACTAAACGCCAGGTACAATGCTTCATGGGTTTCGCGAACTTCTACCGCAAGTTCATAAAAAACTTTTCAAAACTCGCAATACCTTTAACAGCCCTAACAAGAGCGAATACACCTTTTAAATGGACCCAGGAAGCTCAAACTGCTTTTGACTTCTTCAAACAAAGATTTACTACAGCACCTATTCTGCGTTTCCCCAATATGAAACTTCAGTTCATACTGGAGGTTGACGCCTCCAACCTCGCCATTGGGGCCATCTTGTCACAGAGAGAAGATTTAACAAAACCTCTGCATCCTGTAGCTTTTTATTCCCGTACTTTAAATACAGCTGAACAAAACTATGCAATTGGTGACAAGGAACTTCTTGCAATAAAACTTTCATTAGAACATTGGCGTCACTTGTTGGAAGGGGTCACCATTCCTACATTAATTTACACAGACCACAGGAATTTGCAATACCTGAAAAGTACTCGTACCTTGTCAGCTAGACAAGTCAGATGGAATCTTTTCTTCTCTCGCTTCAACTTTCTTATCACTTACCGACCTTCTGGAAAAAAACAGAAAGCTGATGCTCTTTCCAGAATTGCATCTGAGACTTCAGTATCCACAACGGAACAATCTATTATCCCAAAGGATAAATTCCTTCTATTTACTTTTGAATCTTTACCGACAGTCCTGAAAGAACAAAACAAAGATCACAATAAACCATTACATATGATACAACTCCATCCAGACGGTTGTTATTACCATGGTTCAAAACTATACATTCCACCATCACTCAGACCCTCGCTACTTCGCTCTGTCCATGAATCATCTCTAGCGGGTCATCCTGGGGTTACCAAAACCCATGAGTTAGTCACAAGACACTACTGGTGGCCTCATTTGTATAAAGATATCAAAGAACACGTTCTTTCTTGTCCTGTCTGCACTATCTCTAAAAGAGATAAACATCCACCTTATGGCTTGCTCATGCCTTTACCTACCCCTACAAGACCATGGTCTGAAATCGCATTGGATTTCATCGTCGATTTACCGGTGTCATCCAGAAACACTACTATCCTCGTCGTAGTGGATTTATTTACCAAAATGTGCCATTTTATACCCTTTACCAAACTACCAACTGCAATGGAGACCATACATTTATTGCTTAATCATGTATTCAAGCATCATGGTCTTCCCACTACCATTCTCAGTGACCGTGGTACACAATTTTCCAGCAGATTATGGCAAGAATTTTGCAAAACATTCTCTTTACAAAGAAAACTCACTACAGCCTACCATCCTCAGGGAAACGGTCAAACCGAAAGGTGCAACCAGTGGTTGGAACAATTCCTCAGGCCCTTCTGTTCTTCCCAGCAACATCACTGGTCTGACTTTATATCCTATGCTGAATTCTGTTACAACAATACGCATCATTCTGCAATTAATCAAACACCCTTCTTTGCTAACTATGGATTTCATCCTCGGTTCCACCTACTGCCAACATCCGATACCTTATCGCCCAGTATTTCCCAATTATCTGAAGATATCTCTTCGAACTTCAAGAATATTGAATTAGCTATAGTTAAAGCCAAGGATCAGTACAAGAGGTATTATGATCGCCGAAGATTGCCTGCTCCTCACTACTCACCAGGTGATTTGGTCTGGCTTTCCACCAGGAATATGAAATTGAATACACCCTCGAAGAAACTCTCTCCTCTGTTTGTTGGTCCATACCCTGTTGAGAGAGTTATTAACCTCAATGCTGTTCGTTTGACCTTACCGAATTCCCTTAAAATCCATCCGACATTTCATGTTTCCCTGCTGAAACCCTATAAGGAGCTCCGAGCCTCAACTACTGTAACTCCTCATCCTACTGTTGCTATAGACCCTAACCTAGAATATGAGGTTTCCTCTATCTTGGTCTCTCGTCGAAGGAATGGTCGGTTGGAATATCTTATAAACTGGAAAGGTTACTCTTCTGATGAAGACTCCTGGGAACTGGCCTCTAACATTTCTGCTCCTCGACTTGTATCCCGGTTTCACCAACGCAATCCGGATAACCCTCGACCCTGAGCACCGGGAGTTGCTCCTTGAGAGGGGGGTCCTGTCAGGTTGTCATCCTCTCTATGTATAAAACATAACAAACTTGTCTCACTTTAGGACCCAGCAGCTTACTCTCAACAGCTTTATAAGGCTCACCTGCCTTATTCTCATTGCTTAGTATTGGAGACAGATAGTATCCTTACAGCCATCATCTACCTGAAGAGCTATTTTACAAGCTCCCTCTTGATCCAGCTTATTTTGTGAACGCTGTTCACAAAGCACCTACTGCTTCATCCTCACAACCTCCACGCCTCACTCTGAGCTGCAGCATTCTCCTTCTTACAACGGCCGCAACTTACACTTAAGTTTATACCGGTAAGAACATCTGCTACATGTATACATTTCTTGTGGAAAGTGTTAAGCTGCCATATATGTACTTAAAAGCGCTTGGATAAAAGTATATGCATATATTACAAGGACTTTTTACAAGGAATTTAAAATCCATTTTGTGCACACTACAAAAAAGCACTCTTGGCGCTTTATTATAGTTAAGCTGACAGCTTGTACTATTTCCTAGATATAAAGGGCTGTTATAACTTCTCTATTTCAGACTGCAGTTTTCAGTATACTGATATTTGGTTTTGTATTTCACATTTGAACTGTTTGCTAGTTTTCCTGCCACACCTATTCAGTGTATCAATATACACATGTGGTGGCTATAGGAACTACTAACAAATGCCTTCAATATATTATATCCTGCTGTATGGTTTTATGGACTCAACTATGCTGCCAGATTTCTCTATGCTGCATCCATTAACCACTTCAGCAACATACACAAATTTATCTAGCTAAATCCCAGCAGTTGTGGTTCACTTGTCTAACATGGCCCAAACATTCTAAATTCTTTTAGAGATATTAAGGTTGAGCCTGACAGCCTGCCACATACCTTATTTTCAACTGTTCCAATACATTTTTGTTTTTATCAGCCCTCCTTGGTGCCTTATTAGTGCGGCTGTTCCTTTTTCTTTGCTATATTCCTTATCCATCACTATCGACAGGCGTATCAGAGAACACCATATGGAAAAATCCGGTGGTCCTTCTACCTCCAGAAAATATACCTCCTACCCTGCTACAACTCCTAAGGACCCGGATACCTCAATTCCCATGGAGATCGGGTTCATAAAAGGCCCCCTTACTCCTCATGAGAAGAATAGACGACGGCTCCTTAACCTGTGTATGTACTGTGCTTCGAAGGACCACAATGTCAAACAGTGCCTAAGTCTACTAAAGCAGAAATCTGGTAGGTCCTCTTCACAGTGTCTCAGCATATCCCCTAAACATCATAACGTTTCTTACTTCCTGATGTCTCTTTCCTTGCAGTGGCGCCGACACTCGATCGCAGCTGAGGGCTTGGTCGACACTGGGGCTTGTGGGAATTTCATAGACCTTGAGTTTGTAAGGGCTAATAAAATACCAATTGTGGCAAAGCATACACCTGTGTCCTTTAATGCTGTAGATGGTTCACCTCTCACTTCAAGGCCTGTTGTACACCAAACCATATCCTTGCTCATGGTTACTGTTTGTGGTCATACTGAACAGGTTTCTTTTGATGTTATTTCCTGTCCAGTTTTTCCAGTGATCCTAGGTATAACTTGGTTACAGGTACACCAACCTACCTTCTTGTGGCATGACATGTCTATCTTTTTCACTTCTACTTACTGTTCCTCTAATTGCTACCCTACCTCAGTCTTATCCTTGGTTACAGACACCTCACTTCCTTCTTGTTACTCTGAATTCTCGGACGTCTTTAGCAAGACTCAAGCACAGTCTTTGCCCCCACATAGATCATATGATTGTCCCATAGACTTACTTCCTGGTACCACAGTTCCCTTTGGACATATCTACCCACTATCCAAACCGGAGCTAGACCACTTGAAAGATTATTTACAGGAAAATCTAGACAAAGGGTTCATAAGGCCATCCACCTCCCCAGCTGTGGCAGGTATCTTTTTTGTACGTAATAAAGACCACACACTAAGACCAATAATAGATTATAGGCAGCTAAACAAAATAACCAAGAAGAACAGGTATCCTCTACCACTTATTCCTGAATTGATAGAGAGATTACGTGGTGCAAAGGTCTATACAAAGTTAGACCTCAGAGGTGCCTATAATATCGTCAGAATCAGAGCCGGTGATGAATGGCTGACAGCATTTAGAACCCGTTATGGATTATTTGAGTATACTGTCATGCCGTTTAGGTTATGTAATGCACCCGCTACATTTTAAAATTTCATCAACGATATATTCAGAGATATCCTTGACACATACATAGTTGTTTACCTGGACGACATTTTGATCTTTTTATCCACACTTGAGGAACACATTATACATGTCAAGACTGTCCTCACCTAATTAAGGGAACATAGTCTTTACGCAAAACTGGAAAAATGTTCCTTCCATACTAGAGAAGTCTCTTTCCTAGGGTATCGTATTACTGGCACAGGTATTAACATGGAAGATTCAAAGGTTAGTACCATTACACAGTGGCCCAGACCAAATAGTAAAAAAGACGTACAGTGATTTCTAGGTTTCGCTAATTTTTATGGCAAATTCATACATAATTTCGCTGCTCTCACCAAACCCTTGTCAGATCTCACTAAGATGCACACTAAGTTCTTTTTGGTCACAGCATGCTCAAGAGGTTTTTGATTTATTGAAGAGCAAATTTACTACAGCCCCCATACTCCAGTTTCCTGACTCAAGCCTTCAGTTTGTGCTAGAGGTCGACGCCTCTGACTATGCTTTGGGAGCAATACTCTCACAACGCAGATCATATAAACATCCATTACATCCTGTCGACTTCTTTTCTAGACTCATGAATTCGGCTGAACTTAATTACCCAGTAGGCGAAAAAGAACTACTGGCCATCAAGTGTTCTTTTGAGCACTGGCGACATCTGCTGGAGGGTACTTTATTACCCGTGGTCATTTACACTGATCATAAGAACCTACAGTACTTTCAAACTAATAGGACTTTATCGTCCCGTCAGTTGAGATGGAGCTTGTATTTTTCCTGTTTCCAATATGTTATCACATATCGTCCAGGTGCGAGAAATGGGAAGGCAGATGCCTTAACCCGTATGCTTATTAAACCTGCAACACAGGCACAGCCCTCCACTGTTATACCTATAACAAACATTGTTGCCTCCATCACACTAGACTCCACTGAGTTACAGAATAGTCTTCTACATGACTCCACTAAACCGCTACATCTTCTATCTCTGGGACCTCAGGGTTTCCTATACCATAACCAAAAGCTGTACATACGCCCAAATTTGCGCTCCGAAGTCATGGACCATGACAACCCTCTTTCTGGACATCTAGGTATCCAGAAAACATTGGATCTCATACAACATACATTTTGGTGGCCGTCCTTAACAACCACTGTTTAACGTTATGTCACCGATTGTTCCCTCTGTTCCAGTACTAAACCCTCTAGGTTGAGACCAGAGGGACTACTTCAACCGTACCCTGTGCCAAGCAGACCCTGGACTGACTTGTCAATGGATTTCATTGTGGATCTTCAGAAATCCTCCTCCTATACTGGTGTGATGGTAATAGTTGATATGTTTTCAAAAATGGAACACTTCATTCCTTTAGTTTCTCTTCCCACTGCTCTTCAAACGTCTCATTTATGCATCAAGGAAGTTGTTCGACTACATGGTCTCCCAAATAGCATACTGACGGACAGAGGATCTCAGTTCACCTCCAGATTTTGGAGGGAGTTGTGCAAAGGATTAGGCATCATGCAAAAACTTACCACCTCATACCATTCACAGACGAACGGGCAAATGGAACGAACCAATCAATGGCTCGAACAATATCTTCGTTGCTTTTGTTAACACCAACAGGATTCCTGGGCATCTTTTCTCCCGCTTGCAGAATTTGCCTACAACAATACCACCAATTCTTCAACTAATCATAGTCCTTTTTTTATCAACTACGGTATACATCCCTGTTTCCATTACTACCCTAGGATTGAGTCTTCCTCTCCCCAGGTCAACGATACAATAAACGAGATCGCACAAGCTTTCTCGACTATTGAACACAATATCAAACAGGCTCAGGCAACATATAAAAAGCATTATGACCTCCGCCATAGGACCCAACCAGCCTATAAAGTAGGACAAAAAGTTTGGCTATCCACAAAAAACCTCAAGCTGCAAGTGCCTTCTAGGAAACTAGGAAAATTATACATTGGTCCATTTCCCATAGTAGCTCTACCTAATCCGGTAACGGTCACTCTACTTCTACCACCCTCAATTATAATTCATCCAACTTTTCACATCAGCTTGGTTAAACCTTGTTCCTCATCCACTGTGACTTCTCCTGACCCTGAGGTTTTGTCTTCCGACCCCGAATTCGAGGTTCACAGTATCCTGGATTCCAGAGTGCGTAATGGGCAGTTGGAATACCTCATCCATTGGCTTGGGTTTAATGCTGCTGCTGATTCCTGGGAACCAGCTACGAACCTTTCTGCCCCTAAATTGGTTTCTCTCTTCCACAGAGCTCTGGATACCTCTTAAACTACAAGCCACACTCCCCTGGATTGTGTGGTATCTAGCAACTGCTAGTTACTTACTGCCATTCTGGCACCTCTCCTCTTCTCACTGAAGACTGCATCCTCCGGTGTGGTGACGTCATCAGCTAAGGCTGCCAGGCTTCACAGCCTCCGCTACTGACACTTCCCCCAGCCGCACACAGCCACACTGAAGTCACATCCACAGCAGTTTGTATCACAGGAGCAAGTCGTTCATCTGCTAAAGATCTTCCAGTTTTAGCTGACAGGTTGTATGAATGTATCTCATTTAACACTGTCTGCTGAACTTATCTCTCTGCCAAAAGCTGTATTATATATCTATTGCCTCCACAAGTTTGGTATAAGCAGTTTGTCTAGATTCCTGTGTGCTGCAGCAATAGTTGTTACCTAAACCATACAATAAGTGTCTCCTGTAGCTGCTATTCTGCCTGGCCTGACATTGTTTGACGTTTAATCATATGTTAAATGTATTCATTCCAGGCCACAATAAGTAAGACACAGTGTCAACACCTGCAACTGTTAGTTGCTGTTGAAACTGTGTCACATATATATTAGTATTCCTGTTTTGCCTCCCCTTTCAGGGGCTCTACATAGTTTACCTCAGACATCAGTGATTGCTATAATTAACAATTGGGAGTTGTTACAGGTATATAATTCACTGACAGTGAAATTTTCCCTTTTTTTTTTTATTATTCTTTCTAAATTTTGGAAGAGGGATTTATAGAATTTCACTAACTTAGGGGGCAGCTTGATTATATGACTGATTTCAATGGTATTCTAAGAAAAAGTATTTACAGAATTATGGGTATTATATTTGTTTGCTTTTTTTGCATAATATCGCTAATGTTGGTTCTAAATGTACGTTTCATGTTTTTTGTTTAGTGTTTTATTTTATTTTTCTCTCTGCGTCGCGGTTCCCCTCTCGATCATCACTTTCGGAATGGAACAGATATTGTACTTGATTGAGTAATGGTTAGAACCATTTTCTTCGGAATGGAATATAGATATTGTTCTTGATTGAGTAAGGGTTAAAATCATTTCCTGGAATGTAGGAGGTATCCATTCCCCAATTAAATGGAAAGCTATTGTAAATTACCTAAGCAAGAACAATGCGGATATCATATGCTTGCAGGAGACACATCTCTCAGAAACAGAACATTTAAAACTATAACAAAGTGAGTTGGAGAGATTTTTGCAATACCGTATACCAGAGCAGCTAGAGGGGTAGCAATTTTAATCAGCAAAAACCTAGAATATTCAATAAAACAAACAGTAAAGAAAAAAGAAGGTAGATTCCAATTCATATTGTTATCGATAGATGGAAAGGATCTCTTTATAGAAAATATGTATGGTCCTAATAACTCGGATTGTAAATTCTGGAGGAAAATTAATAACATACTAATTAAGTTCCCAGAAATTAATACCATATTAGCTGGGGATTTTAATGCTACACCTAATTGCCATCTGGATAGGAAAAAAATGATCTTTTACTAAAAAACCTAGTAAGACAAGGTAGGCACAAACACAATACGAAACAAGAATTTTTTAATCCTTTCAGTCCAAATTCAATTTGGTGGATATTTGGAGGTTGATAAATCTGAACTGTCTAGAATACACATGCATCTCTAAACCCACAACACTTTATCCAGGCTAGATATTTTCTTACTGTCAGATTGATTGGTTCATAGAGCTAAGGAGTCTAAGATATTGGATTTTTCACTATCAGTCCATGCTCTGGTTCTTCTAACATTAAACAAATGCAATAAGTCGAAATATAACTTTTTCTTTCCTACTTATCTCCAGAACTCAGCTAAGTTTAGTTCTTTTCTGGAAAGGGACTGGAAGGAATATTGTACTAACAATAAGGAACACAAAAACAAAACTACATTTTTTGGGGAGGGAGCTAAAGCCACTTTAAAAGCAGAAATCACTACCTATGTAATGACTCTCAAAAAGACTCAACAGGCAAGAGATAGGAAACTATCACTCAATTTATCACTAGCTTATTCAGCCTTTAATTTCGCCCCCAATAGAAGTAATAGAGATAGGTATTTTACATGTAAAAAAGAGAGAAATATTCTTATTCTCTCTCTTGCAGCGCAAGAAAACATTAATTGGAACATGGCTCAATTCAATAGATTTGGCAATACAGTGGGTAAATATCTTTCGAGTCTGTTTAAAAAGACCAATAAGAGAAAACTGTTGAAGATCTTAAGGGACGGCGATAGAATTATCAATAAAGATGAGGATATTATAGACTTATTTAAAAAATATTATAGGGAACTGTACTCCTCTTAAGAACTTTTAAAAACAGATATAACAAACTTTTTAATGATTTAACTATGCTAAAAATCTCAAAAGAAGATCTAGAGCTCTTAAATGGACCAATCTCAGCTTAAGAGATAAATATTGTTCTTTCAGATGTCTCTATTTGCGGACGATCTCCTGTTATGTGTAACCACACCAGATAAACAGATAGGGGAGATCGTCATTCAATTAGAGGCCTATGGAAGAGTTTTAGGGTACAAAATCAACTTTTCAAAAGCAAATGTAATATGGCTACAAAAGTCCAAATCTAATATTTACCACCCCTTTTTAGAAACACACCAGAGGATTGGTATAAAGATAATATAATAAAGATCTTAGAGAATAGCACTAATAAATTAAACTGTTGGTCTAACTTCCCTCTTTCACTATCTGGTAGAGTAGCAGCTTATAAAAGTAAATTTATGCTTACCTGATAAATTAATTTCTTCTATGGTATGATGAGTCGACAGATTCATCCTTTACTTGTGGGATATTATCCTCCTGCTAACAGGAAGTGGCAAAGAGCACCACAGCAGAGCTGTCTATATAGCTCCTCCCTTAGCTCCACCCCCCAGTCATCCGACCGAAGGTACAGGAAGAAAAAGGAGAAACTAAAAGGTGCAGAGGTGACTGAAGTTTAAAATAAAAAAATATAATCTGTCTTAAAATGACAGAGCGGGCCGTGGACTCGTCGTACCATAGAAGAAATTAATTTATCAGGTAAGCATAAATTTACTTTTCTTCTATAAGGTACGATGAGTCCACAGATTCATCCTTTACTTGTGGGATACAATACCAAAGCTACAGGACACGGATGAACGGGAGGGACAAGACAGATGGTTAAACAGAAGGCACCACTGCTTGAAGAACTTTTCTCCCAAAAATAGCCTCCGAAGAAGCAAAAGTATCAAATTTGGAAAAGGTATGAAGTGAAGACCAAGTTGCAGCCTTACAAATCTGTTCAACAGAAGCATCATTTTTAAAAGCCCATGTGGAAGCCACCGCTCTAGTAGAGTGAGCTGTAATCCTTTCAGGAGGCTGCTGTCCAGCATTCTCGTATGCCAAACGGATGATGCTTTTCAGCCAAAAAGAAAGAGAGGTAGCCGTAGCTTTTTGACCTCTACGTTTTCCAGAATAGACAACAAACAAAGAAGATGTTTGATGGAAATCCTTGGTTGCTTTCAAGTAAAACTTCAAAGCACGAACCACATCCAAGTTGTGCAACAGACGCTCCTTCTTAGAGGAAGGATTAGGACACAGAGAAGGAGCAACAATTTCCTGATTGATATTCCTATTAGTAACAACCTTAAGAAGGAATCCAGGTTTGGTACGCAAAACCACCTTATCAGCATGGAAAACAAGATAAGGCGAGTCGCATTGCAACGCAGATAGTTCAGAAAATCTTCGAGCCGAAGAGATAGCAACTAAAAACAGAACTTTCCAAGATAGAAGCTTAATATCTATGGAATGCATAGGTTCAAACGGAACCCCTTGAAGAACTTTAAGAACTAAATTCAGACTCCATGGTGGAGCAACAGGTTTAAACACAGGCTTGATTCTAACTAAAGCCTGACAGAACGACTGAACGTCTGGAACATCTGCCAGACGCTTGTGCAGTAGAATTGATAAAGCAGATATCTGTCCCTTTAAGGAACTAGCTGATAGCCCCTTCTCCAATCCTTCTTGGAGAAAGGACAAAATCCTAGGAATCCTGATCTTACTCCATGAGTAGCCTTTGGATTCGCACCAATAAAGATATTTACGCCATATCTTATGATAAATTTTCCTAGTGACAGGCTTTTGAGCCTGAATTAAGGTATCTAAAATCAAGCGTTCAATCTCCAAGCAGTCAGCCGCAGAGAAACTAGATTTGGATGCTGGAACGGACCTTGAATCAGAAGGTCCTGTCTCAGTGGCAGAGTCCATGGTGGAAGAGATGACATATCCACCAGATCTGCATACCAAGTCCTGCGTGGCCACGCAGGTGCTATCAAAATCACCGAAGCTCTCTCCTGTTTGATTCTGGCAATCAAACAAGGAAGGAGAGGAAATGGTGGAAACACATAAGCCAGGTTGAACAACCAGGGTACTGCTAAAGCATCTATCAGTACTGCCTGAGGATCCCTTCACCTGGACCCGTAACAAGGAAGTTTGAGGTTCTGACGAGACGCCATCAGATCCAATTCTGGTGTGCCCCATTGCTGAATCAATTGTGCAAACACCTCCGGATGGAGTTCCCACTCCCCCGGATGAAAAGTCTGACGACTTAGAAAATCCGCTTCCCAGTTCTCCACTCCTGGGATATAGATTGCTGATAGATGGCAAGAGTGAATCTCTGCCCATCAAATTATTTTGGTAACCTCTGTCATCGCTAGAGAACTCTTTGTTACCCCCTGATGATTGATATATGCTACAGTCGTGATATTGTCTGACTGGAATCTTATGAATCTGGCCGAAGCCAGTTGAGGCTACGCCTGAAGCGCGTTGAATATCGCTCTCAGTTCTAGAATATTTATTGAGAGGAGAGCCTCCTCCTGAGTCCACAAACCCTGTGCTTTCAGGGAATTCCAGACTGCACCCCAGCCCAATAGGCTGGCGTCCGTCGTCACTATGACCCATGCTGGCCTGCGGAAACACATTCCCTGGGACAGATGATCCTGTGACAACCACCCAAGAAGAGAGTCTCTGGTCTCTTGATCCAGAATTATCTGAGGAGATAAATCTGCATAATCCCCATTCCACTGTTTGAGCATGCATAGTTGCAGTGGTCTGAGATGCAAGCGAGCAAACGGAACTATGTCCATTGCTGCTACCATTAGTCCGATTACCTCCATACACTGAGCCACTGACGGCCGAGGAATGGAATGAAGAGCTCGGCAGGTGGTTAAAATGTCCGTGTAAGATTTGGCTAGTTGGTAAGTTGGTGCCTGAATTAAGATATCGTCCAGATAAGGCACCACTGCTATGCCCCGAGGCCTTAGAACCGCCAGAAGGGACCCTAGCACCTTTGTGAAAATTCTGGGAGCTGTGGCCAACCTGAAGGGAAGAGCCACAAACTGGTAATGCTTGTCCAGAAAGGCGAACCTGAGGAACTGGTGATGATTTTTGTGGATAGGGATGTGTAGATACGCATCCTTTAAGTCCACGGTGGTCATATATTGACCCTCCTGGATCATTGGTAAAATAGTCCGAATGGTCTCCATCTTGAAGGGTGGGACTCTGAGGAATTTGTTTAGGATCTTGAGATCTAAAATTGGTCTGAAGGTTCCCTCTTTTTTGGGAACCACAAACAGATTGGAGTAGAACCCCTGCCCCTGTTCTGTTTTCAGAACTGGGCAGATCACTCCCATGGTATATAGGTCTTCTACACAGCGTAAGAATGCCTCTCTTTTTGTCTGGTTTACAGACAATTGAGAAAGATGGAATCTCCCCCTTGGAGGAGAATCTTTGAAATCTAGAAGATACCCCTGGGTTACGATTTCTAAAGCCCAGGAGTCCTGAACGTCTCTTGCCCAAGCCTGAGCAAAGAGAGAAAGTCTGCCCCCTACTAGATCCGGTCCCGGATTGGGGGCTACCCCTTCATGCTGTCTTGGTGGCAGCAGCGGGCTTCTTGGCCTGTTTACCTTTGTTCCAAGTCTGGTTAGGTCTCCAGACTGACTTGGATTGAGCAAAATTCCCTCTTGCTTTGCAGCAGGGGAAGAGGTAGAGGGACCACCTTTGAAGTTTCGAAAGGAACCAAAATTATTTTGTTTGGTCCTCATCTTATTTGTCTTATCCTGAGGAAGGGCATGGCCTTTCCCTCCAGTGATGTCTGAAATGATCTCTTTCAGTTCAAGCCCGAATAGGGTCTTACCCTTGAAAGGGATGGCTAAAAGCTTAGATTTTGATGACACATCAGCAGACCAGGACTTAAGCCATAACGCTCTACGCGATAAAATGGCAAAACCTGAATTCTTTCCCGCTAATTTAGCCAGTTGAAAAGCGGCATCTGTAATGAAAGAATTAGCTAGCTTGAGAGCCCTAATTCTATCCAGAATATCATCTAATGGGGTCTCAACCTGAAGAGCCTCCTCCAGAGCCTCGAACCAAAAAGCAGCTGCAGTAGTTACGGGAAAATGCACGCTATAGGTTGAAGAATAAAACCCTGATGAACAAATATTTTCTTTAGGAGACCCTCTAAGTTTTTTATCCATAGGATCTTTGAAAGCACAACTGTCCTCAATAGGTATAGTTGTACGCTTAGCCAGGGTAGAAATAGCTCCCTCCACCTTAGGGACCGTCTGCCACGAGTCCCGCATGGTGTCTGATATGGGAAACATTTTCTTAAAAGTAGGAGGGGGAGCGAACGGAATACCTGGTCTATCCCACTCCTTAGTAACAATGTCCGAAATCCTCTTAGGGACCGGAAAAACATCAGTGTAAGCAGGGACCTCTAGAAATCTGTCAATTTTACACAATTTCTCTGGAACTACAATAGGGTCACAATCATCCAGAGTCACTAAAACCTCCCTGAGCAATAAGCGGAGGTGTTCTAGTTTAAATTTAAAAGCTGTCATATCTGAGTCTGTCTGAGGGAACATCTTTCCTGAATCAGAAATCTCTCCCTCAGACAGCAAATCCCTCACCCCCAACTCAGAACATTGTGAGGGTACATCGGATATGGCTAATAAAGTGTCAGAGGGCTCAGCATTTGTTCTCACACCAGACCTACTGCGCTTCCCCTGCAACCCAGGCAGCTTAGATAAAACCTCTGTGAGGGTAGTATTCATAACTGCGGCCATATCTTACAGGGTGAAAGAATTAGACGCACTAGAAGTACTTGGCGTCGCTTGTGCGGGGGTTAATGGTTGTGACACTTGGGGAGAATTAGATGGCATAACCTGATTCCCTTCTGACTGAGAATCATCCTGCGTCATACTTTTAGTATCTAAAATATGTTTTTTGCAATTTATTGACCTTTCAGTGCATGAGGGACACATTCTAAGTGGGGGTTCCACAATGGCTTCTAAACATATTGAACAATGACTTTCCTCAATGTCAGACATGTTGAACAGGCTAGTAATGACTACAAACAAGCATGAAAACACTTTATTTAGTGAAAAAAAAAAAAAAAAAAAACAATCTTAAAAAACGGTACTGCGCCTTTAAGAGAAAAAAAGCATACACGTTTTGCAAAACTGCTTTAAAATGCACCAAATTTATCAAATTTTTGATAGCAGACTCAATATGTGTAGTTAAGTTTGCCCCACAAGAAAATTTAACATTTAACCCTTTATTGTGCAAACAGAATTGAATTAAGGCCTAAATCCGGAAAAAAACACCTCCAGCACCTTGCCACAGCCCTGCTGTGGCACCTACCTGCCCTCAGGGATTGTAAATATGGGGCCCTCAGGAGTTGGAGCTTGCTGCTTGCTGAGTGAAAACAACTGTGCATCTGAGGCACGAAAATAGGCCCCGCCCATCTCACTCGATTTCTCTACAGCCTCAAAGAACCATACCAGAGCAGTTTTAAACTAGCCATGTGGGTTCTGAGACCCAGAAAATAAGCCAAGTGTACCCTCAATAAAGTTGCCCAAAAAACGTTATTGCCCACAAAAAGTTAACAGCACTCCCAGTTCATAAAACGTTTGCCCACAAACATTCAAAACTCAGTGTCAACCATTTTTTAATTAGCCCCTTATGCAAGCTTAGTAATGCCTTTCTATAGCTCTTAGGATTACTGCTTACCCTTACCCTCATGGGGATACTGTCAGCCTTTCTGGGCCCCGATCCGATATGCAGCGTCGCCCGCAAAAGCCGGCGACGCCAAATTTTGCGCTGGTTTGGTATCACATATACGGCGTAACATAGAAGTTACGCTCATATATTTCTGCCTTCGGCCGTAGTTTTTTGGCCCATAGACAGGTATACCAAACCCACGCAGTTTGGTATCCAATATACAGCGTAAGGACTTACGTGGCGAAAATAGAGAAATCTTACTCCATTTTCACCTCGCCACAAAATGCGGGCATAGTAAGCCTTACGCTGAGTATTGGAGCCCCGTAACTCCCTAAACTGGCTGCAAAATAAAACCTAACACCTAACGCATGCGCAATGTCTATCTACCTGTCAACCGCAATCCCCTGCCGCATCCCTAATAAAGTGTTTAACCCCTAAACCGCCGCTCCCGGACCCCGCCGCCACCTACATTAAATGTCTAACCCCCTAATGTGATCCCCCTACACCGCCGCCACCTACATTAAAATTATTAGCCCCTAATGTAATCCCCCTACACCGCCGCCATCTATATTAAAATGATTACCCCCTAATGTGAGCCCCCTACCCCGCCGCCACCTATTTTAACTATATTACCCCCTAATCTAATTCCCCTACACCGCCGCCACCTATATTAAATGTATTAACACATAATCTAATCCCCCTACACCGCCGCCACCTATAATAAATGTATTACCCCCTAAAATACTAAAATGTCCCTACCCTAAACTAAATTACAAATAGCCCTGAAAAGGGCTTTTTGCGTGGCATTGCCCCAAAGTAACCAGCTCTATTACCAGCCATTTAAAGGGCCTTTTGCGGGGCATTGCCCCAAAGTAACCAGCTCTATTACCAGCCCTTAAAAGGGCCTTTTGCTGGGCATTGTCACAAAGTAATCAGCTCTTTTACCTGTAATCTAATCCCCATACACCGCCGCCACCTATAATAAATGTATTACCCCCTAATCTAATCCCCCTACACCGCCGCCACCTATATGAAATGTATTAACCCCTAATCTAATCCCCCTACACCACCGCCACCTATATTAAACGTATTAACCCTTAATCTAATCCCCCTACACCGCCCTACCTACAATAAATGTATTACCCCCTAAAATACTAAAATGTCCCTACCCTAAACTAAATTACAAATAGCCCTGAAAAGGGCCTTTTGCGTGGCATTGCCCCAAAGTAACCAGCTCTATTAGCAGCCCTTAAAAGGGCCTTTTGCAGGGCATTGCCCCAAAGTAACCAGCTCTATTTCCAGCCCTTAAAAGGGCCTTTTGCAGGGCATTGTCACAAAGTAATCAGCTCTTTTACCTGTAATCTGACCCCCACTACACCGCCGCCACCTATATAAAATATATTAACCCCTAATCTGAACCCCCTACACCGCCGCCACCTATATTAACTATATTAACCCTATCTAACTCTAACACCCCTAACTTAATTATTATTATTAAAATAAATCTAAATAATATTAATAATATTAACTAAATTATTCCTATTTAAAATTAAATACTTACCTATAAAATAAACCCTAAGATAGCTACAATATAATTAATAATTACATTGTAGCTATTTTAGGGTTTATATTTATTTTACAGGTAATTTGGTATTTATTTTAAGGGCTGGTAAAAGAGCTGATTACTTTGTAATTTAGAATAGGGTAGGGCATTTTATTATTTTGGGGGGCTTTTTATTTTATTAGGGGGCTTAGATTAGGGGTAATTAGTTTAAACTTCTTCTAAAAAAAATTTATTTTCTGTAATTTAGTGTTTGTTTTTTTGTATTATAGATTAGTTTATTTAATTGTATTTGAGATTAGCTAATTGTAGTTAATTTATTTAATTAATTTATTGATAGTGTAGTGTTAGGTGTATTTGTAACTTAGGTTAGGATTTATTTTACAGGTAATTTTGTAATTATTTTAACTAGGTAGCTATTAAATAGTTATTAACTATTTAATAGCTATTGTACATAGTTAAAAGAAATACAAAGTTGCCTGTAAAATAAATATAAATCCTAAAATAGCTACAATGTAACTATTAGTTATATTGTAGCTATATTAGGGTTTATTTTATAGGTAAGTATTTAGTTTTAAATAGGAATAATTTATTTAATTATAGTACATTTATTTAGATTAATTTAAATTATATTTAAATTAGGGTGGTGTTAGGGTTAGACTTAGGCTTAGGGGTTAATAACTTTATTATAGTAGCGGCGAGGTTGGGGCAGCAGATTAGGGGTTAATAATTGTAGGTAGGTGGCGGCAATGTTAGGGAGGGCAGATTAGGGGTTAATAAAATTCATTATAGTGTTTGCGAGGCGGGAGTGTGGCGGTTTAGGGGTTAATACATTTATTATAGTGGCGGCGAGGTCCGGTTGGCAGATTAGGGGTTAATAAGTGTAGGTAGGTGGCGGCGACATTGGGGGGGCAGATTAGGGGGTAATAAATATAATATAGGTGTCGGCGATGTTAGGGACAGCAGATTAGGGGTTCATAGCTATAATGTAGGTTGCGGCGGTGTCCGGAGCGTCAGATTAGGGGTTAAAAAAATGTATTATAGGGTTTGCGATGTGGGGGGCCTCGGTTTAGGGGTTCATAGGTAGTTTATGGGTGTTAGTGTACTTTATAGCACAGTAGTTAAGAGCTTTATGTTCCCGCGTTAGCCCATAAAGCTCTTCACTACTGACTTTTTTTGACGGTAGGAGTCTTGTCGGTAGAGGCTCTACTGCTCACTTCTTCCAAGACTCGTAATACCAGCGTTAGGCAAATCCCATTGAAAAGATAGGATACGCAGTTGACGTAAGGGGATCTGCGGTGGCCTCGAGTCGCGGAAAGAAAGTGAGCGGTAGACCCTTTCCTGCCTGACTCTAAATACCAGCGGGCATTAAAAAGCAGCGTTAGGACCCATTAACGCTGCTTTTGACGGCTAACACCAAACTCTAAATCTAGGCGAATGGTTGGAAATCTCTCCAACTGGAAAAAACAAGTCCATATCATGGCTTGGCAGAATAAGTGTAGTCAAGATGAACATTTTACCAAGAATCTTAAATTTACTACAGACATTACCTATATCACTCCCCCACAAATTTATTCACAAATTACAGAGCCTCTTGGAAAGATACATCTGGAACAGCATTAGACCCCAAATAAATAAACACACCATATACCTACCAAAAGAACATGAAGGACTGGGGCTCCCAGATATCACTAAATACAGGCTAGCTACCTTCTTACATAGATTGTTGGTTTGGAGCTCTAATAAGGATGACAAGCTATGGATAGGACTGGACAGGGCAATTTTAGACAGAGACAACGCGGGCTGCCCGAGACACACAGGCCAACACATATTTCCAACTATTCCTTGTTGAAGGAATTTTTCTCAGTGTGGGACTCCATCATGAATGTATCTATCAACATTTCCACCAAAGTGTCCCCCCTAACTCCCTTTAGGCACAACCCAGCAATCTCAACACCGGCCACAAAATCATACACTACCAAATTGGAAAAGCCAATAGAATGCAAGCTCAATCCTATTGGCTGATTGAATCAGCCAATAGGATGAAAGCTCAATCCTATTGGCTGATTGCAACAGCCAATAGGATTTTTTCAACCTTAATTCCGATTGGCTGATAGAATTCTATAGAATTCGGAATCTAAGGGACGCCATCTTGGATGACGTTATTTAAAGGAACCTTAATTCGTCGGTAGTCGTCGGAAAGAAGAGGATGCTCTGCGTCGGATGTCTTGAAGATGGAGCCGCTCCGCGCCGGATGGATGAAGATAGAAGGTGCCGTCTGGTTGAAGACTTCTGCAGGCTTGGATGAAGACTTCGACCGCTTCGTTGAGGACTTCACCCGGCTTCCTGGAGGATGGATGTCGGATCTTCAAAACTGTAAGTGAATCTTCTGGGGTTAGTGTTAGGATTTTTTAAGGGTTTATTGGGTGGGTTTTAGTTTTAGATTAGGACTTGGGCTGCAATATAGCTAAATGCCCTTTTAAGAGCAATGCCCATCCAAATGCCCTTTTCAGGGCAATGGGGAGCTTAGGTTTTTTTGTTAGCTTTTTATTTGGGGGGTTGGTTGTGTGGGTGGTGGGTTTTACTGTTGGGGTGAGTTTTTTTTTTTTTTTTTTTTTACAGGTAAAAGAGCTGATTTCTTTGGGGCAATGCCCCGCAAAAGGCCCTTTTAAGGGCTATTTGTAGTTTATTGTAGGTTAGGTGGATTTTTATTTTGGGGGGGGATTTTTTTTTTTCATAGGGCCCTTAGATTAGGTGTAATTAGTTTAAAGCTTTGATAATTTCTTTTTTATTTTTTGTAACTTAGTGTTTAATTTTTTGTGTAACTTAGTGTTTGTTATTTTGTGTAACTTAGTTGTTAGTTTTTTGTAACTTTGTAATTTTTTAGTGTAGATTTAAATTATTATAGTAGGGTTAGGAGTTTAAATATACAATATAGTTATTTTAATTTGTAGTTTTATGTAATTTTAGTATAAAAGTTAAGTTAGATTAATTATTAATTTAATATAGTTTAATGTAATTTTAGTATAATAGGTTAGATTAATTATTAATTTAATATAGTTTAATGTAATTTTATTATAATAGTTAGGGTAGGTCAATTAATAGTTTAATATAGTTTAATTCTAAAGGTAAGTTTAAATTTATTAGAAGATAGGGATGAGTTAATATTTAATATAAAGTTTGCGGGTTGTTAGGTTTAGGGGTTAATAGTTTAATTTAGTTTATGGCGATGTGGGTGGCTGGCGGTTTAGGGGTTAAAAACTTTATTCGAGTGGCGGTGGGCTCCGGGAGTGGTGGTTTAGGGGTTAATAACTTTATGTAGGTGGCGGCTGTGTCGGGGCGGCAGATTAGGGGTTAAGAAGTATAATGTAGGTGGCAGCAGTGTAGAAGGCAGCAGATTAGGGGTGTTTAGACTCGGGGTACATGTTAGGGTGTTAGGTGTAAACATAACTTTTATTCTCCCATAGGAATCAATGGGATATCTGGCAGCATCGAACATAAGCTTTCGCTGCTTTCATACTCCCATTGATTCCTATGGCATCCGCCGCCTCCAGGTACGCTGTGCCGGAATAGTGGCAAGCGTACCTGTTAGAAATTTGTTAACTTTCAAAAGTTGCCCTGACGAAGTCACGTTCTGTGACGGAAAATACAAACAAACAAATTTACTACGCATAAAGATTTTGAGGCCCTAGATTTAAAACTGAAATTCCATATAGATAAGCTTAAAGAAGAACTCAGTGAGACCAAAAATAGGAAACTACAAAGAGATTGGTCTGATCACCAAAAAGGGAATATTTATAAAGGCAATCAAAAACGCAGTAATTTTAGAAGAACACAAGAATCTAGACTTACTAATAATAAAAATACTACCTCTGATAACTCCACTACAGATTCAGAACCCTCTGATGAGGAACTAACACAAACACCTACAACTAGTGTCGCCTTAACAGAACCATCAATTACACGTATTTTTTTAGAGAAAGACCTCTTTCCACCAAAGAGAGCTACAAGAACGAGGCAACCAAACAAATCAAAATCCACCAAAAAACAGAAATAGCTATGGATAATTTACAAATTATCAATCTAACTGAAACTCAATTAGAAAAGGAACACCACACACTACTATCAAAGGGACTTACATTTGTACCCACCCCACATCATACATTTGTTCGCTAGAAAACTTGCACTACATAAGTTTCACAAAAATGCTAATACAAATTCCTTGATTGATATGGGCATAGAACAAGAGGACCATGAAATGGTCAATTTAATGCTATCATTACTGAACGAAAACACAGATACACCTGATACAAGGAAAACAAGTGTAGTGAAACCTAAAAGTAATTTCATGCCAGCAATTTCCAAATATCCATCTATTGATAAATTTGTCTCCCTAGTTACAACAGAAATAGAGGAGATAAATAAAAGGAGCAAAGTACAGAAGAACTTGAGCTACAAAGAACGTAAAGCTCTCCAGAAATTACAAAATAATAAGGCAATTACCATTAAAAATGCAGATAAGGGGGGTAATATGGTCCTTATGAGCAATTCTCAATATGAACAAATATGTACAGACATTTTGAGTAACACAGATAATTACAAAGTCCTGATACGAGATCCAACTGATGTTTTTAAAGGGGAGCTGAAATCCCTTTTGGATAGAGGTCTACAAGAAAGGGTCATTACAAAAGCTGAACACCAGTTTATGTTGAATATGTTCCCGAGAATAGCCACCTTCTATAGCCTTCCAAAGGTTCACAAGAATTTGACAAATCCACCCGGTAGACTCATAGTCTCCGGGAATGGCTGTATCACTGAAAATGCAAGCATTTTTCTAGACAAAAAACTAAGACACTTTGTACATACCCTTACATCTTACGTGCAAGATACTAAAGATGTCTTAAAATGCTTAGCCGACGTGATAGTCAGTGATAATACTATGCTGGCCAGCATAGACGTTGAAAGTCTATACTCTAATATATCTCACAATTTAGGCTTAGAAGCTGTAAGTTTCTTTTTGAGGACAGTAAATCCAATTCAAAACGATGAGGATGATTTCATCATTGATTTACTAGACTATGTGCTAAGACACAACTATTTCTTATTCAATAAGAAAATCTATTTACAGAAAAGGGGCACAGCAATGGGCACTTGCTGTGCTCCAACGTATGCCAATCTGTTCCTTGGGTGGATTGAGAATAAAAGTATACTTAATCAAGATACAAACCCATATATGCAATATATGGACTTATATATTAGATACATTGATGATGTTCTAATCTTATGGACAGGCACTAAAAATGACTTTGAAAACTTCATGTTCTGGCTGAATAATAACAAAGATGGAATGAGGTACACTTCAAATATAGACTCAAACAAAATTTCATTTCTTGATCTAGAGATTAGAAAAGAGAATGATGGCACGCTGAACACAAAACTATTTAGAAAAGAGACAGCTACTAACAGTCTCCTCAAATGGGAGAGCTATCACCCTAAAAAATTGAAAATGGGCATTCCTTTTGGCCAATACCTAAGAGCCAGACGAAACTGCAGCACAGAACCTGACTTTGAGAGAGAAGCAAGGGAGTTACAAAGAAGGTTTAAAGAAAGGGGATATCCAGGCAGATGCCTCAAAAAGGCATATCAAAGAGCTAAATCACTAAATAGAACTACACTATTAGAAACTAATTATCAAGCCATTGCACAACCAGTAAATGAACAACAACCTATAAGAATCATTGGAACATACAATGATAAAAATGTCTGTATAAAAAATATCATTCAAAGACATTGGCATGTCATTCAGGAAGACGAAGACCTTAAAGAAGTAATATCTGAAAAACCTAATATTACATATAGAAGGTCCAAAAATCTTAAAGACATACTTATGGAGAGTCATTACTCAAAAGACATACCAAGAACATGGTTGAGAGAAACCAAAGGCTTTTACAAATGTGGAAGATGCCAAGCCTGTAAGAACATGACCCCCACAAAAACCTTCATACACCCTGACACTGACAAACAATATGAAATTAAAGATTTTTTAAATTGCAGATCTAAACAAGTCATATATATTGCGATGTGCAAATGCCCGAAAATCTATGTGGGTGAGACCTCAAGAGAGTTACGCACGAGAGTGCTAGAACACATAGGTGACATCAAATGGAACAGAAATGTTCCTGTAGCCCAACACATGAACAATGAACATCAGGGACACAAATATGAAATCTATTTTTGTGCAATCGAACAAATAAAACTAAAAGGGAGAAGGGGCGATATTAACAAAATGCTACTACAGAAAGAGTGTAGATGGATTCACGAACTGAAATCCACCTCACCTAGGGGATTAAATGAAGCAATTTCATACAAATGCTTTTTATAGATAATGGTTCATGAAATACATCTTATTGTGGATTCAATATTAATTACACACTATCCCTGTCTAGGGTCTTGAATTAAAATTAGCTCACTTCCCCAAGATGAAGTAAAGCTAGAGAATAGTATTTTTACAATATTGAATTTAATTTAAATTAAATGATTCTAACGAAACTTATAACAAAGTTTACATACAATGCTAATCTCATAACCTATATAACCTACTTTATATATAAAAAATGAAACTGACTCTCTCACAGGTAGAGACTTGATAGGTTTTTTCCTTAAACTATATATAGGTGATAATAGTGACTTATTTTTTTGACCTCACAGATATGCTACTAAAAGTAACCATAGTTAACCCACAATAAGATATTTTATGTATAAACCTCTTCCACTCTTTAAATATTACACCAATTATCAGCATATTTGACCTAGGTATTCTATATAAAAAACAGAATACAATATGCTCTCCCTATAAAACTCTCCCTATACAATCACTAGGGAATACTACTTTCCCCTACAATATTTGCACACAATGATGCACAATATATCTCCACACAAGAGTGGTGAGCGTCAATTAAACGATGAATTGTTATGTTCCCTTTCTGTTCAAATATTTACTTTGGAAATGTGCAATGAATTAAAGGCAGTACACATAACTAACACAAATTAAAAGTTAAATGACAGAATGAGGCCATTACGGAGTTTTACACCTCCGTTTCCAATACTCTATAGGTTGCTATGACAACTGACTACTATAAATTCTTGTACCGAATGCTGGGCTGGCCCTATGCCCTGACGAAGTCACGTTCTGTGATGGAAACGCGTCGGTGGGCGTGGCCTTGGGTGGAACAAGCGTGCGAGCTAGTCACATACCTAAAATAGCAACAGCGGTTTTTTGAAAACTCTCTAACTTTATACCGCCGTAACCTTATACTTATATTGCTATAGTTTTCTCACTTCAACTGCAACTATAGGAGGGTTGTTATATAATTTAACAGTCATCTATAAATAAGCTTAATTGCCGAGTTACGAACAGCTACATTTTTGCTAAGCTCTATATGCCATTACGCTATAAGCTACATAGTAACCTTTAATGTTGAATTGAATGTATCGGTTTGAACGTAACTAAGAGAAATTTATGGTGACACTTTGTATTGAATTTAATATAATACATCCAAAGCGCATATGAGAATGACTTGTGTGTATGTAAACTAGCTCTATCTGATAGGGATTTTAGCTAGAAATCGGCTGACTCTGTTCAATCAGAGCAGTACGCAGGCAGGAGGACGCCTTTGAGCGCATAGCTTGTACATTTTGTATGCTTGTCCTTAAATACCTACCCTGTGTGTATGGAATCAGTTTTATGCTAACCTCCCTACCCTGTATTGACTTACTGATTTGACACGCAACACCCAGTCCACTAGCCCTTTATTTTTAAACGTGGATGCTATATAATTTGGCTATTATATATTTGAAGTATGGAAGTGACTTATCCCATTCTTTTTTAGCCTTCTATATATACATCCTTATTTTACTTGTCTAATTACCGGTGGGGATCTCTAGATTTTGTAAGCTTACAATTAGTCCAGAGGTTGCTTAACCGTGGATATTTCTTCCCCCCTGGTAACGTCTGTTTCAAGCATATTTGTTAAATAAAGTGTAAAATAAATATATTTGCTATTTGAACTTTCAAAAGTAGTCAGATAGTGCCGAATTTGCATTCGGAACATCTGTAGTGATGGAAGCATCGATCTGTGTCGGACTGAGACCGGTGGATCGTATGTTACGTCACAAAATTCTACTTTTGCCAGTCTGTAGCCTTTGATAAATAAGACGAATCAAGCTCTCCACAATTACGCTGCGGAATTCCAGCGTATTTGCGGTTAACGGCTTGATAAATAGGCTCCTTTGTGTGAAATGTAAATTTAGATGTGCAGATATTCTGCATTATTTCTGGTATTTTCCTTGGAAGAAAACTAATTTTGAAGAATTGGAAATCTTACAGAGAACCCAAATTCTCTGAATTTAAGAATTGTATTCTACATCAGCTCTTTTTAGAGCAAGCTAAAGTACAAGCGGAAACTAATATTAAACACTTTTTTTTTTGCAAAATGGAAGGATTATATCAAGTCTTTCGATATTAATATAATAATAATAATTTAAACCATATAAAAATTAAGTCTTCATAATAGAAGCAAATCTAAGAGGAGAATGGATGTATCCCGGTTCTGACCAGTGATTTATATTTGAATAATTTTAATCTATTTTTAGGTGGTGTGTGTTTTTTTTTATTATTATTAAACAAGGAAAGTGAGAGACACTAGAATTCAATATGGTAGTGTATTTATTATATGCATATGAGTGTATGTTATGAAAGGAAAAGTAGAATAAAATGAATGAAAGGAAGTCATTTTTAACAAGAACTTTTGCCAAATATTGTAAGGACTTTTCTGTTTCTCTGCGGTTTATGCAGAAAAGGAATGGAACGTAATTGCTTAATTAAGTTTCACTAATGTTTGGCAAGTAGTAGTAGTGTTAAAGGTTATGTTCTGGAGACTCGTATTAATGCTTATACAAATATGTCTGTGTAAGGATTTGAAAAAATGAACTGGCTTGCATATTTAAATGGGAGCTGTGTCTTCCAAATTTTTGTATATTAGACTTCATTAAATTAAATAAAGCTGGTTTAAAATAAATAACTAAATGTAAAAAAATGGCATGCTCTATCTAAATCATAAAAGTTTAATTCTCGTTTTAGTGCCCCTTATTAAAGTGCTCGATTTATCAAGCTAGGGCGGACAGGGGCGTACATATTTGCCCCTGTTAGCCCCAGCTCTTCTCTGGCGGGTAGCAATCCTCTGCCGGAATTTAAGATTGCACACAAGCGCTATTTTGCGCTTTTGTGAACACCATCCCCTGCCCATGCACAACCAATCACATGCGGACAGGAGCTGTCAATCTCTATGGTCGGACGAGATCGGGGAGATTGAAATTGTCCACCTAAGAGGTGGAGAAAAGAGTAGGAAGCAGCGACCTGATAAATCCTGACTGCAGGTTCTTTTGTGAGCCCTAAGTGTGACGACACATGGTTGCCATCCACACAATGTTTGAGGTGCGTATGACAACCACGTGTTGTAAACTGGGGGGCACATTCAGACTATATTTTGCCCCCCGCACTTACTCCCAAATTCCTGGTGGCATCACCAAGACTTCGAAGCTGCATAAGAATTAAGGGAGCTGGATAGGGAGGTAAGTAGAGCCATATTTATAAGTACTCAGACATCCCAAGTCTCCCTGAAGTTTAGGGAGTCTCCCTGATTGTAATAGCGGCTCCCTGATGCCAGCAAATTGAATGCAATCTCCCTGAAACTCCAAGTACTAAGATCCAATGTGGTCCAAATCCGGAAAAGTGTTTCTTTAAGGAATGCCTTTAGTTGCTGGGGCGTTATAGAACCCTCAAATCATGAATCAGTAACCAAAAAGCCCCCACTGGTTCTAATCAAATAAAACACAAATACTACCTTATTTACTGCACGTAATTAAACTTCATATTCTAAAATATTTGAGCATTCAACAAGTGTACGATCACTGGAAAATAGGTTTGTTATATGTGGTTGTGCAATAAAGCTACTTTTTATGTGACTTTAGTGGGAAGCTACTTTAATGATAAGTCTCTCTTGTTTAGGGTTTCAAGGTGTCCAATATATAAATGGGATGGGGGGCCGGCGCAGTAGCGGGAGAAGCCACCTCCCTGAAATTAGTTTTTGCAGGTTGGGATGTCTGAGTACTGGTCAGTCGTTTAACGCTGCTAACAACTCACATTGCCATCTATACATTCAGCATAATCGTCATGTTAATGAAATGCAATGTAAACCAGTGTGAGCAAGTGCAAGCTGGGACAGCTACTTCACAAGTACAGCTGGGGGTGGGTCCGGAGATGTGTAGTGATATCTGGTAATAACATGTAATAACTTTGTGATATATAAGTAAGAGAAATAACTGAGACACAGGTATGTTATTTGTCAGAGCAGCTGGGTATTGAGCAGTGTGAGGGGCGACATTCAAGCCCTATGCACAGCCACGCAACTACACAAACTTAGCCCAGCATTTGGCTGCTTCTGGTGGGTGTGCTCAGTCTGGAGCTTAGTTACAGGCTCCCAGTTGCGCGCGCAGGCGGCCATCATTGTTAAGGTCGTCGCAAGTATTACACATGCATGCCATTCTGCTTAGTGATGGGAAGTTCGGTTCTTCTGGGTGAATCGGTTCATTTCGGACGGTTCGATTAACTGAACCGGTTCATGAACCGATTCACCAGTTCACCTACTGAACATGAGGTAGAGGCTCTACCTCATGTTGTTCAGTAGGTGAACTGTAAAGCCGCAGATTTGCAGATCCGTTTCCTGCACAAGCTATCTCTATATCTAAGCTAACTTTTACTTAGCAACAGCTACAAATATATATATATATATATATATATATATATATATAATTTGTAGCTGTTGCTAAGTAAAAGTTAGCTTAGATATAGAGGAAGAACAACAAAATATATATATATATATATATATATATATATATATATATATATATATATATATATATATAAACAAACATGGGATGCTGAATGGGTTAATGTAATGCAGTTAGGGGGTAAATGCAGGGGTCTGTTGAGAACTGCTGTGAGTGTGACCTGATATTTGAATCAGTGTACTGTTAGCTAACTCGTATGCAATGAATCTGTCTGTTAACAGTACACTGAGTCGTTTGCAAACAGTTCACTTTTTTTGAATCAGTGAACTGTTAACAGACTGATTCATTGCAAACGAGTTAGCTAACAGTACACTGATTCAACAACACTGGTAATATGATCCTAGAGTGAGATTCTGCTGTGTGATTCATTAAAGGAGGAGTTAGCAGAGCAGAACTCACTCTAGGATCGTATTACCAGTGCTGCTGATGACTCAGGAACTGAACTGTTTCAAACAAATCAGTTCAGTCTGGTGAACTGATTCATGCAGTTCAGTGAAAAGATCCGGTTCAAAAGAACGATTCATTCTGCTTTCCAAAGCATATTCAATGGTGGCCTTAACAAGGATGGCCACTGCACACGCTTGGTGCTGTTAGTTCAATGCCGGCAGCCATCTTAGTAAAGAGGTCGCTGGCACAGCAGGGGACGCTTCAGGTTTTGGTGTCTACAGGCACCTGGGCTGTAAATCTGGCCTGTGGAGGTATTTAAACATTATAGCAGGTCTTTCCTTTTACTAAACTTCTGACATGAGGATACCGTGGCAGAGAAAGCACTGACTCTTAAACACTAAAAAGCCAAAGAGGATGTGCTGTGGCCCTTTAAGAAAGGAACAATACTTCACAGTGTCTAAGAACTGACAACTTAGCTACGACTGGCTGATGTCACCACCTTTGCGATCGCCCAACTCTGTTTCAAACAGCCTTCCTGAATATAAAATATTGCTGTTGCGTGGGGGCAAAACAAAAGGAGAGGCATTTAAGTTACAGAGCCATAGAAGTTTACCAAACCCGTAACTGCAGGCTTAATCACTCCTGACACATATCACCAATGTTACAAACACTGTCTGGTGTCACAAACCTTATCCTCTGGCACAGCCATGCATAAGAAGGGTAAGAGTCACTTCTAAGTGTAGCACAGCAGTTTTCACTGGACAGAGCTGTGCCTTTTTATGATAACTCTGTGATGTCACAAATCCCCAGCAGCTGTTATAAGCTGTTTAGAGTCACTGGCTGAGGTCACAAAGCTCATACTCACCAACTAGTATTACAAAGACTTCTCTGGTATGCCATTCTTAATTAAGTAGCAGAAAAGGCAAGCTGCCCTTTAAATGACCCGCAGCAGTCTGGGCCCTCCATGCTCACTGAGGGACATTTAAAAGCCTGCTCTCACTGACAGATGTTACAACCTCTTAAGACTTGAGCATGCTTACATAAATGTGGGCAGAGAGGGCACTTGTCACGGGAAGAACACACTTATGTACTGATATATAAATTAAGTTAGGTGTACTATTGTTATTTGTTCCTAGCATAATTGAGTGTGTCAGCATTTCTTATGGAAAGCAGAGAGATTGATTTTTCATATTGCTTCCAAGTTTGGTCTGCATGCTTTCTAAGGGCTGGCTTATGCTTAGATGGCAACGTACTGTACCTAAGGGTCCATTAGGCCTGCTGAACTACAGCCCAGCACTTACAAGACAAGTACAGAAGTCTAGCTTGACCTCCTGTTACTTTCCTTAGCATAAAAAACAAAACAATATCTTTGGCAAATTCTGCAATCCCTCCTTTCAATTTATGGAGAGAGGCCAGTGCATAAAATCTTCCCTTTGCAAGCTTGAAAGTTCCAAACCTGCTTCCCCATCACATCTCACCTCCAGCATGGTAACGCGGAAAAGGCTGCTAAAGATAGGCTGCTGGTGCTGGTCTCTTGTTAGTGTTTGAATAAAAGGCGGGTACTGTACCTTTCACTCACCTGCATTTGATCATAAAGGCATGGTCCTTGTAGCATGTTACAAAAAACAGTTCCACTGGTATAAAAGGCCCGACTTTTTAGCATGTCTTTCCTTTTACTTAAATGCTGATGTGAGGATGCTCTGTCCATACCAAGACTTCTGGAATTCTCTTTTATGATCATCTGGAGTTATGCAAAAACAACCTTTCCCCTGACAGGTATAAAACCCAGGCTATGGCAGTGAAAACACTGACTCCTAACCAATATACCACCAGAGCATATGTGCTGTGGCTCTTTAAGAAGGGAGTAACATTTCACAGTGTCTAAGAACTGACAACTTGGCAATGACTGACTGATTCCACCAATTTTATGGATGCCCAGCTCTGTTTCAAACAGCCTTCTTAAATATAAAACATTGCTGCTGGGTGGGGGTGAATTAAAAGAAGAAACCTTTAACAGAGTCATGGCAGTTTACCAAACCGTAACTGCAGCATTAATGACCATTGACATATGTCACCATGGTGACAATCACTGTCTGGTGTCACAAACCTCATCCTCTGACACTGCCATGTTGCCTAAGAAGGATACGAGTCAGTTCTAAGTGTAGCACAGCAGTTTTCTCTGGCCAGAGCCGTGCCTTTTTATGATCACTGTGTGATGTCACAAATGTCCCCATCCTTAGCAGCTGTTATGAGCCACATCTTTCCCTGGCTAGCAGCAGAGGAAGAGTGTCCACCTCTGAGGTAGGAGGTGCTGTCTGTTGTGCTCAGGGCTGTGAGATTTTAGGGTTACTGGCTAAGGTCACAAAGCTTATACCCACCAACTAGTGTAACGCAGAGTCTTCTCTGGTATACATTTTTAATGAGAGGTAAAAGAATAAGCAAGCTGTCTTTTAAATAACACACAGCAGTCTGGGCCCTCCATAGTCACTGAGGGACATCTAAAAGCCTGCTATCACTGACTGATGTCTCAGTCACCTTGGACTTGAGCATGTTTACAGAAATGTGAGCGGAGGGGGCACTAGTCATGGGAAGAACATGCTCATGTACTGATATATATACAGTATATTTTGGGTTAGGTGTACTATTGTTATTTCTTTTCTAAAATATGGAGAGTCCACAACGTAATTCAATTACTAGTGGGAATATCACTCCTGGCAAAGAGCACCACAGCAAAGCTGTTAAGTGTCACTCCCCTATCCATAATCCCCAGTCATTCTCTATTCCTCTGTCAGTGGAGGAGGTGAAGTTTGGTGTCTGAAGAAATTAATTCCTTTTTTGGGTACTTTTCCCTGCAAGCAAGGATTTGGGTTTAGCTGAGTCCACGTCAATCTCTTCAGTAGAGTAGTGGTGCCTTTTAAGCAGTTAAGAAGTTGTGAGGTAGTCCTTGCTTTGTTTCCTAACACATTGCTGCCCATGGTACAGAAAGCCAGAGTTGGTTACTGTGTTATTTCGTTTTCTACAGGTCTCTATAAGGAGTATGTGTCCTTTCACGCCTTGTGAGCTGTCTTCCTGATGGACAGCTAGACTGCATGTAAATGCTTTTGTCTTCTAGATCTTGGAGACTTGCACTTCAGAAGAATATGTCATATGCAGTAGATGGGGACATTTTTAAAATCCTTTATACAGGATTTTCTTTGGCAGTGGGCAGGCACATTATGTATGTTGAGACTAGGGGTTAATCTTCCCTTTATTGGGACATTTTTCCTCTTTGGGCTAATTTTGGTGAAATACTTGTATACATATTAGTATGTGTGTGGCTTATATTTTATTCAGGGATTTATGTATAACACTTCAATTTAAAGATAAATTGTTGCCCTCTGAGCCCAATGTCTCTCAGGATGATGCTGTTCAGGCAATGCCAAAGCTTTCTCTTCAAACTTCCCAAGACTTTATGGCATTACATACAGTGCCCTGCAGTTCCTCTCAGCCTCCTGGAGGAGTTTATTTGCCTGCAGATTTTGCTGCACAGGTATCTTCTGCGGTATCTGCGGCATTATCTGCTATTCCTATGCTGGGAAAATGCAAGAGGAAAATGAGACATTCAGATAGTAAGGTTTCTGTTCCACCTACTGCTACGCAGGTTGCCCTCCCTCATAAGTCTGATGAGGAGGATACGCTGGAAGCCTCTGAGGGTGAAATCTCAGATTCGGACAGTATTATTCCTTCATCTGATACTGAAGAAGTAAACTTCAGATTTAAGCTTGAACACCTTTGTGTATTGTTAAAGGAGGTATTGGCTACTTTGTACGACTCCGATACTTCTGCTGTTGTCAACCCTAAGAAGTCTAGTAAACTTAATAAATACTATGATGTTCCTTCCTCTGAGGAAGTTTTTCCTGTCCCAGACCGTGTGATGGAGATTTTTTCACAGGAATGGGAGAAGCTAGGGATTCCTTTCTCCCCGTCTCCCGTATTTAAAAAGATGTTTCCTGTTGCTGACTCCAATAAAGATTGTTGGCGCACGGTGCCTAAAGTAGAAGGGGTTTTTTCTACTCTGGCTAAGAGAACTATGATCCCTATAGAGGATAGCTGCTCCTTTAAGGATCCCATGGACAAAAATCTGGAAGCTTATTTGAAGAAGATATATGTTCATCAATGGCAACCTGCAGTTTGTATTGCCACAGTAGAAAGTGCGGAATCTTATTGGTGCAACGCCTTGTCTGAATCAATTTAAGTAGAGACTCCATTGGAGGAGATACAAGATAGGATTAAGGCTCTCAAACTAGCCAATTCCTTTATTTCTGATGCTAACAAGCAAGTTATTAGACTGGGAGCCAAGATGTCTAGCTTCACTGTCCTAGCCCACAGGGCAATGTGACTAAAATCTTGGTCAGATGATGTTACCTCTAAGTCCAAGCTTCTGGCGCTTCCTTACAAGGGTAAGACCTTGTTCAGACCTGGTCTGGCAGAAATAATTTCTGATATTACTGTCACGCCGCTGCCGTGCTGCTGCTTGCTTTGGCTGTTGCCATAGACGCGGCGGTGGTGACTTGTTGCTATAGCCGTTGCCATAGATGCAGGCGATGCTTCAGAGCATGCGGCGATGATGTCATCACCCCACGCTGCCTCTCCATCCTTGTTGCGGCTCCTGCGTACACCTGTGTGTCCTCCTTGGTGCGAATTGGTGCCTATGTAAGTACCTGTAGTGCTTACATGCACTGCCCAAGTATAGGTGTTACTTAGTGTTCTCCTGGGTGTTATTGTTGCTGTATGCTGGACTGTAATATTGTTGCTGACCTCTGCTTATTTGACCACTCTGCCTATTAACCCCTAAACTGCTGGATTGATATACTGCTGCTGAACTCTGCTTGTCTGACCACTCTGCCTAACCCCTAAACTGCTGAAATTATATACTGTTGCTGAACTCTGCTTTTCTGACTATTCTATTGATTTACTCCTGAACTGTAATACTGTTGGATTTCCCTTTATTGCTGACTCCTGCCTGTTCCTGGTCCTTCTATTGGTTTACCCCTGAACTGCTATTCGGCCGTATTTCCTTCCTATTGCTGCTAAGGATTGCCCAGCCTACTGGGAGTACTGCTTACCTCATTTTACAAACTTTCTCTGCTCTGGGATATTTCCTATCACTCCACTTGACGCCGGGATAAGAAGACTGCTGGCCAAGTTTGGTTTGATAGAGGAATATCCCATGAGCATTACATTATACTTGGGCCATGGATCCAAATGAAGTTGCAAGAGCAGTCCATCTTCAGGGACAGATGCTGGGAACCCATACCGTACTTGCAGAATGTGGACTCTAAACTAGAGGCTATATCCACTATGCTCTCCTCATTGGTTGCAGAAAAGAATACTACTCCTGTTGTTGCACAGACAGTCCCAGCTGCCAGTGCTGCATCCTCTTCCCCTGCTTCTAGAAACATACCCCGGATACCTTTGCCTGACAAGTAGGATGGTACTACTGACTGTAGGGGTTTTCTTAACCAGTGCAGGCTGCACTTTCGCAATGATCCTCACACCTTCCAGTCTCATCAGTCAAAGGTCACCTTTATCATTTCTTTATTGAAAGAGAAGGCCCTGGCCAGGGTCTTTCCCCTTTTGGAACAGAGTGCTCAACTCCTGAACGATGCTGATGCTTTCATTACTGCATTATCTTCTGTGTTTGGGACCTCTGGCCATGCTTCTACTGCAGAATACTCTCTCTTGGATCTCCGCCAGAGCAATAGGACTGTGGCACAATATGCCATTGAGTTTCACACCTTGGCACCATTTTATGATTCAGGCAGGCTTACCTCTTCTGCAGAAAAAACAGTGTCTCATGATAACTACTCTGGATGGCACTCCCCTTGGTTCAGGTTTAATCCATTTTGAATCAGCACACCTAACCCTGACTGTGGGAGTCCTTCATACCGAACAGTTGCAGTTCGATGTCATTCATTCTCCAGCACAACCTGTCATCCTTGGTCTTTCTTGGCTTCGTATACACAATCCACAGTTTGACTGGGACAGTTGGACTTCTGAGGTACACCCTGCCTTGCTAAGGTTACTCCTCTGCTCCGCATTCCCATAGCCAGTCTACAGACCCCTTCAAGTCTTCCCTCAGTATTTGCGGATTTCACAGACATCTTTAAAAAAAAAGCAGCTGATGTGCTGCCACCCCACCATCCGTACAACTGCAAAATTGACCTCTTTTCTGGAGCCCCACTTCCTAAAGGGAGGACTTATCCACTCTCCAATGTTGAAACCAAGTCCATGGAGGACTATATTCAAGAAAACCTAGCTAAAGGCTTTATTCGCCCTTCCTCTTCTCCTGCCGGGGCTGGCTTCTTTTTTGTCAGTAAGAAGGATGGTGGGCTCAGACCCTGTATTGACTACAGAGCCCTAAACAACATCACTATCAAGAATCGCTATCCCATTCCTTTGATCAATGAACTTTACGATTCACTTCAGAATGCTTGCTACTTCACCAAGTTGGACCTACGTGGGGCGTACAATCTTATCCATATCTTCCCAGGACATGAATGGAAGACTGCCTTCAACATGAGATTTGTAATGCCCCTGCAGTCTTTCAAGCATTTGTCAACGATGTCTCAATCGCACTGTCATCGTCTACCTGAATAATATCTTAATATCTGGTATGCAGACCTAGTGAAGATGTCTTCTCGGCCTCCTTGGAGGTTGAAGAAGGACCTTCTAACTCAGGGTCCATTCCTCCATCCAAATCTCGTTTCTCTGAAGCTGGCTGCTTGGAGATTTAACGTTTAGTTCTGTCTAAGCGTGGATTTTCTAAGTCGGTCATTGAGACCATGATCTAGGATATGAAAGAATGAATAGATAGGAGCGCCAAAAATAGGCAGGGTCTTATGTGATTTATAGTTGTAGTTCTGATGCTAGACTCTAGGTTGGGATAGCATATATTGGATGTTTAGAAAAAATCCCTATATGAAATCATGTGTTATAAGGATAAACTTAGAGATTGGGTATGATGTGTTTAACAAAGAATATTTATTACAATTTGCACAAAAATACCGTATGATTAAAAACAATTAGGTACAATTCACAGAATATTATATAGTTAAAAGACAATTAAGTACATGGATCCATGTGGATAAAATCCTATTTCATATAGATGTGTCCTAAAAAGATCTAAAAACAAATATGGCTGTCTGAATGTTAAAATATTTGTGAGTCTCACATATAGAGTATGGTGGTGAGGTCGTACTGGTGAGTGACCTCTCTAATATGATAGACACAAAAATTGTGTGAAAAAAAGTGCAATAATACCAATATAACAAAAAATCGGATGAAAAAAGGGAATTGGTATAATGGACAAAGAAGTGAACGATGTGATCAAAAGATATTTAAAAACAGTCTCCAAAAGTGAGATCTACAAAGGCAGTTTTAGTGAGCATGTGAATAAATACAAATGGGGATGTGGTCTACAAAAACATATATGTGTATATCAAAACAAGTCACAAAAAGCTATTTTAAGAAAATATTGAAAAAATGCTGAAAAAACTTTGTGAACAACAGGTGTGTACTCAAATTGGTTGGTGTGATTATAAAGTCATTGTTGGAGGTGTGGAAGTTCCTGGAATTCAGTCCATTTGGTGTAATGGTCCTTTGAAGATCCTTTGTTTGTAATCCTAAAAAAGTGTTAGAAGTCCTAAAAAATGTTTGATGATCAAAGTGTAAAAAATATAAAAATTGTGTAAAAGTGTAGTCGATGTGTAGAAAAAATAAAATAGTAAAAAATGGTGGAAAAAGATAAGGATACTCTGGAAATTCCTCAAGACCTATAAATAGAAAATGCTAACATAGTGTAATACTGTTTAGGTATTTTAGAATTAGTAGGAATAAAACTCACCATATATTTGTCAACGCGTTTGGGCCTGCCAAGGAGGCCTTTCGCAAGCCTGTTACTCGAAAAATTTACCATAAGGTATGGTGTAAATACCTTTATAGGTGTGAATCTAAGGGATACTCTTGGAGTAGGGTCAGGATACCTAGAATTTTGTCTTTTCTCCAGGAAGGTCTGGAGAAAGGGTTGTCAGTCAGTTCTCTTAAAGGTCAGATTTCTGCATTATCTATTTTGTTACACAAGCGTCTGGTGGATGTGCCAGATGTTCAATCTTTTTGTCAGGCCCTGGTCAGAATCAGGCCTGTGTTTAAACCTGTTGCTCCTCCTTGGAGCCTTAATCTTGTTCTTAAAGTTTTGCAGTAGGCTCAGTTTGAGCCAATGCATTCCATAGATATTAAGTTGCTATCTTGGAAGGTTTTGTTTCGTATGCTATCTTTTCTGCTCGGAGAGTTTCGGGACTCTCAGCTTTGCAGTGTGATTCGCCTTGCCTTATCTTTCATGCGGAAAAGGCGATTCTTTGTAATAAATTGGGGTTTCTTCCTAAAGTGGTTTTGGATAGAAATATTAATCAGGAAATTGTTCTTCCTTCTCTCTGTCCCAATCCTTCTTCTCATAAAGAACGTCTGTTGCACAACTTGGATGTTGTGCATGCTCTAAAATTCTACCTACAGGCGATTAAGGATGTTCGCCAGTCTTCTGCCCTGTTTGTTTGTTTCTCAGGAAAGCGTAAGGGTCAGATGGCTACTTCTACTTCTCCTTCCCTCTGGTTGAGAAGTATGATTCGTTTTGCTTATAAGACTGCTAGACAGCAGCCTCCTGAGAGAATTACAGCTCATTCTACTAGGGCTGGCTCCTCTTCTTGGGCTTTCAAAGATGAAGATTCTGTGGAAAAGCTTTGCAAGGCTGCAACTTGGTCCTCTCTGCATACCTTTTCCAAATTTGATACTTTTGCCTCGGCTGAAGCCTCTTTTGGGAGAAAGGTTCTTCAAGCGGTAGTGCCTTCTTTTTAGGTCTGCCTGTCTTGTTCTCTATCCCTGTTCATTCTGTGTCCTCTAGCTTGGGTATTGGTTCCAACTAGTAATTGAATGATGTTGTGGACTCTTCATATTTTAGCAAAGAAAACATTTATGCTTAACTGATAAATTTCTTTCTTTCCGGATAAGGAAAGTCCACGACCCCACCTTTTATTAAGGCAGGTATTTTTTAACTAAACCTCAGGCACCTCTACACCTTGTGTTATTCTTTTTCCATTTCCCTTCGGTTGAATGACTGGGGATTATGGGTAGAGAAGTGACACTTAGCAGCTTTGTTGTGGTGCTCTTTGCCTCCTCTGGCTGGCCAGGAGTGATATTCCCACTAGTAATTGAATGACATCGTTGACTCTCCATATCCGGAAAGAAAGAAATGTATTAGGTAAGCATAAATTTAGTTTTTTCCCTTGCATAATTGAGAGTGTCAGCATTTCTTATGGGTAGCAAAGAAATAGATTTTTCTTATTTTTTCCAAGCTTTTGTCTGCATGCTTCCTAATGGCTGACTTATGCTGAGAACGTACAGTACCTAAGGGTCCATTGGTTGAAGAGCTTGTGTGCTAATTGTTTGTCTGTCAGAAAGGCCTGCAGCAGATCTCACTCTTAAAGGCCTGCTGGAGAGAGGTGCATAACATCTGACATGGAAACAACATCCTCCCTTTGCAAGCTTGAAAGTTCCAAACCTACTTCCCCATCTCATCTCACCTCCAGCCTGGTAATGCAGAAAAGGCGGATAAAGATAGGGTGCTGGTGCTGGTCTCTTGTTAGTGTTTTCCTGATAAAAGGCAGGCACTGTACTTTTAACTCACCTGCATGAGCATGCTCTGTCTGTGCCAAGACTTCAAGAATTCTCTTTTTTGCCTTCTGGAGTTCTGCAAGCAAAAATAACCTTTCCCCTAATGGGTTTCAAACCCAGGCCGTTGCAGTGAAGACACTGACTCCTAACCACTAAACTACCAGAGAGGATGTGCTGTGGCCCTTTAATAAGGGAGCAATATTTCACAGTGTCTAAGAACTGGCAGCATGGCTACGATTGACTGATGTCACAACCTTCACAGTCCCCCAGCTCTGTTTCAAACAGCCTTCCTTAATATAAAATTTCGGCCCTTTAGGCCCGAAGCAAAAGGAGAGGCCTTTAACAGAGGCATGGCAGTTTACCAAACCTGTAACTGTGGCCTGAATGTCCCCTGACAGATATCGCCAAGGTGGCAATCACTGTCTGGTGTCACAAACCTTATCCCCTGGCACAAGCCATGCATAAGAAGAGTAAGAGTCCCTAAGTGTAACATAGCAATTTTCTCTGGCCAGAGCTGTGCTTTTTATGATCACTGTGTGATGTCACAAAGGTCACCAACCCCAGCAGCTGTGATAAGCCACATCTTTACCTGGCTAGTAGCAGAGGACGTGTCCTCCTCTGTGGGTGGAAGTGCTGTAAGCTTTTAGGGTGACTGCCTGAGGTTACAAAGGTCATATTCACCTAGTATTACAAAGAGACTTACCTGGTATGATTGGGCTTCTGGAGAACTTTTTTTCAGGGGGGGGGAAAGGAAAAAAAAAAAAAAAAGAAGAAAACGCCCTGAACAAAATTATATCTGTGATAATGTTCAACAGGCGTGACAAATAGGTTTATCTATCTCTACTATAGAAGATTTAAAGGGGCTTTATTCACATATATATAAAAAAAGGTGTGTTGGCCATTCATTTCATGGATTATTCCTTGTATCAACTTCCCTTTGTATAAAGAACAAAATGAAATGACTCCTGTTATTAGCAAATATCAGTGATCAAATACAAATAAAGTATGCTTGCTTTGTTGCCAAAAGAGACGTTATGTCATATGCATGGCTTCTGCAGCCCACCCATACTATTTACATGCCCAAATGAAACCTGAAATAAGACACATGGAACCTGCATCGTTCACTCCTTTTTTGACCTAATAATCCAGGCTGAGGTACATGGGAACATTGGTCTGAGGTATAAATGTTAGATTATTCTTGATGTGTGTTGTTTTTTTTGCAAGGATAGCTTCTGCAATTCAAACATATACACGTTCCTGAGACATATTTAAAGCAAGATTTGAACAAAAACAGCTAGATTACGAGTTTGGCGTTATGAGTTAAAAAGCAGCGTTATGGGGGGCGGAGCGTGGCCACGCAGGATGATGGCTGCCTAGAAATTTGCTCTGATGCCTCACGCCCGGTCAAAATCGCCTTACAAGAGATTAATGCCATAAATTTTACTATCTAATCACAGGAACTCAATATATGTAGTACCCTGCAGCTTTATAACCTGATAATTGGAAGATCTGACTCCTCTCTGAAGATCGCTGCCAGCTTACACTTGCGGGGCCTGGAGGAAATATAACACACCGTGCTGCCTGCCACCTCCCTTGAAAGAACCCCTGCGGCCCCTTCCTGAATTGCCGAATACCCGTTCTCACACAGCGGGAGACACAACAACCCTCTCTGCCTGAGCGGCGAGGAGAACACCTGTCAGCACCGCTACTTAAAGAACGCCATCACTGACACAGACCGCAGGCGTGAGAAAAACAACTCGAGAGTTGGATAACGGCGCAAGAGGGACAACGAGGAGGACATACTTAATTACTCTCAGGAAACGGATCGCTGGTGAGTGTGAACTTTAATACTTACCATCTCACCTAAGGGGGATAGTGATCGTGGAGATCGGTGCTCTACCCCTCACTTCTGTGGTAAAAGTCACTGACACCTGTAAGAGCACACACACGTGGCTGCATACACTGGAAAGAAACAGCTCCGGTCACCATTTTTTACATAACAGTGCGACTGTTGCTAATTAAATAAACACCCTCCTCAATATTACACTCCAGCCAGAATACAATAGGAGGCATATATACTCAGTAGTGACATTATCCAGCTTAGAGACTCCTTGATCAATAAGTCACATAATTCAAGGATCTATAGTAACTAAAGACACTTAATCTCAAAGACCTATCTCATTGAAAGCTTTTTGTGACACCTCCTCTCACATATTATGTCGCAAAGAAAAAATACCAAACCTGAGAAGGGACATAAATCAACCAGCCTTACAAACTACCTTAAGGCCTCTCTACCTCCTTCTGAAATATCAAATACAGGGCCTCCATCCCCTGTCAGCTGCACTTCAGACATGACATCACCTGACCACACACAACAGCAGGAATACCTTACACGAAGAGATCTTGACACTATTTCCTCAAAAGATGATATTGATAAAGTCCTCTCTGAGATGAGATCCCTGTTTGGGGACTTGAAAAAGGACATCACCCAAGTTACGCAACAGGTACAGATACTAGAAACCAAACATGAATCTCTTCGGGGTACTGTCCAAAACAATTCTCAACAGATCCAGGAACATGAAGAACATATACAATTCCTACTCTCCAAGATGGAGGATCTAGACAACAGGGGCAGACGGAATAACATCAGAATCAGGGGGGTGCCAGAATCTGTTTCTAATGTGGCCCTGGAGGGCTATCTTCAGGACCTATTTCGTACCCTAAAAGGGACACCGGAGTCTGCAAACATCCCTATTGAAAGGGCACATAGGGCCTTGAGACCTAGACCTCCTCCTAAAGCCCCACCAAGAGACATTATTGTCAAATTTCTAAGCTACAAGGATAAGGAGTCCATTACCCAGAGGGCGAGAACTCTCAAAAATGTAACACATGCGGGGATCCCCCTACAGATATTTTCGGACTTAAGCTTGCTCACTCTTCAAAAAAGAAGGGACCTAAAATTCATAACTGCCGAACTTCAAGCACATGGAATACAGTATAAATGGGGTTTCCCGGTTTGCATTGTGGCCTCTAAAAACGGAACACAAGCAATCTACAGATCACCACCTGACCTTCCAGAATTCTGTAAAGTTCTTGGGATCAACATTCTTCACCCTGAGCAGGGAGAACAACCATCTTGCAACACTCCTCCACAGAGAGCCGGAGACACTGCTCGGGCACAGAACACTTGAGAAAAACCGTCAGCCCATTGTTGTAGTTCAATGACACACCAGGAGGCACTGATAAGTATGACTGTCCGTTTCTGATTTTCTATTTGTATTTCTTTTTTTTTAGGATGCCCCAATGGCACTCTCCCTAAACGGGAGAATTGACTTTCCTGAGAGGGACTAAGTATTCCTATAATTGTTGACACATAAGATTACTATGTTATGCTGAAATATAGGTTTGTTATGTCATGTTGCGTTGTTTAGATGCCTATTAATGTTTGTCTCACGTTACTACACTGCCTCAGAGCTGAATTCGAATAACCTCTATCAGTTTACATCATACCACAATAGATAAATCAACTATCACGAAGAGGATAGGGAACTAGCACTGTAACATCTCTTAAGATTATGCAGTATACACACATTAAGGGCAAATTAGACCCAAGACAGAATACACCACCAAGTGAGAGGGAAAAATCCAATTTTGAGGTTTCTTAATAGCTTGACTAATGATTACTCAGCTTTATCTGGGGGGTGACTCTCTGAAATGTTGAATAAGTTTGTTTATGTTGTCTTACACACTTGTTATGATATTTGTTCCTTTGTGATGAGATAATGTTCATTCTTTTCTTTTCTCCCATTCCTCTTCACTTTTTGACCGGGCGTGCGGATACAGACCCCACGCCAACTTTGCTATCCTTCCTTGTTCTTCTATACTTCTACGGGAAGAATAGTATAAGTGTTTTCTCTTTTCTTTCTCCTTCCTCTTGTTTTACTTACCCAGGCTTATTGTACTTCTTTACTTTTTAATTTCTCTTTTCTTTTTTTTTTTTTTTTTTTTCTCCCCACTTACCCTCTCTCCCTCTGTCCCACCGCTTCTTCCTACCCCCTCAATCACACATACACAATATAAGATGGCGTCCCAATCTGCACACAACCTAACTATTCTGACACTCAACGTTAAGGGTATTAACATACCTGAAAAAAGATCTAATTTAATAAGAGACACGACTAGACTACACTGTGACATCATTTATCTGCAAGAAACTCACTTTAGGAAAGGGAGGGAACCCCGCTGGCTCAACTCCAAATTCCCACTAATGTTCTTTGCATCTGGCCCTACCAAAAGAAATGGGGTGGGAATTCTCATAAAACACTCGACAGCTTTTCAGTTGACACACGAAGAAAGAGATCCAGAGGGCCGATATCTGATAGTAGTGGGTTCTCTACATAATAAACCTGTGACCTTAGTGAATGCATACTTTCCTAACCAAGATCAAAACAAGTTTATGACAAAATTAACTAATAAAATTCTGGAGCTACAGAGGGGAGCTTTGCTTCTTGCTGGAGACTTTAACATGCCACTAGACCCACAACTTGATACTTCTAAAGGAGTAACCTCAGTTCCAAAAAAGATCATCAAACAATGTAACGCCAGACTAGAAGAGATAGCAATACACGACGTTTGGAGGACCCAATACCCCTTGAGACGAGACTACACATTTTTCTCACACCCTCATGACCTGTACACAAGGATTGATTACATTTTCACTGACCAACTGACACTAGCCCATGTAGCACATATACAAATACTTCCCATGACCTGGTCTGACCATGCCCCTGTCTTATGTAAACTAAACTGGCCTACGACCCCGGACCGCCCCTTTCTCTGGAAATTCGATGACCACATGCTCAACAATCAAACACTTAAGGGTAAGATAGAGACTGCGCTCACAGATTACTTCCTCCTAAACGACACTGGTGAATTACCAACACACACTATTTGGGAGGCGCATAAATGTGTTTTGCGAGGGGAATTAATTAAACAAAAAGCCTTCTTGGCCAAACAGACTAGAGACAAGTTCTCAACATTACTATCTACTATACGCACTCTAGAAAAAAAACACAAAACATCACCATCAGACACACAATTAATGGCAGAGTTGAGGGGGGCCAGGGAAGAAATTCAGAATCTACATACCATAGAGTACCAAAAGATGGCACTTAGGAGCCAGCAGAAATATTACGAATTCGGGGACAAGCCCGGAAAACTTCTGGCGAGAGCCATTAAGAGAAAATCGTTGAAAACCCATATACACTGCATAGAAGATAGACATAAATCCACACATACCAATAGCCCAGATATTGCTGAAACTCTTCGTACTTACTATCAAGACCTCTATAACATCCAGAACTCTCCAGGTCCCTCCATGGAGGGAGGTGGAGACTGCCCTTTACCTAACCAAGATTCTTACCTGAACTCTATAACTTTACCATCCCTTTTATTAACGGAAAGGGAGACACTTGATGCCCCGCTCACCTCAGAGGAGGTTTCCAAAGTAATCGATGACCTAACGGTGGGCAAGAGCCCCGGCCCAGATGGTTTTAGTACCAAATATTACAAACTTTTCAAACCCATATTATCACCTCACCTCGCCCGCCTGTTCAACTCTGTGGACACTTTGCAGGGATTTCCCCCTTCCATGCTTTTGGCTCACATCACGACCATCCCAAAACCAGGTAAAACACCTAACAAACCCGAGAACTTTCGACCAATCTCTTTACTAAATGTAGACATAAAGATATTTGCAAAAGTCCTCTCCAACAGACTAAATAAATTTTTGCCCCAACTGATTTCGCCTGACCAAGTGGGCTTTGTGCCTGGCCGAGAGGCCAGGGATAACACCATGAAAGCAGCCCTTCTTGTCAACTTTGCACAAAATAATAGGATCCCGGCAATTCTTGTATCTACAGATGCAGAGAAAGCCTTCGACAGGATCAGCTGGAATTTTCTGAAGGCGGTCCTGTCGAAGATGGGGTTTGGTCCGGCCTTCATACATAGAATTTTTTCACTTTATGCAACCCCCACAGCACAGATTAGAGTTAATAACATCCTCTCAGACCCACTTAATATCTCAAACGGCACTAGGCAGGGATGCCCCATGTCACCACTACTCTTTGCCTTGGTTATGGAGGTACTGGCTCAGAGAATCAGGAACAACGATAATATCTCTGGCATCCTAATAGGAGACCAGGAGCACAAACTATCCATGTATGCGGATGACGTTTTGCTCTCTTTGTCGAACCCCTTGATATCACTCCCAGAAATGCTCAAAGAATTTGAGCTATACGGTAGGTTCTCAAATTTTCTTTTAAACAAAACTAAATCTGAACTACTAAACATTAATCTCTCGCAGCAAGAACTCGGTCAGGTCGCCTCCCTGAGCCCCCTGCGTATCCAGACTCGTTCCCTTAAATATTTAGGGATTTCCCTCACCCCATCTGTTGATACACTCTATGAAGCAAATTACTTAAATCTACTATCCACAATCACAGGAGATCTGTCTTCCTGGAGAAACAAACCGATCTCCTGGCTTGGAAGAATCGGCATAGTTAAAATGAATATTCTGCCTAGAATATTGTATGTCCTCCAGACCCTCCCGATACCTCTGCCTACTCACTACCTGAACAAACTGCAGGGCGTGATGGAGGAGTTTATCTGGAAGGGAATAAGACCGCGTGTTGCGCGGAAAACTCTGTACCTGCCTAGGGACAGGGGAGGTTTAGGGGTCCCCAGCCTGGTCACATACAGGAAAGCAATCACACTCCAACATCAAGTAGAATGGAGTCATGATTCAAAAGAGAAAACCTGGATCCAAATTTGCAAATCCATTCTAGGATCACAAAACGTGGGCACCTTGGGTTGGATATCACCCAAACTTAGGCCAAAATTGACACACAACTACCCACTCCTTCGTGAATTCTTTGTATGTTGGGACCGCATAATGACAGAGTACCCTCATATAACCTCGAACCCGTCCCCCCTTACACCATTCCTGGACAATCCAGACTTACCCTTCACTTATACACAAAAGTCAAGAATTGATAAAACACAGATATCACAGGTGTCCTTCCAAAGACTAATCTCGGACCAGAAACTTAAGAGTAGATCAGAACTGGACCACTCGGGACTAGAGCTCTCATGGTACTTTCACACGCAACTCCAACATTTTTTATCGACCAGCAAAAACAATAGACAGATAGCCAGGCAAATGACAACACTAGAAACATTTTGCCTATTACCACACATACCTAGACACATGATTTCTATAGCTTACCGTTTGCTTCTTGCCCATAGGGATTTGCCGCTCCCAGGGTTCACAAGACGGTGGAATAGGGAACTCACACCACCCCCTTCCGCTGATGAGTGGAACAAAATTTTTAGGGCCCATAAGAAAGCATCGATCTCGGCAAGAGTCCTTGAAACAAACTACAAATATTTAGCCGGGTGGTACCTCACGCCTGATAGATTACAGAAAATATATAAACAGACAGATGGGAGGTGCTGGCGCGGATGTGGAGAGCGCGGCTCTCTCATACACATTTGGTGGACATGTAAACACATAGAACCATTCTGGCGCTCAATCTTGGACAGAATGGAGACGATATTTGGCTCATCTGTACCTAGGTCACCTAATCTGCTACTATATCACACACTCCCTAAATTTAGAGATAAACCAACAAAACAACTGTTCTTCATAATGATCAATAGCGCTAAGTCTCTCATCCCGCGGAGATGGAAGAGCGCCACAGTCCCCACATTTGGGGAATGGACGTCACAGGTAGAAAGATATTTATCGCTAGAGAGATACAAATTCCTAAGAGCAGATAAGATAGAAACTCATGAATATATGTTAGATCGCTGGAAACAAACCTGAGAGGCCCCTGAGGCAAACACATAAGAACAACACAGATAATCTACTAGTAGGCGGCTATCGCCACACAATGGCTAACTCGGATGCCCCCACCTACCTCCCCTCCCCTCTCTCCCTCACCCTTCCTTCGACTCCCTTTTTTTTTTTTTTTTTTTTTTTTTTTCTTCTTCCTCTCCTTTCCTTTTCTCTTTCTCTCCTAGGGTTCCCTAAGACTGATAAGGGGACCCACACCTTCTCTAATTATCTTACTTGTACTTACTCATGATATGTTTTATGAAACAGTTGTAAAATTATTTCCTACTGTCTGTTACCTGTCAATGCATGCATGAGCCCGAAACTGGACTTGGTATCGCCCTGCTCATCATCTCCACATTATTTAAGGGCTTTCTCATGATTATCCCAGCTCTGCTGTACACAGAGGGATGTAAAATGAGCTATTATGTTATGTACATTACCGATTCTTTTTCATTGCATGTACTGTTCATATTTCTAATCTTTAATAAAGCTTTTTAAAACCTAAAAAAAAAAAAAAAAAAAAAAAAAAAAGAAGCGTTATGCTTCATAACGCTGCTTTTTCCCTAACGCCGGTATTACAAGTCTTGCAGATATAGGTGTACCGCACACTTTTTTGGCCGTCATGCAACGTCAGTACCGCACTTTTTAAAAACTCCTTTTTTAATGGGATTTTCATAGCGCCGGTATTATGAGTTTACCTGGGAGGCCAAAAAGTGAGCGGTACACAAGATCTGTACCACCATCAAAAGTCAGTAGTTATGAGTTTTACGTTACAAAGCTGTATCATAAAACTCATAACTAAAGTGTTAAAAGTTCAGTAACACCCATAAACTGCCTATTAACCCCTAAACCGAGGCCCTCCCCGGCATCGCAGCCACTATAATAAACCTATTAACTTCTAAAACGCTGCCCTATCACATCTCAAACACTATTTAAATATTATTAACCCCTAATCTGCCGTCCGCCCACACCGCCGCTATAATAAACCTATTAACCACTAAACCGAAAGCCCCCCACAACGAAATATACTAAAATAAATTATTAACCCCTAAACCTCTGACCTCCCACATCACTAACTCTACATAAATATAACAACCCCTAACCCTAACCCTAACGTAACCCTAAGCCTAACACCCCCTAACTTAAATATAACTAAAATAAATCTAAATAAACCTTACAATTATTAACTAAATAATACCTATTTAAAACTAAATAAAAACTTACCTGTAAAAAAAACCTAAGATAGCTACAAAATAACTAATAGTTATATTGTAGCTATCTTAGGTTTTATTTTTAAGTTTGTATTTATTTTAACTAGGTAGACTAGTTAGTAAATAGTTATTAACCCCTTAATGACAACTGATGTACCAGGTACGTCCTGCAAAAACTTTCAGTTAGTGACAATGGACGTACCTGGTACGTCAGTTGTCTAAGAGAGTGCTGGAAGCGATCTCTCAGGGTATTGCAGTGATGCCTCGATATTGAGGCATCCTGCAATACCTTTTAAAAAGCATCCGATGCAGAGAGAGCCACTCTGTGGCCCTCTCTGCACCGGTAGCGATGGTGCCGTTCGTGGGTGGGAGCTTACAAGGGAGGCGGGTGATCGGCCCATCGCTCCCCGGCATCCGGTTCCTTCAAGTGCTTTGTGCACGCCGGATGCTGGGAGCGTGCAAAGGGGGGGCCTGCGGGCGCGCGCGTGCATGTGTGTGTGCGCACGCGCGCAGCAACCACTACCACCAATGATCATCAAAGAGAGAGGGGGGCAGAAAACATTTTTAAAAAAAATAAAAATAAAATAGGATCTGTTAGGGTAGGGGGATGGGGTTAGGTGGGGGGGAAGCTACACTACAGAAAACCGATGTTTAAGAAAAAAAAACAAAAAAAACCAACCTTTCTTTTTTGGGGAAAACTGGGTTCTGGCAGACAGCTGCCAGTACCCAAGATGGTGGCAAATAGGTAGGTTGGGAGGGTTAGAGAGCTGTTTGGGGGGATCAGGGAGGTTGGGGGCTAAGGCAGGGGTCCATCACAGATGAATAATTTAAAAAAAATAAAAAATAAATAAAAAACACCTTTTATTTTAGTACTGGCAGACTTTCTGCCAGTACTTAAGATGGCGGGAACAATTGTGGGGTGGGGGAGGGAAGAGAGCTGTTTGGGAGGGATCAGGGGGTGGGATGTGTCAGGTGGGAGGCTGATCTCTACACTAAAACTAAAATTAACCCCGCAAGCTCTCTACAAGCTACCTAATTAACCCCTTAACTGCTGGGCATAATACAAGTGTGGTGAGCAGCAGCATTTAGTGGCCTCCTAATTGCCAAAAAGCAACGCCAAAGCCATATATGTCTGCTCTTTCTGAACAAAGGAGATCCCAGAGAAGCATTTACAACCATTTGTGACATAATTGCACAAGCTGTTTGTAAATAATTTCAGTGAGAAACCTAAAATTGTGAAAAATTTTACTTTTTTTTTTATTTGCTCGCATTTGGCGGTGAAATGGTGGCATGAAATGTACCAAAATGGGCCTAGGTCAATATTTTGGGTTGTCTACTACACTACACTAAAGCTAAAATTAACCCTTCAAGGCCTCTACAAGCTCCCTAATTAACCCCTTCACTGCTGGGCATAATACACGTGTGGTGCACAGCGGCATTTAGTGGCCTTCTAATTATCAAAAAGCAATGCCAAAGCCATATATGTCTGCTATTTCTGAACAAAGAGGATCCCAGAGAAGCATTTACAACCATTTGTGCCATAATTGCACAAACTGTTTGTAAATAATTTCAGTGAGAAACCTAAAGTTTGTGACAAAATTTGTGAAAAAGTGAACGATTTTTTTTTATTTGCTCGCATTTGGCAGTGAAATGGTGGCATGAAATATACCAAAATGGGCATAAATCAATACTTTGGGTTGTCTTCTAAAAAAAAATATATACATGTCAAGGGATATTCAGAGATTCCGGACAGATATCAGTGTTCCAATGTAACTAGCGCTAATTTTGAAAAAAAGTGGTTTGGAAATTGCAAAGTGCTACTTGTATTTATTGCCCTATAACTTGCAAAAAAAGCAAAGATCATGTAAACATTGGGTATTTCTAAACTCAGGACAAAATTTAGAAACTATTTAGCATGGGTGTTTTTTGGTGGTCGTAGATGTGTAACAGATTTTTGGGGTCAAAGTTAAAAAAAGTGTGTTTTTTTCAATTTTGTCCTCATATTTTATAATTTTTTTTATAGTAAATTATAAGATATGATGAAAATAATGGTATCTTTAGAAAGTCCATTTAATGGCGAGAAAAACGGTGTATAATATGTGTGGGTACAGTAAATGAGTAAGGGGAAAATTACAGTTAAACACAAACACTGCAGAAATGTAAAAATAGCCATTGTCATTAAAGGGACAGTAAAGTCAAAACTAACATTTCATGATTCAGATAGGGTATGCAATTTTAAACAACTTTCCAATTTACTTTTATCATCAAATTTGCTTTGTTCCCTTGGTGGTATTTTTGAAAAGCTAAACCTAGCTAGGCTCAAACTGATTTCTAAACAGTTGAAAACCACCTCCTAGCTCAGAGCATTTTGAAAGTTTTTCACAGTTAGACTGTGCAAGTTCACATGTGTCATATAGATAACATTGTGCTCACTCCCGTGAAGTTATTTAGGAGTCTTCTCTGATTGACTACACTGCATGTCTGTCAAAGGCACTTAGATAAGGAGGCTGTCTGCAAAGGCTTAGATACAAGGTAATCGCAGAGGTAAAAAGTATATTAATATAACAGTGTTGGTTATGCAAAAACGGGGAATGGGTAATAAAGGGATTATCTATCTTTTTAAATAAGAAAATTTTTGGTGTAGACTGTCCCTTTAAATAAATTATTCCTATTTAAAGCTAAATACTTACCTGTAAAATAAATCCTAATATAGCTACAATATAAATTATAATTATATTATAGCTATTTTAGGATTTATATTTATTTTACAGGTAACTTTGTATTTATTTTAACCAGGTACAATAGCTATTAAATAGTTAATAACTATTTAATAGCTAAAATAGTTAAAATAATTACAAAATTACCTGTAAAATAAATCCTAACCTAAGTTACAATTAAACCTAACACTACACTATCAATAAATTAATTAGATAAAATACCTACAATTACCTACAATTAAACCTAACACTACACTATCAATACATTAATTAAATACAATATCTACAAATAAATACAATGAAATAAACTAACTAAAGTACAAAAAATAAAAAAGAACTAAGTTACAAAAAATAAAAAAATATTACAACAATTTTAAACTAATTACACCTACTCTAAGCCCCCTAATAAAATAACAAAGACCCCCAAAATAAAAAAATGCCCTACCCTATTCTAAATTACAAAAGTTCAAAGCTCTTTTACCTTACCAGCCCTGAACAGGGCCCTTTGCGAGGCATGCCCCAAAGAATTCAGCTCTTTTGCCTGTAAAAAAAACACATACAATACCCCCCCCCAACATTACAACCCACCACCCACATACCCCTAATCTAACCCAAACCCCCCTTAAATAAACCTAACACTAAGCCCCTGAAGATCTTCCTACCTTATCTTCACCATACCAGGTTCACCGATCGATCCAGAAGAGCTCCTCCGATGTCTTGATCCAAGCCCAAGCGGGGGGCTGAAGATGTCCATGATCCGGCTGAAGTCTTCATCCAAGCGGGAGCTGAAGAGGTCCATGATCCGGCTGAAGTCTTCTATCAATGGCATCTTCAATCTTCTTTCTTTCGGATCCATGTTCATCCCGCCGACGCGGAACATCCATCTTCACCGACGACTTCCTGACGAATGACGGTTCCTTTAAAGGACGTCATCCAAGATGGCATCCCTCGAATTCCGATTGGCTGATAGGATTCTATCAGCCAATTGGAATTAAGGTAGGAAAATTCTGATTGGCTGATGGAATCAGCCAATCAGAATCAAGTTCAATCCGATTGGCTGATTCAATCAGCCAATCAGATTGAGCTCGCATTCTATTGGCTGTTCCGATCTTTTATCTAATTTAATCGAGTGGCGGCGATGTGGGGGGACCTCGGTTTAGGGGTACATAGGTAGTTTATGGGTGTTAGTGTACTTTAGAGCACAGTAGTTAAGAGCTTTATAAACCAGCGTTAGCACAGAAAGCTCTTAACTACTGACTTTTTTCTGCGGCTGGAGTTTTGTCGTTAGATTTCTAACGCTCACTTCAGCCACGACTCTAAATACCGGAGTTAGAAAGATCCCATTGAAAAGATAGGATACGCAATTGACGTAAGGGGATCTGCGGTATGGAAAAGTCGCGGCTGGAAAGTGAGCGTTAGACCCTTTAATGACTGACTCCAAATACCAGAGGGCGGTAAAAACCAGCGTTAGGAGCCTCTAACGCTGGTTTTGACGGCTACCGCCCAACTCTAAATCTAGGCCTAAAAATTCTGGTGTAGACTGTCCCTTTAACTATTTACTAGCTACCTAGTTAAAATAAATACAAAGTTACCTGTAAAATAAAACCTAACCTGCCTTACACTAAAAACTAACATTACAATAAAATTAAATTATTAAAATACAATTTTCTAACTTACAAACCCCTCCCCCCCACTAAATTACAAAAAATAAAAAATGAAATGATCAAAAATAAAAACGAATTACTCCTAATCTAATAGCCCTATCAAAATAAAAAATCCCCCCCAAAATAAAAAAAACCTAGCCTACACTAAACTGCCAATGGCCCTTAAAAGGGCCTTTTGCAGGGCATTGCCTTAGAGAAATCAGCTCTTTTACCTGTAAAAAAAAATACAAACACCCCCAACTTTAAAACCCACCACCAACCCAACCAAACCCCCCAAATTAGTAAATAAACCTAAGATAACCATTGCCCTGAAAAGGGCATTTGGATGGGCATTGCCCTTAAAAGGGCATTTAGCTCTTTTACATTGCCCAAACCCCTAACCTAAAAAAAACACACCCAAAAAAACCTTAAAAAACCTAACACTAACCCCCGACGATCCACTTACAGTTATCGAAGACTGGACATCCATCCTCATCCAGCCGGCGAAGTCCTCATCCAAGCGGCAAGATGTCTGATTGGAACAGCCAATAGAATGAGAGCTCAATCCTATTGGCTGATTGCAACAGCCAATAGGATTTTTTCCCTTTTAATTCCTTTTGGCTGATAGAAATCTTTCAGCCAATAGGAATGTAAGGGACGCCATCTTGGATAACATCACTTAAAGGGAACCTTCAGTTTACAGTGACGACAGTAAGAAGAGGATGCTCTGCGCCGGATGTCTTGAATATGGACCCGCTCCGCGCCGGATGGATGAAGATAGAAGATGCTGTCTGGATGAAGACTTCTTTCTGCTTGGATGAGGACTTCGCCGGCTGGATGAAGATCGAACAGGCCTCCTGGATGAAGACTTCTTGTCGCTTGGATAAGGACTTTGCTGGCTGGAAGAGGATGGATGTCCAGACTTCGATAACTGTAAGTGGATCGTCAGGAGTTAGTGTTAGATTTTTTTAAGGGTTTTTTGGGTGTTTTTTTTTTTTTTAGGTTAGGGTTTTGGGCAATGTAAAAGAGCTAAATGCCCTTTTAAGGGCAATTCCCATCCAAATGCCCTTTTCAGGGCAATGTTTAGCTTAGGTTTATTTAGGTAGGTTTTTATTTGGGGGGTTTGGTTGGGTGGGTGGTGGGTTTTACTGTTGGGGGGTGTTTGTATTTTTTTATTACAGGTAAAAGAGCTGATTTCTTTGGGGCAATGCCCCGCAAAAGGGCCATTGGCAGTTTAGCGTAGGCTAGGATTTTTTATTTTGATAGGACTATTAGATTAGGAGTAATTCGTTTTTATTTTTGATAATTTCGTTTTTTAATTTTTGTAATTTAGTGTTTATTTTTTTTGTAAGTTTGAAAATTGTATTTTAAAAATGTAATTTATTTTATTTTATTGCAATGTTAGTTTTAAGTGTAAGGCAGGTTAGGTTTTATTTTACAGGTAGCTAGTAAATAGTTAATAACTATTTACTAACTACTAGTCTACCTAGTTAAAATAAATACAAACTTACCTGTGAAATAAAAATAAAACCTAAGATAGCTACAATATAACTATTAGTTATATTCTAGCTAGCTTATGGGTTTTTTACAGGCAAGTTTGTATTTAGTTTTAAATAGGAATTATTTAGTTAATAATTGTAAGCTTTATTTAGATTTATTTTAATTATATTTAAGTTAGGTTTAGGGGTTAATAACTTTAGTCTAGTAGCGACGACATTGGGGGCGACAGATTAGGGGTTAATAACTGTAATGTAGGTGGCGGCGATGTTAGGGGCAGCAGATTAGGGGTTAATAACTGTAATGTAGGTGGCGGTGATGTTAGGGGCAGCAAACACTTTCTCTCCATTGATGTCTATATGGGAAAACGTGCACGAGCGCGTCAAGTCAGGCCTTGGATTTTGTGCGGTATGGAGCTTATCGCACTATACCGCACAACAAAAGAAGGTTTTTCTGTAACTTGTAATGGCAGCGCTATGAAAAGTGCGATACCGCTAAATATTCAGCGTCATTTACGCACTGGGTTTAGCGCACAACTTGTAATCTTGGTGATAGTGAGCTCCGGCTGCTGATTTTAGCGAGCTGCTGCAGCACAGAAGAGGTGAGTTTAGTTTTTTGTAACTGATGAATGAAACTACAATTTATTTTTAGTGATGGTAAATCTTAGTCGCCTAGATTTAGAGTTATGCGTTAGCCGTCAAAACCAGCGTTAGGGGCTCCCGCTGGTATTTAGAGTCAGTCAGGAAAGGGTCTAACGCTCACTTTCCAGACACGACTTTTCCATACCACAGATCCCCCTATGCCATTTGCGTATCCTATCTTTTCAATGGGATCTTTCTAACGCCTGTATTTAGAGTCTTGGCTGAAGTGAGCGTTAGAAATCTAACGACAAAACTCCAGCCGCAGAGAAAAGCCAGGAGTTAAGAGCTTTCTGGGATAACGCCGGTTCATAAAGCTCTTAACTACTGTGCTCTAAAGTACATTAACACCCATAAACTACCTATGTACCCCTATACCAAGGCCCCCCACATCGCCGCCACTCTAATAATTTTTTTTAACCCCTAATCTGCCGACCGCACACCGTCGCAACCTACATTATTCCTATGTACCCTAATCTGCTGACTGGACCTCACCGCTACTCTAATAAATTTATTAACCCCTAAAGCTAAGTCTAACCCTAACACTAACACCCCCTAAATTAAATATAATTTTTATCTAACAAAATAAATTATTTCTTATTAAATAAATTATTCCTATTTAAAGCTAAATACTTACATGTAAAATAAACCCTAATATAGCTACAATATAAATTATAATTATATTGTAGCTATTTTAGGATTTTAAGGGCTGGTAAGGTAAAAGAGCTTTTCTATTTTTATTTTAGAATAGGGTAGGGCATTTTTTTATTTTGGGGGGCTTTGTTATTTTATTAGGGGGCTTAGGGTAGGTGTAATTAGCTTAAAAATGTTGTAATATTTTTATAATGTTTGTAAATTATTTTTTTATTTTTTGTAACTTAGTTCTTTTTTTATTTTTTGTACTTTAGTTAGTTTATTTAATTGTATTTATTTGTAGGTATTTGTATGTAATTAATTTATTGATAGTGTAGTGTTAGGTTTAATAATAGATAATTGTAGGTATTTTATTTAATTTATTTAATGATAGTGTAGTGTTAGGTTTAATTGTAACTTAGGTTAGGATTTATTTTACTGGTAATTTTGTAATTATTTTAACTAGGTAGCTATTAAATAGTTATTAACTATTTAATAGCTATTGTACCTGGTTAAAATAAATACAAAGTTACCTGTAAAATAAATATTAATCCTAAAATAGCTACAATATAATTATAATTTATATTGTAGCTATATTAGGGTTTATTTTACAGGTAAGTATTTAGCTTTAAATAGGAATAGTTTATTTAATAAGAAATAATTTATTTCGTTAGATGAAAATTATATTTAACTTAGGGGGGTGTTAGTGTTAGGGTTAGACTTAGCTTTAGGGGTTAATAAATTTATTAGAGTAGCGGTGAGGTCCGGTCGGCAGATTAGGGGTTAATACTTGAAGTTAGGTGTCGGTGATGTTAGGGAGGGCAGATTAGGGGTTAATACTATTTATTATAGGGTTATTGAGGCGGGAGTGAGGCGGATTAGGGGTTAATAACTTTATTATAGTAGCGGTGAGGTCCAGTCGGCAGATTAGGGGTTAATAATTGTAGGTAGGTGGCTGCGACATTGGGGGCGGCAGATTAGGGGTTAATAAATATAATATAGGGGTCGGCGGTGTTAGTGGCAGCAGATTAGGGGTACATAGGGATAATGTAGGTTGCGGCGGTGTACGGAACGGCAGATAAGGGGTTAATAATAATATGCAGGGGTCAGCGATAGCGGGGGTGGAAGATTAGGGGTTAATAAGTGTAAGATTAGGGGTGTTTAGACTCGGGGTACATGTTAGGGTGTTAGGTGCAGACTTAGGAAGTGTTCCCCCATAGGAAACAATGGGGCTGCGTTAATAGCTGAACGCTGCTTTTTTGCAGGTGTTAGATTTTTTTCAAGCTCAAACGGCCCCATTGTTTCCTATGGGGGAATCGTGCACGAGCACGTTTTTGAAGCTGGCCACGTCCGTAAACACTGCTGGTATTTAGAGTTGCAGTGGCGGTAAATTATGCTCTACGCTCCCTTTTTGGAGCCTAACGCAGCCCTTCTGTGAACTCTAAATACCAGCGGTATTTAAAAGGTGCGGGGGAAAAACACGCGTAACTAACGCACCCCTTTGGCCGCAGAACTCTAGATCTAGCGGGTAGTTTTTTAAACGCTCAGATTTACCATCACTTACTTTAAATAGATACCTAGGTAAGTGTCTAGAGCACTACATGACAGGAAATAGTGCTGCCATCTAGTGCTCTAGCAAATGGACAACATTTTTGCAAAACTGCGGCAATATACAGGGAGTGCAGAATTATTAGGCAAGTTGTATTTTTGAGGATTCATTTTATTATTGAACAACAACCATGTTCTCAATGAACCCAAAACACTCATTAATATCAAAGCTGAATATTTTTGGAAGTAGTTTTTAGTTTGTTTTTAGTTATAGCTATTTTAGGGGGATATCTGTGTGTGCAGGTGACTATTACTGTGCATAATTATTAGGCAACTTAACAAAAAACAAATATATACCCATTTCAATTATTTATTTTTACCAGTGAACCCAATATAACATCTCAACATTCACAAATATACATTTCTGACATTCAAAAACAAAACAAAAACAAATCAGTGCCACCTTTCTTTGCAAGGACACTCAAAAGCCTGCCATCCATGGATTCTGTCAGTGTTTTGATCTGTTCACCATCAACATTGCGTGCAGCAGCAACCACAGCCTCCCAGACACTGTTCAGAGAGGTGTACTGTTTTCCCTCCTTGTAAATCTCACATTTGATGATGCACCACAGGTTCTCAATGGGGTTCAGATCAGGTGAACAAGGAGGCGATGTCATTAGATTTTCTTCTTTTATACCCTTTCTTGCCAGCCACGCTGTGGAGTACTTGGACGCGTGTGATGGAGCATTGTCCTGCATGAAAATCATGTTTTTCTTGAAGGATGCAGACTTCTTCCTGTACCACTGCTTGAAAAAGGTGTCTTCCAGAAACTGGCAGTAGGACTGGGAGTTGAGCTTGACTCCATCCTCAACCCGAAAAGACCCCACAAGCTCATCTTTGATGATACCAGCCCAAACCAGTACTCCACCTCCACCTTGCTGGCGTCTGAGTCGGACTGGAGCTCTCTGCCCTTTACCAATCCAGCCACGGGCCCATCCATCTGGCCCATCAAGACTCACTCTCATTTCATCAGTCCATAAAACCTTAGAAAAATCAGTCTTGAGATATTTCTTGGCCCAGTCTTGACGTTTCATCTTGTGTGTCTTGTTCAGTGGTGGTCGTCTTTCAGCCTTTCTTACCTTTGCCATGTCTCTGAGTATTGCACACCTTGTTCTTTTGGGCACTCCAGTGATGTTGCAGCTCTGAAATATGGCCAAACTGGTGGCAAGTGGCATCTTGGCAGCTGCACGCTTGACTTTTCTCAGTTCATGGGCAGTTATTTTGCGCCTTGGTTTTTCCACACGCTTCTTGCGACCCTGTTGACTATTTTGAATGAAACGCTTGATTGTTCGATGATCACGCTTCAGAAGCTTTGCAATTTTAAGAGTGCTGCATCCCTCTGCAAGATATCTCACTATTTTTGACTTTTCTGAGCCTGTCAAGTCCTTCTTTTGACCCATTTTGCCAAAGGAAAGGAAGTTGCCTAATAATTATGCACACCTGATATAGGGTGTTGATGTCATTAGACCACACCCCTTCTCATTACAGAGATGCACATCACCTAATATGCTTAATTGGTAGTAGGCTTTCGAGCCTATACAGCTTGGAGTAAGACAACATGCATAAAGAGGATGATGTGGTCAAAATACTCATTTGCCTAATAATTCTGCACTCCCTGTAGTACTGAAGATACGTGCACGCTCCTGAGCTTATGTCCCTGCTTTTTAAAAAAAATCTTTTTATTGAAGGAGTCTGTTCAAGCAATACAATATTCGTAACATAGACACACAATTATGGTACATCAGAAGATATAAAACAAATCGCAATCCCAGACTCACAAATTATTTGGATAAAGCAGAATATACATAGTATCGAATAGTAAGTACATACATAAACAACAGAAAACATGTCTCAGAAATAAGTAACAAGTTAAAAAACTAAATGGTTTAAGCGCCTAATTCACAAAAGGAAAAAGGGAAACAGTATTTTTCCCGGGTTATGTATGTCCCTGCTTTTTATCAAAAGTTACCAATAGAACAAAGAAAATTTGAAAATAGAAGTAAATTAGAAAATATGTTTAAAATTGCATGCTCTATCTGAATCATGGAAGAAAAATGTTGGGTTTCATGTCCCTTTAACCAGTGTTATTGCAACAGGCATAACAGGTTGGCAGCACAGAGGGCACATTTCTTATTGTAAAACACTTGTAGAGTAAATGATTACTTAGAACAGTAGAGGGCAGTGTTAGATTTTATAAGGTAAGAAAAATTAGATTTCTTTTTAATATAGAGCCAGATATTACATAGCACAAAACAGAGTAGAGAGCCAGAGAAAAGAGGGGCAGATCGGTTAGAACCTTTGTATAACAATTACCCCAGCAGGCATAAATATTTACCCTACGTACCCCAACTGCAACAAGTCAATATTAGTTTTAAGAAAATAAGCGGCAATTGTGCATATCCCAGATTGTGACAAATTGGTATCAGATATATTTTTCTGTTTTTAAGAATTTATTTTAAAAAATTTTTTACTACATGCAAATGCAGCACATCTTTAGAAATATTAGATCAACAAATAATACGGAAAGCAACTTGTAGAGAAAACACACACAACGCACACATACATCAGTTCTTAAATACTGTATCAGATAAGAAGAAAAAAAAATGATGATGAAGTTATATTCGTGTTAATTCATATCTGCATTTAACTTCAGCACATACGCAGCTTATCAGGGTCATTTCTTTGTGACATATTTAGATATAGAACACTTTATCTGGCACATTTCCCCATGGAATATTGTCTTTGTGACAATTCACTGTGGCCCCATATCTCGAACATGGCTCCATGACAACTTTTCACAGTGATATACACTCTACCTGGCACTTTTCCTGTGACACTTCATATTAGCATTTCTCAATTCCAGTCCTCAAAAATGTCTATAACCAGCCAGATTCTAAGGATTTTCCTACACAATTACAAGTATATTAGACATATTGGGGCCGATTTATGAAAGTGCGAGCAGACATGATACGATGTAGCAGATCATGTCCACCGCACATCGATAAATGCCAACAGCATACGCTGTCAGCATTTATCATTGCACACAAGCAGTTCTTGTGAACTGCTTGTGCAATGCCGCCCCCTCAGAGCAGACCGACCAGTTATGGAGCAGCGGTCTTTATACTGCTGCTTCATAACTGCTGTTTACAGCGAGTCTGAAGGCTTGCGCGGAAACAGGGGCATCAAGCTGTCCATTGAATGAACAGCTGTCCAAACCAGGCAGAGAATTAGAATCTGGCCTGTTACAGGTGCTTAGGTTTGCCAACCAGCCGGTATTTTATCAATGCGGATGGTATTTTTAAGGTTCACATCAAAGTTGAAAATAAATATTAAATATAGAATTAAAGATGCTATCATAATCAAACACCTTTTAAGTGTATTGAAATCTAATTATAAAGAAAGTATCATTTAAAACCAATCCTAGCACATTTATGCTAATCAGTATGACCAGTATTTGTTTTCTAGAAAAGGTGGCAACCCTATAGGGTGTTTGAGGGTAGAACTGAGAAACTCTGATTTATGTTACACTACATGTTTATCTTAGCTGCATTAGGGCAAAATAGAATTAAAGGACAAGCCTCTGAGTACCCCATTGACAATGCTTCAAGGACCCCTTAAGGGTACATGGACCACAGGTTGAGAAACAAGGGTTATAGAGATTTTAGTGAAAAGGGTAAAGGAGAGAAAGGAGGTACATAGATACAAGTTCTACAGAGAAAAAAATGAAAAAAATATAAATATAAACAAGAAAAAGAAGCAAAAAAGGCACAGTCATGTGATTTCCCTCCTCAGTTGGAGGAAGTTTACTAAGAAATCTCAAGAGAATTAAATGCAATCTCAAGAGATCACAGTAAAGAAAATTGTTGTTTTTCATGCAGCTGACAGTATAACAGGGCAGTTACTCTTGTGAGCTAAATACATTCTGAGGTAAAATATCTACCTATTTTACATAGAGATTTCAGGTGATATTTTCTTGTCAGCTTTTTACAGCTATGCTGCATCACTTATGTCCCTTTATTTAAACATATTAATGAAAATAACAATATGTATACGCTATATGGGGCCTATTTATTATGGTGCGAGCAGACATGATCCAATATAGCGAATCATGTCCGCTGCACATTGATAAATGCTGACAGCATACGCTCTCTGCATTTATCACTGCACCAGCAGTTCTTGTGAACTGCTGGTGCAATGCCGCCCCTGCAGATTCGCAGCCAATCGGCTGCTAGCAGGGGGTGTCAATCAACCCGATCGTATTCGATCAGGTTGATTTCTGTCCGCCGCCTCAGAGCAGGCGGACAGGTTATGGAGCAGCGGTCTTTAGACCGCTACTTCATAACTTCTGTTTCTGGAGAGCCTCAAGGCTTGTCTGGAACACGGGGCATCAAGCTCCCTACGAAGCTTGATAAATATGCCCCTATATCTTTACTTCCCTTTCCTGTAAGAATTGTGTTTGTTCCTCACTCCCTAGAAGACAGCCATATTATATAACCTACAGTATGTTACACTATGCTAAACAAGCTACGAACTACACATTAATTACTTAGAGCAGTGCACAAAGGGTATTAAACACTAAATACATGCAAGATACAATTATGTATTTAAATATTAACCTAAGAATAATATAACAATTTTTTTTTTTTAAGTTTTAAAAGTGTAACAGTTGATTAAGGTAGAGTAGATAAAGCAACGGGACCTTCATGTTTTGAATTAGATTCCCTTCTCTGCTGCAGATAATTAGGGACAGTTATAAATGGGCCGCTAGTGTGCAACAAATGACTGTGTGGAATATAGCAATGTTAAATCTGGAGTCTGCAATTTTACTTTCAGCAGGAATTGGAAAGCCCATCATTTTCAGCATTTCATTACAGGACAAGGGGAACATTTAATAATGAAATGATAGTTCAAAGTTTTACTTCATATAATTAAATATTGTATTCTACAATCTCAAAGTGTTTAATGTCCCTTTAATATAGAAATTTGTATGACAATGACATTTATTTTGTGGGAAAGAGTCAATGTGAATCCTGTTTATAAACTTTTAAGACATTTGCATTCTGTGCTGGTCATTTTTAAAAATGCAGAGCAGACTGATTTCATTTAAAAGTTCATTGCCGTTTATGTGTTCTGTAATTTACCCACAAACACACACTTTTAGAAAATAACTTTGCACAAATACCTAAAATGGCCACAGTGTGAAGTTCAAAAAGTTATTTTTTTCAAATAATGAATGTTTTTATTTTCCAGTCCTGTAGTGGCCTGGTCTTACCTTGTAATACTGTTTTATTACTGCATAAAATATAACATTTCTGTAGACAATGTATTACTTATACCAGGTTGCCAAAATTTGAAACAAAAAATCCGGGGACACTTTGCAGCAGAACAACACTCATCTGTATGCATCGCTCTGTCCACTCCAATCCACCCCAAAAGCACATAAATAATAATAGTATAATTCCCTTCTCATTTGTTCTCTTGGGTACATTTGTTAAAAAGAATATGTACAGTACATAACCTCAGCAGCAGCAATTCACTACTGGGAGCTAGCTGTTGATTTGTGGCTGCACACATTTGTCTTTTATCATTGGCTCACCAGATGTGTTTAGCTTGCTCCCAGCAGTGCATTGCTGCTCTGGAACTGACTTTTACTATGCATTTAATCAGGTTGCAAGCAATAGTGCAATAATGAAATTGCTTTATCATTTTATTTAGAGTATATTCTTTATGCACTGTTATAGCCAATCTCTATAGCAGGACACCACAAAGCACACTAGTTTATATAGATGTTACACATCCTGAAATTAGACAGTGATATTACCTCAGTATGTTTAACCTGCTAACTGCTGTCTTGGGGCTGCTGAGAGCAATATATGCCTATATGTTGAGGACTTGATAAGACACTATTGAAAGTTTCACAAGTAGGTGACATTTTGGGCCAGATAATGAGTGGTGCGCTAACAGTTACACCTAAGTGATATCGGGTTTATCACAACTATTTCCTCACACCAGATGTACCGCTTGTATAACAAGTTGAAAGCAAACGTGATTGCTTGAAGTTGACACGCGTTGGGATAGTGTGACAATTACACTCTTAAAATACTGTCTAATAAAAATTAATTTTAACAATATTGCACAAAAAAGTTATAAGGGCAGATACATACATATACATGTCTAAATATGTAGATATGTGTCTATATGTACAGACATACAGTATATATATATATATATATATATACACATATATATATATACATATATATACACACTCACCGGCCACTTTATTAGGTACACCTGTTCAATTGCTTTGTAACACAAATCGCTAATCAGCCAATCACATGGAAGCAACTCAATGCATTTAGGCATCTAGACGTGGTGAAGACAACTTACTGAAGATCAAACCGAGCATCAGAATGGGGAAGAAAGGGGATTTAAATGACTTTGAACATGGCATGGTTGTTGGTGCCAGACAGGCTGGTCTGAGTATTTAAAACACTGCTGATCTGATGGGATTTTCACATACAACCATCTCTAGAGTTTACAGAGAATGGCCTGAAAAAGAGAAAATATCCAGTGAACGGCAGTTGTGTGGGCGAAATGCCTTGTTAATGTCAAAGGTCAGAAGAGAATGGGCAGACTGGTTCGAGATGATAAGGCAACAGTAACTCAAATAACTCAAATAACCACTCGTTACAACCAAGGTATGCAGAATACTATCTATAAATGCACAACGCGTCGGACCTTAAAGCAGATGGGCTGCAGCAGCAGAAGACCGCACTGGGTATGACTCCTGTCAGCTAAGAACAGGAAACTGAGGCTACAATGCGCACAGGCTCACCAAAAGTGGACAATTGAAGATTGGAAAAATGTTGCCTGGTCTGATGAGTCTCGATTTCAGCTGCGACAATCAGATGGTAGGGTCAGAATTTGGAGTAAACAACATGAAAATATAGATCCATCCTGCCTTGTATCAAATGTTCAGGCTGGTGGTGGTGGTGCAATGGTGTGGGGGATATTTTCTTGGCACACTTTGCACCCCTTAGTACCAATTGAGCATTGTTTAAATTCCACAGCCTAGCTGAGTATTGTTGCTGACCATGTCCATCCCTTTATGACAACAGTGTACCCATCTTCTGATGGCTACTTCCAGCAGGATAATGCACGATGTCACAAAGCTCAAATCATCTCAGACTGGTTTCTTGAACATGACAATGAGTTCACTGTACTCCAATGGCCTCCACAGTCACCAGAGCTCAATCCAATAGAGCACCTTTGGGATGTGGTGCAATGGGAGATTCGCATCATGGATGTGCAGCTGACAAATTTGCAGCAACTGCGTGATGCTATCATGTCAATGTCTGAGGAATTTTTCCAACACTTTGTTGAATCTATGCCACAAAGAATTAAGGCAGTTCTGAAGGCAAAAGGGGTTCCAACCTGGTACTAGCGAGGAGTACCGAATAGTAATAAGTGGCCGGTGAGTGTGTATATATACAGTATATATATATATATATATATATATATATATATATATATATCACTCTACTTGTAATCTAGACCATTGTTTCATAACCGTGATCCTCAAGAACCCCCAACAGGCCAGGTTTTCATTCTAGCTGAACAAGAGCACAGGGGAAATAATAAGATGATGGGTAAGAGCAGGTTAGTAACCATGGTTACTGATCAGCTGATTATTTTACCTATGCTCTAGTTCCACTGTAAAATGAAAACCTGGCCTGTTAGGGGTACTCGAGGACCGTAGTTGATAAATACTGATCTAGACCACAGTGAGAATTGCCTGAAAGAGCAGAGTAAAAACGTAAGAACTAGGCTTTTATTGCATATATATTGCTTATTAGGAATAAACTATGCTATATTTGTTTTTCCACATTTACTTAATTTAGAGACATCGGACTACCATACAGTACATGGAGATACAAGCTGGAAACATATATATAAATCAGTGGACATATCATTGTATATATATTTTGATGAGCTATATATTTTGCTTTGATTTTTTCTTTCCTTTTTTTCTGTTTTAAACTATATATTGTGTTTTGATTGTATTATTTTGTCCCATATCATATTTGTATTCACATTTTTGTATTTTGGGATTCGTTATAGCTACTTTATTAAAATATTTATTTAATATTGAAAATATACATTTTATGGTTTTACGTTAAAGGGACGGTAAACACCAGAATTTTTGTTGTTTAAAAATGTAGATAATCCCTTTATTACCCATTCCCCAATTTTGCATATCCAACACAGTTATAATAATATACTTTTTACCTCTGTGATTACCTTGTATCTAAGCCTCTGCAGACTCCCCCTTATTTCAGTTCTTTCGACAGACTTGCATTTTTAGCCAATCAGTGCTGGCTCCTAGGAGCTTCACGTTCTATAGGAAACGGCGCAGAGGACGCCGAGAAACGCGCTGCAATATAGTCACCATATATACTATATATTGTATATTTTTAAACCTTGTTTTATATAAATTTCAACTTTTACGACTAGCACTATTCGTCAGTTCTTCTTTTTCCTACCATTGCTGACTATTGGAGACCCTTTGGGAATATTTATTGAGAAATTTGGTGTCGATAAGTGCACTGGGCCACTTTTAATAGTCCAGTAGGCGTTATATGCACCATTTGGTGCTTCAATAAATGTGAGTACCCTGGGATAGTTGGGTAACTACCGATATCTATAAAGCCAAATTGATCATTGAGTACCTCTTTTGGTTCAAGAAAGAGCAGCCCTTGTCGAGGCAGAGTTTACTGAGACACTGAGAGTTCTCAGACCGTTCACCTAGGCATTATCTTTGCCTTCATATATTGTGAGTACCCATCATATATTTGTTGTACCTGTTCTGGATTTTCCATACTGGCTACACTAGGGGGCACCCTTTCTCTGTTCTTCTCTATCTAGGAGATTCACGTGCCTGAGCTCATTGTTATCTATGTGAAACACATGAACTAACACCCTCTAGTGGTGAAAAACTGTCAAAATGTTTTCAGGTTAGAGGCAGTCTTCAAGGTCTAAGAAATTAGCATATGAACCTCCTAGGTTTAGCTTTCAACTAAGAATACCAAGAGAACAAAGCAACATTGATAATACAAGTAAATTGGAAAGTTGTTTAAAATTACATGCCCTATTTAAATCATGAAAGTTTTTTTTTTACTTGACTGTCCCTTTAAGCATCAGTTCACCTTCCCAAAACATGAAGTATAAGGATTATAAATCTAATTGGATTGAGATATTTTTGCACCTTTTGGAAATTTATACAGAAAATGTGTAGTAATAAAATATCTAATCATAAAAAGTGAGATACATTTTAAACAAATAAAACAAACTGTAGAACTAACAAAGAGAAAGTGCCTTCACCCCTGGGGACGTGCTCATTGCATGTTATGTCATATACAGTGTGATGATATCAGATGTCACAGTTTAATTTAAGGGTGCAAGTCTCACCTAATTTAACAACCCCAAATTAAATTAAAGCCTCTACACTGGTACTTGCCACAATGTCGTCCACAACACAGGGGAAAGAAAGCAGTGGATAGCATGGTATCATCTTCTACATTCAAGCACTTTATTAAAGGGACACTAAACACAAAATTTTTCTTTCATAATTCAGGTAAAGAATACAATTGTAAACAACATTCCAATTTACTTCTATTATCTAATGTGCTTCATTCTTTAGATATCCTTTGTTGAAGAAATATCAATGCATATGGGTGAGCCAATCACACGAGACATCTATGTGCAGCCACCAATCAGCAGCTACTGAGCATATCTAGATTTGCTTTTCAGCAAAGGATATAAAGTGAATGAAGCAAATTAGATCATAGAAGTAAATTGAAAGTTGTTTAAAATTGCATGTTCTTTCTAAATCATGAAAGAAAAAAATTGGGTTTCATGTCCTTTTAAGAGGATCGCTGTTGACGCTTTGAAGACGGATGAAGACCGCTGCTGCCACGTTGAAGATAAGAAGATGGAACGCCGCCGGGATGAAGATGGAGCGCCCCCACACAGATCCATCTTTGGTGAGTACCACATTTAGGGGTTTAATGATAGTTATTTTATTGGTGTTTATTTTACATGAGGGCTTTTATTTTTATGGACAGCAAAAGAGCTAAATGCCCATTTAGGGGCAATGCCCAGCCAAATGCCCTTTTCATGGCACTTTTTAGAGATTTTTTTTTTTTAGAGATTTTTTTTGGGGGGGGGGTTATTGTTAGAAGGTTGTAGGTTTTTTGGCACAAAAAGAGCTGATACACTTAGGGCAATGCAAAAGACCTTTTTAAGGGCTATATTTGTAGTTCATTGTAAGAATAAGTTTTTTTATTTTTGGGTGTTTTTTAGTGGGGTTTTAGAATAGGCATAACTATGTTTTATTTTTGGTAATTTGTTTGTTGTTTTTTTTGTAATGTTAGGTTTTTATTTTTTGTTTAGAATTTTTTTTTATTTAATTTTTAAGTAAATACAATCATAAAATATGACAAAATATAACACATATCTTCACAGAGTTTTACAACATCACAAATAGTGAAGTAAAATGAAGTCAATGGGAGCGTAACATCACCGCCCATATCGACAACATCACCGTTTGAAGGCATTTTACTGCGGAGTGCAGGCCTTATTTGAAATATGCTTACACGGCCCAAACAGTGTGCTCACTTCAAATATTGTCATGGGAACATAAATTTTACTACAACTACACTAACTAGCTCAGTGATGTTGTCTTTGCAGCTTATAGCTGGCGAGACAAACATGGCCGCTGTGATGAGAGCAGGATGTGATGTCACTAGTATGTGGGCGGGGCTTAGGTCCGGTGTCTGTGTCGCAGTTAGTTTTAGTACAATCAACCTGACTAGATGTGTATTGTTATGCTCTGCAATAAAATAGAGTTGTACCATCATTGCTGTGTCCTGCATATGTCCTGCATCTCATGACATGGTGTCAGAAGTTCTGGACTGCGCTTCTGTTCCTGATCGATTGCAATGTCAAAGTTTACCCCACCTGAGCCTTTTGACTTCTCTCAGCCTGCAGCTTGGCCCACATGGCGTCAGCGGTTTCAGCGCTTCAGGATTGCTTCCAAACTGAACTAGGAGAGTGGTGATGTACAAGTTAATTCTCTTTTATACTCTATGGGGAAAGATGTGGAGCCAGTGTTCAATGCTTTTATTTTCCAAGAAGGGGAAGAATTTAACTTTGATATAGTTATGGATAAACTCAGTGCCCACTTTGTGCCCAAAAGAAATGTGATTCATGAGAGAGCTTGTTTTCACAAACGTAATCAGCGTGTGGGAGAATCTGTGGAGTCATTTGTGCGCAGCCTGTATGAATTAGCTGAATTCTGTGAGTTTGGTGTTGCTAAAGAAGAGCAAATCAGAGACAGAATAGTTATTGGAATTGCAAATGTTGAAGTCTCCCTGAAGCTGCAGTTAGAGCCTGATTTAACGTTAGACGGGGCTATTAGGATGGCCCGCCAGAGTGAACTGGTGAAAAAGCAAAGTGCTGATCTGAGGTCTGAGAGTATTGTGGATGAAGTGCAACAGTCTAGGAAAACTGCTAGTGAAAGGCACAGTGTGAGCGGTAGATCTAAAGTACTGGAAAGGCCTAGAAGTGGATGGGCGCAACATGGCCGATGCACACGGTGCTACCGGGCTCATGATTAGAGTGCAATATGCCCGGCCAGAGATAGAAGATGCAGAAAATGCAACAGAATAGGCCATTTTGAAGTGGTGTGTAAAACTGAATACATTAAGGAGATGCAGGTGGACAGTGACCAGGAGGGTCAGGAAGTGTCTTTTGTGGGGTCTGTTGTGGAACGGACAAGCTCAGAGGAAGATTGGAAAGTTACTTTTACTGTAATGGGAGACAAAGTTGATTTTAAGATTGACACAGGAGCAGATATCACTGTAATGTCTTTTGCTGAATTTATGAAACTGCCTCGACAGCCCCAGCTGGCGAAGGTTACTACAAATGTCCATAGTCCTGGTGGCCGCATTGATTGTGTGGGGAAATTTCTTGCCAGCTGTGAGTACAAGCAAAGGAAGTTTACCATGTGGGTGCATGTGATCCGAGGTCAGTGTGTTAACAGTTTATTGAGCAGAAAAGCAGCCTGTGACTTGGGCCTCGTGGCCAGAGTGAATGAGATTTCCGAAGATATGTTTGGCGAGTTGGGCCTACTGAACTGCAAACCTGTCCGTATAGCACTTAAAAGTGACGCAGTCCCATACAGTATTTCTACCCCTCGTAGAATCCCGTTCCCGCTCATGCCTCAAGTGGAGAAAGAGCTTATGCGCATGAAGTCTATGGGGGTTATTGAAGAGGTTGTTGAAGCGACTGATTGGTGTTCCCCCATTGTTCCAGTTGCAAAGAAAAACGGAAAGGTGCGCATTTGTGTGGACCTGAAAAGGTTGAATGAAGCAGTGAAGAGAGAGAGATTTGTGCTGCCGACATTAGAAGATATAGCTCCAAAGTTGGCTGGGGCGAAGTTCTTTTCCACATTAGATGCTTCTAGCGGCTTTTGGCAGATCCCCCTGGATCCAAAGTGCCGCAAACTGACTACCTTTATCACACCGGTAGGTCGGTTCTGCTTCTCCCCTTTGGGATATCCCCCGCTCCTGAAATCTTTCAAAGGGAAATGAGTTCTCTCCTGAGTGACCACGTGGGCACAGCGGTCATCATGGACGACATTCTAGTGTATGGGTCTACAGTGGAGGAGTATGATCAGCGTTTAAGTTGTGTGCTACAGGCTATCAAAGAGTCTGGGCTGAAGCTGAATAAAGAAAAATTTCATTTTAGGAAAACTGAATTATGCTACTTTGGGCATATCATCAACGGGGATGGCATCAAGCCAGACCCCGAGAAAATTCGTGCTATTGAACAGATGAAAAGCCCTTCGGATGTACATGAGCTGAGACAGATATTGGGCCTTGTAAACTACGTGGGCAAGTTTCTTCCAGATTTATCAACAGTTTTACACCCTGTCACAGAGTTGCTTAAGAAAGACGTTGCCTGGGTCTGGGGACCTTCACAAGAAAAAGCTTTCCTGCATGCCAAGTCCCTGCTTGGGTCTGCCCCAGTGCTGGGGTTCTACAACCCTTCAAAAAAGACTGTGGTTAGTGCCGATGCAAGCAGTTATGGGTTGGGGGCTGCACTCCTGCAGCTGAACGAAAATAAACTACAGCCCATCGCTTACTGTTCCCGCACACTGACGGCTGCGGAGTCAAAATACGCTCAAATTGAGAAAGAGTGCCTGGCTGCAGTTTGGGCCTGTGAGCGCTTTCAGCGCTATCTAGTGGGTTTGGAGAAATTTAGTCTGGAAACTGACCACAAACCGCTAGTCCCTCTGATCAACTCTTATGACATTTACAAAACACCCTTGAGATGCCAGAGACTTTTAATGAGACTGCTCAGGTTCAATGTTCAGGCAGTGCATGTGCCGGGGAAACAACTGGTTGTGGCAGATACACTATCCAGGCTCCCGCTGGCTGCTGCTGAAGAATCCTCCACGGAATCGGATGTGAAAGTGTATGTTGATTCAGTTCTGGCCTCTAAGTCCATTTCTTCAAGAAAACTGGAAGAGATAAAGAAAGAGACATATTTGGACACAGATCTGCAAGAAGTTATAAGGTACATAAAAGAAGGCTGGCCCGAGAGCCGGGCAGCCTGGATGTCTTTAAATGCTTACCAGCCAGAGAGGTTGCAGCTCACGGAGCTGGAGGGGTTGGTGCTGTTCCAAGACCGCATTGTAATTCCTGTCAGCATGAGGAAGGAGATGTTAAACAGGATTCACGATGGCCACTTAGGCATTACAAAGTGCAGAGAAAGGGCAGCTACAGCTGTGTGGTGGCCTGGGATCAGCTCCGACATTGCAAATCACGTGTCTAAATGTGCCTTTTGCCGGGAACGCCGGCCTACTCAGAGAAGGGAGCCCTTGATGTCTACTCCGCTGCCTGCGGGGCCGTGGCAGAAGATAGCTGCTGATTTGTGTGAACTGCACGGGAAAAAGTTTCTTGTTGTGATCGACTACTATTCCAGGTATTTGGAAATTGCACCCCTGAATGATATCACAAGTCAGGCCGTTATCATTCGCCTGAAGAGCTTGTTCGCCCGCTGGGGCATTCCAATGGAGCTGGTGAGTGATAATGGTATGCAGTTCGCTTCTACAGAGTTCAGTGCTTTCAGCAGGGAATATGATTTTGTACATTCCACGTCAAGTCCACATTATCCGCAGGCCAACGCAATGGCTGAAAGGGCAGTTCAAACAACAAAATTCATTCTAAAGCAATCTGAGCCGTACCTAGCCCTCTTGTCATACAGGGCGACGCCCATTCAAGCCACCGGGTTTAGCCCGGCACAGCTGATGCTAGGACGCTAGATTCGCACCACTTTACCCTCAGTGGGTGTCTTCAAGCAGCCTGGCCCTGTACCTCGGGACGAAGTCCTTAGGAGGGATGAAGAGGCCAAAAAGGGTTATCGTTTCTTCTACGACAGGAGACATTCTGTCAGGCCTTTACAGGAACTGAAAGCGGGCCAAAGTGTCAGAATTAAACTGGATGATGAGAAGAAATGGAAGACGCCTGCTACGGTAGTGGGCCGCTCTCCAGAACCAAGGTATTACACAGTCCTTTCAGAGGGAGGGACGGTTACACGCCGTAACCGAAGACATCTTCAGCCTGTTTAGAAATGAAGATAAAGAGGGCGCCACATAGCGTGATATTGTTTCAAAAAAGGAAAAAATGACACAAGACAGAGAGGTAATATGCTTACCAATAATTGTGGTACTGTGCTGTGACCAGTACTATCTCGCCTGCTAGCACTTTAATCAGTGGCTAGTACACTGTTGGATGTGATCCTTCCCGGAGCTTGTCCTTGGGTTAGGGAATCGTGCTGTGAGCGTTTTTTTTTTTGGGTCAGCAGCTTCCCTGTATTATTCAATTGGGTTTGAACTCTTAAAAAATGCACAACTTCCAGGTTTAAAAGAATGATTTCGCTTTGATATCTGAAGAAACGACCCTTGGCGGTTGAGAAACGCGTTATAATAAAGCCTTTTAAATCATTCTTTTAAACCTGGAAGTTGTGCATTTTTTAAGAGTTCAAACCCAATTGAATAATACAGGGAAGCTGCTGACCCAAAAAAAAAAAAACGCTCACAGCACGATTCCCTAACCCAAGGACAAGCTCCGGGAAGGATCACATCCAACAGTGTACTAGCCACTGATTAAAGTGCTAGCAGGCGAGATAGTACTGGTCACAGCACAGTACCACAATTATTGGTAAGCATATTACCTCTCTGTCTTGTGTCATTTTTTCCTTTTTTGAAACAATATCACGCTATGTGGCGCCCTCTTTATCTTCATTTCTAAACAGTTACACCCTTGCTCTCTGGGAACAAGAGGAGCTGCCTACACAGAAATATAGAAGAATACCGTACATATACGGACTGTCAACATTATTTGTTCAAAGCAGTGGACTGAGCAAGAACACTTGACGAAGGAGAAAAACGGAGTAACTATTTGTGGGAACATTACACGTTCTGGGATCACAGATCCAATTTCTATGTTTGTCTTATCTGTTTTAAAATAGCGCGCCTTTTGATCTCCCTGTGAGATACCATACCAATCTTCAGCCTGTACCTGAGAGTCTGGAACCGGATACCTCAGTACCACCGCCGGTGGGATCCCCTGTTCTAAGAGGGGTGCCTTCCCCTCAGCAAGATCACAGCGGGGATATATCTTTGCCTCCAGCAGACTCTTGTTCACCATCTTCTGTATCAGAGGACAGTTCATGCAAAGTTACATCAAGCGGAAGAGTGGTGAAACTTCCGGCCCGATACAGGGACTGACTTTAGCTAGAACAGTGACCGGAAGTATGGGCAGAATAATCCCATGGTCACTGTGGACTATGGTAGTCTACCCCGATGTCCAAGTCAGGATGTAATTTATTTGTTCATGTTTTCTAATCTATCTGTTTTTATAATGTTCAAAAACAAAAATGTTGTTGTATACCCTGTTGGTGTACCTTGTTATTTATTATATGCAAATGTATGCTTTGCCTTTGAAAAAGGGGAAGATGTGATGAGAGCAGGATGTGACGTCACTAGTATGTGGGCGGGGCTTAGGTCCGGTGTCTGTGTCGCAGTTAGTTTTAGTACAATCAACCTGACTAGATGTGTATTGTTATGCTCTGCAATAATATAGAGTTGTACCATCATTGCTGTGTCCTGCATATGTCCTGCATCTCATGACAGCCGCTACCCTCCTCGCAACCTGCACTTCCCTGCTTTGAACATATCGATCTTATGTCGATGTGTCCAAAGCACAGTGCAGGCTACTCCCACTAGCATGCCTCACTAACTCTCCCTGAAGGCCTATAACTATGTCACATCTAAGCTACACTCCCCCTGCTCCGCCTCTCTACCTCCCACTGAATGCCTACACCTACGTCACGGCTAACCTACACTCCCCCTCCACCGCCCAGCTAACTCCCCCTGACAGCCGACACTTACGTTACGCCTAAACACACACCCCCAGAATGCCCAGCTAAGTCTCTAATATTACCTACACTAACGCAATGTATAAACAACACTCCCCTGTAACGCCCACGTAACTGCCTACTGTAAAAAAATAACTAACTATAATAAACTATACTATAAGTAATTAACCTTATTTAAACTTTATTGCTATGTCACTAAAGTTATCATCAATGTTTAAATAATGTGTCACAGAGATGCGCTAAAATGCTGGCGGCACCAGCAAAACCTAATCTGCCTATCTGGGCTCCTGGAACTCAGTGCCGTGCTGGAATTGAGCCCGCAACCGCCGGAGGACTGACAAAACCTGCTCAACCTATCCGGGCTACTGAAACTAAGTGCCAGACCGGAATTGAGCCTTCTTGACTTGCCTGTTATGTAAATATATAATTTAATGATACTGCCTACTATAACATAAATATATATTAACATATATATCTATGTTATCCCTAATAAACAAGACAAGCTTACATTAACACATTTTAATGTATATGCAATAGTTAAACCATTATGCAATATACATACATAACGTTTTAAAAATTGAATATCAATGCAAGGCCTGACAACATTATATCTACAATCTTTGAAATAAAGTGCATGGTCATGTATAATTCATATTAGTTTAAGTATTGGATATATAAATTAAAATGTAGATATTCTTGCTTGATGCATTTATTATTGTAAATAAAAATATATTTTTAAAATAGATATTTAAGTTATAAAAGACAGTTGCATTATAATTATAGTATCACATAACTGCATGGATGTTATGCAATAAAACAATTGTAACACTAATGCCTTTTGTAACATGAATATACATTTTAAAATATATATATATTTAAAATAAAAAACGCAAGAAAAAATAAATACACATTAATTTATATACAATAGTTAAAAGAATATGCATAATACATAAGAATGCATAATATTTAATACATTGTAGATAAATGCACTATTAACCCCTAAGCTGCCCTAACCTAATCACATAATCAACCCTCATACAGGTATGAGAGGTGGTTAGTTGATTAAGGCCTAATAAATGATAACCATCAATAATCACCTAATCAACTCCGAACAGGTATGAGGGGTGGTTAGTTGATTAAGGCCTAATAAATGATAACCATCAATAATCACCTACTCAACCCCCATACAGTATGAGGGGTGGTTAGTTGATTAAAGTGATTGTAAAGTTTAATGAATTACTGCCCAGTATCTAAAAATAATCTTAAAAACCATTCCAATTTGTTTTTTGTTTTTTTGTTTCCTGTGTGGGTAATTAGGGGTGGGGTTATTTTCACCTGTGTGGGCCTTGCAAGCCTATAAATTTAGCACAGTAACTCTGTGATCTTGCTCTGAGTGGGTCTGCTGTATTGATTCTCTGTTAATGTAAGATTGTCTGTTTAAGGCTAATCAAGTTAATTTTAAAAAAAAAAGAAAAACATTTTATTTCTTCCATTCTTCCATATTCGTGCAAACAAGATTATGAGTTCTAATCAGCATGGTTTTAGGAGAAATAGATCATGTCAAACTAATCTAATTAGATTCTATGAGGAAGTAAGTAAAAATATAGATAAAGGGAAATCAGTTGATGTGATATACTTAGATTTTTCAAAGGCATTTGATACAGTGCCACATGAGAGATTAATGCACAAAATTAAGGGACTGTGAATAGCTGAAAATGTTAGCTCATGGATAAATAACTGGATAAAAGATAGGGAGCAACGAGTAGTAGTAAATGAATCATACTCAGATTGGACAAAGGTAATCAGTGGAGTCCCCCAGGGATCATTACTGGGCCCTGTTCTTTTTAATATTTTTATAAATGACTTGGAGCAAGGATTAAATAGCGACATCTTTATTTTTGCAGATAATACTAAGTTAAGTAAGGTCATTAGGTCAAAACAGGATGAACTTTCATTACAAAGGGATCTGCAAAAATTAAAAGTATGGGAAAGTAAATGGAAAATTAGATTTAATACGGCAAAATGCAAGGTTCTACATTTTGGAAGTAAAAATAAGCGGGCAACGTATTTTTTAAATGGGACAATACTTAGCCAAACAGAGGAGGAAAGGGATTTGAGAGTAGTAATAGATAACAAGCTAAAGATGGGTGCACAATGCAGGGCAGCGGCTTCAAAGGCTAATAAGATACTAGCATGTATTAAAAGAGGCATTGATTCAAGGGAGAAAAGTATAATTCTGTCACTATATAAAGCCCTGGTAAGACCTTACCTTGAGTATGGAGTGCAGTTTTGGGGACCGATCACAAAAAAAGATATTGCAGAACTAGAAAAAGTTCAGAGAAGGGCCACAAAGCTAATAAGGGGATCTGAGAATTTAACCTATGAGGAGAGGCTAGCCAAACTGGGTCTGTTTTCTTTAGAAAAAAGGCGCTTGAGAGGTGACATGATTACTTTATATAAATATATTCAAGGTCAATATACAGAGATGGTAGAAGCTCTGTTTATTCCAAGAAAATTGTTTCTGACAAGAGGTCACAATTTAAGGTTGGAGGAAAGGAGATTTAATCTCCTGCAACGGAAACATTTTTTCACTGTAAGAGCAATAAAATTGTGGAACTCATTACCAAAGGAGGTAGTGAATGCCAATACCCTAGATACATTTAAAAATAGTCTGGATACATTTCTGTATATAAACAAAATTCATGGATATTATTGCTAATATTAAATGGGTCACCTTTTAGTGGGGTTATTTAAGCTTAACTGGAGCTTTTTGTAAGTATTTTAGATTTGTATAGGTTGAACTCGATGGACATCAGTCTTTTTCAACCTTATCTACTATGTTACTATGTATACAGGGGCTCTTTAATTTATTAAACTTAACAAAGACGAGTCTTTTAAAAAATATTTTCCATTGCGTTATGGTAAACATACCACCCCCCCCCCCCCACACATGAATTTAGCATTTTGATGACGAATCCGGCTTCCTTCAATCGTTGTGTGCCCCCTTAGGCAGGTATGAGGGGTGGTTATTTGATAAAGCCTAATAAATGTAATAAATGTTAACAATCATTAATCACACAGTCAACCACCATACAAGTATGGGAGTGGTTAGGAGATTAAAGCCTACAAAATACTAACTAACAATAATCACCCAATTAACACCCATGCAGGTATGGGTGGTGGTTAGGAGATTAAAGCCTACAAAATACTAACTAACAATAATCACCCAATTATCACTAAATCAACCACCATACAGGTATGGGGGAAGTTAGGAGATTAAGCCTAAACCCCCACCTGCCAATGCAAACTAGAACTACACTAAAAACTAAATCTTCTTCTAGACTAACACCCCTCTAAACTAACTATCCTCTAAACTAACCCCACCAAGTTACAGAAATAGCAAAAATATAAGTTGCATAAAATGTAAAAAAAAATAGGTTACAGAAAATTAAAAAGACATTATCCAAAATAAAAACATTATACCTAACACTAAACTACATACCCCATAAAATAAAAAAACTTAAACCCTTACTCTAAAATAAATTGCAATAGCCCTTAAAAGGGCCTTTTGTAGGGCATTGCCCTAAAGCGATCACAGCTCTTTTGTATAAAAATAAAACATTTACAAAACCCCCACCTACATTAAAGTAAACCCCCACCCCCCAAAATAACAAAATCCAACCTAAAAAAATCTAGCCTACAAAATAAAATTAAAAATAACAAAGCCTATGCGAAGAAAAAAAAAAAAACAACCCCCAAAAACCCTAACTAACCCCACAATTGTTACTCACAGTTGATGAGGACTCCGGCTCCTCTTGATCCATCATTGTGCCCATTTTGGTGACCGCAGAGGACTTCAGCTGCCTCATCTAAGCCTCCACTCTGCAATCCACAATCACAGACGAGGCCCATCTTTGTCAATCCTCCAGACGCAAGGGACCCATCTTCGTGGCGGCAAAAGTGGATTTCGACGGCCTCTTCTGCCACCCACGCTCTGCAATCTTCATCACCGGGCGGGGGCAATCTTCATCCAGGCTCCAGGTGCGGGGTCCATCTTCGCGGCAGCAGAGGCGAACTTCAATGGCTTATTCCACCGCCTCCGCATCTTCTTTTCTTTGGCTCTCTTTGGGGAGCCCTCCTCTTCATGCGATCTCCACAGCATACTGAAACCTAGAAGCGCGGAACCCCAATATATAAGGGTTTCACTTAATTCCGATTGGCTTATTTCAAATCAGTCAATCCTTATTGTCTGATTTGAATCAGCTAATAGAAATATCTTTTTTAAATTTAAATTGCATTCAACTAATAGAAAAGGATGAATAGAATTTAAATGTAAAAGTTATTGCTATTGGCTGTTTCAAATCAGCCAATAGGGATTGACTGATTTGAAATCAGCCAATCGGTATTAAGTGGTACCCCTATATATTGGGGTTCCACACTTCCCGGTTTCAGTGTGCGTGGAGATTGCATGAAGAGGAGGACTCCCCGAAAAGAGCAGAAGAAAAGGAGATGTGGAGTGGAGGCGGTTAATAGTTAGCAATTGCAGTGGGCATGTGGCGTCATAGGGGTTTAATAGTTAGCACTTGCAGTGGGTTTATGGTGGCATAGGGGATTAATAGTTAGATACTTGCGGTGGATATGTGGCGGGATAGGGGTTAACAGATATTACTTGTGGTGGGTATGTGGGAGTGCAGGGGTTAATAGATAGAACTTACGGTTGGTATGTGGCAGTTTAGAGGTTAATAGTTAGCGACTTGCGGTGGGTATGTGACGGTTTAGATATTTATTAGTTTAGTGTTAGTGTGCGATCGTGGGGTACATCTGTTTAGGGGTATTAGTATTAGTGTTTAGGCAGACGGCAGTAATATTCCAGCACTTTCGAACATCTGGGCCTCAGACTCAAGACACTCCTCCCTCAATGAGGCTGCCTCCTCTGGAGCTTTTTTATGATTTACCTAATCATGAATGTGACACCTAACCTGTCAGACAGCGGGTGCCTTATCCAGAACATTCAGAGGTGTTGTGCAATCAAGGGAGGCTGAGCTCATTACTACCTATCTCCCTGAAATTTTGCAGCAAAGCTTAGAAAATGTTGTGTTTTTATGTTTTGTTTTTCATTTTACTTTCATATTTTTTTTTAATGTTCTTGCCAGTTGAGTCTCTGCCTCCCCTGCCTCCTCTGACTGCAAGTACTTGCTTTATGAATCATGAAAATTAAATTTTGACGTTACTGTCCCTTTAAAATCAGTTGCATGACAGCTAAAGCAGTGGTATAACTACTTTTGGTGGTACTGGCAAAAATGCATTTGCAGCATTGCATACTGCCACATATAAAAGGGACAGTCATAGGATACTGACACTATTATGTTCTAGTAACGCCCATAAAAAGTATCAGCTGTTATTGGGATCCACAATGCTTGATATGTTCAGGCTTTAAGTATCTCAGAGGCTGATTCACCTTTGTTGACAGCACCAGGACTGTCACTATGTGTAGCTATAGTAGGCCACATAGGATCTTGTTCTTTTATAAGTTTCATTTTGGGAGAATGGAGTTTGGAGGCTTCACCCCAGCAGCTTATCAAATGCTATACCAATAAGTTTATCTACATCTATGTAGCTCCCAATCCTTAGTTTGGAAAATAATGTTTTGTGTAAAGAGAGAGACCAATAATTTTAATTTATGCTTTTTTACAATGCACCATTGACAACGCTTTGGAAAACCAATCTTTCTTCTCCAAAACTGCACATAGAGACATTTCTGTCATAAGTTGGTGAGAGTCCACAATTCATTATTCCTGAGATTCAACTCCTGGCCACTAGGAGGAGGCAAAGATTCCCAAACCTCCAAGAGCACTTCATCCCACCCACCTCACTGATATGCCAGTCTTTTATTTGCCTCCCTGGAGGAAGGTGAAGAATTGAGGTGCTCTAGATTCTTCATTGAGAGAAGTTCTCAGACTGATTTGATGTATTGGAAAGTGACATAATTACTCCCAGTTAAGGAGATAGTAACAAGCCTGCCACAGTTATTGGGTCGTCAATACAGTCTGCTGTAATGTGCTCATCAATGGATGGGCTTTTTACTGGCAGCAGTTATTTCTGCAGTTTGCAGGTATGGTAGAATGGGTGCAGTTCAGGCAAGTATCAATGCTATTCATTGCACTCATATAGCCCCCACGCTATTAGTAGGTTAATTTGTTATGATACATTATAGCCATGGGGACACATCATGTATTACAGGCATATTTTATTTAACCACATTCACTCTAAGCTTTAATATGTCACTATAGTTCAGAAGTGGAACATGGAGACTTTAAGGGGCTGTTCCCTTATTTTGGGGGGATTTTACATTTTTAGTAACGCTGTTAGCGCGCTCACTTACATCTGTATAATGTGCCAGCTTCATTACACAGTTTTAAATTCCGATCCACGCAACCAACACACACTCTTGTATCAGGTTAGCACGCTATAGTATGTGGTGATTTTCCTTTCTATCTGGCAGCATACTCACTTACCTAGTGCTGTGTTTACAGAAGCAGTCAGATCCTTTACTCCCTCCTGGCCAGCTGTACCAGCTCCTGTAAAAAGAAAATAAAGAAACACTGAGTTCCTCAAGTCTCTAGCAAAATCGATGTGAAAGAGAGACATTACTCCGATACCGGTAGTTGGAGGACACCAGTCTAGGTGTGGAACTAATTACTGGAATCTAGGACTTCAGACAGTCGACAGTACAGAAGATTATAAACCACGGAGAATGACAATTGGCTACCCATAGGATTGCTATTCAGATTTGACGGTATTCCTGTGTAAAACACTGTGGAACTCCATGTTTTTTCACCTTTAACATTTTTATGCAAGATATATACCGCATGAATATTTTTTATTAGGTTGAATAGAATAGTGTGAGTGTGCAATTTTAAATTCATTTTATTAAAGATTCTGCATATTTATACTGTGCTAAACCGGGTGCGTAAATAATGCAATAAAATGAGTGTTATCACACTCTCCATAGCGCTGCCATTACAAGTTACTGAAAAACCTTTTTCTTGTTAATTAATATTTTAATAAAATACTTTAAAATAAGCAGACCTTGAATTAGTGTATAGCTCTTAAAATCAGACACGCTACGCATTTCTCAGCCATCCTGGCTGTTTCCTCAGGCAGTTTGGTCTGCTCACATGCACCGAGATTACGAGTTTTGCGGTAACAGGGGTGTGTTGCTAATGCTTAGTTTAAGCTCACCGCTCACCTAAAGTAACGCTGGTATTACAGGTTTTTTTAACCCCGGCATTAGCCGCAAAAAGGTGAGCGTAGAGCAGAATTTAGCTCCACATCTCACCTCAATACCAGCGCTGCTTACGGTAGCGGTAAGCTGGCTAAACGTGCTCGTGCACGATTTCCCCATAGGAATCAATGGGGCTGATTCGGCTGAAAAAAAACCTAACACCTGCAAAAAAGTAGCGATCAGCTTCTAACGCAGCCCCATTGATTCCTATGGGGAAATAAAAGTTATGTCTACACCTAACACCCTAACATGAACCCGAGTCTAAATACCCCTAATCTTACACTTATTAACCCCTAATCTGCCGCCCCAACATCGCCGCCACCTGCATTATATTATTAACCCCTAATCTGCTGCTCTGGACACCGCCGCCACCTACATTATACTTATGAACCCCTAATCTGCTGCCCCCAACATCGCCGACACCTACATTATATTTATTAACCCCTAATCTGCTGCCCCCAATGTCGCCGCAAACTAACTACACTTATTAACCCCTAATCTGCTGCCCCCAATGTCGCCGCCACTATAATAAAGTTATTAACCCCTAAATCTAAGTCTAACCCTAAGTCTAACCCCCCCTAACTTAAATATAATTTAAATAAAATGAAATCAAATAACTACAATTAAATAGATTATTCCTATTTAAAACTAAATACTTACCTATAAAATAAACCCTAAGATAGCTACAATATAACTAATAGTTACATTGTAGCTAGCTTAGGATTTATTTTTATTTTACAGGCAACTTTGTATTTATTTTAACTAGGTACAATAGTTATTAAATAGTTATTAACTATTTAATAACTACCTAGCTAAAATAAATACAAAAGTACCTGTAACATAAATCCTAACCTAAATTACAATTACACCTAACACTACACAATCATTAAAATAATTACCTAAATTACCTACAATTAACTACAATTAAATAAAATAAAGTACGGAAAAAAAAAACCTAAATTACAGAAAACATAAAATAATTACAAGAATTTTAAACTAATTACACCTAATCTCATCCCCCTAATAAAATAAAAAAGCCCCCCAAAATAATAAAAATCCCTACCCTACACTAAATTACAAATAGCCCTTAAAAGGGCCTTTTGCGGGGCATTGCCCCAAAGTAATCAGCTCTATTACCTGTAAAAAAAATAAAAAATACCACCCCCAAAATTAAAACCCATCACCCACACACCCAACCCTACTCTAAAACCCACCCAATCCCCCCTTAATAAAACCTAACACTACCCCCTTGAAGGTCACCCTACCGTGAGACGTCTTCACCCAGCCGGGCACAAGTGGTCCTTCAGAGAGGCAGAAGTCTTCATCCGATCCGGGCAGAAGAGGTCCTCCAGACGGCCAGAAGTCTTCATCCAGGCGGCATCTTCTATCTTAATCAATCCGGAGCAGAGCGGGTCCATCTTGAAGCCAGCCGATGCGGAGCATCCATCCAGACCGACGACTACACGACGAAAGACGGTTCCTTTAAATGACGTCATCCAAGATGGCGTCCCTTGAATTCCGATTGGCTGATAGGATTCTATCAGCCAATCGGAATTAAGGTAGGAAAAATCCTATTGGCTGATGCTCCAATCAGCCAATAGAATGCAAGCTCAATCCTATTGGCTGATTGGATCGTCGTCGGTTTCGATGGATGCTCTGCGTCAGCAGGCTTTAAGATGGACCCGCTCTGCTCTGGATGGATGAAGATAGAAGATGCCACCTGGATGAAGACTTCTGGCCGTCTGGAGGACCTCTTCTGCCCGGATCGGATGAAGACTTCTGCCTCTCTGGAGGACCACTTGTGCCCGGCTGGGTGAAGACGTCTCACGGTAGGGTGATCTTCATGGGGTAGTGTTAGGTTTTATTAAGGGGGATTGGGTGGGTTTTAGAGTAGGGTTGAGTGTGTGGGTGGTGGGTTTTAATATTGGGGGTATTGTATTTTTTTTTTTATAGGTAATAGAGAAGATTACTTTGGGGCAATGCCCCTCAAAAGGCCTTTTAATGGGCTATTTGTAATTTAGTGTAGGGTAGGGATTTTTATGATTTTGGGGGGCTTTTTATTTTATTAGGGGGATTAGATTAGGTGTAATTAGTTTAAAATTCTTGTAATTATTTTATTTTTTTCAGTAATTTAGGTTTTTTTTTCGTACTTTAGTTTATTTTATTTAATTGTAGTTAATTTTAGGTAATTTAGGTAATTATTTTAATGATAGTGTAGTTTTAGGTGTAATTGTAATTTAGGTTAGGATTTATTTTACAGGTACTTTTGTATTTATTTTAGCTAGGTAGTTATTAAATAGTTAACTATATAATAACTATTGCACCTAGTTAAAATAAATACAAAGTTGCCTGTAAAATAAAAATAAATCCTAAGATAGCTACAATGTAACTATTAGTTATATTGTAGCTATCTTAGGGTTTATTTTATAAGTAAGTATTTAGTTTTAAATAGGAATAATTTATTTAATTGTAGTAATTTTATTTTGTTTTATTTAAATTATATTTAAGTTAGGGGGGGTTAGACTTAGGGTTAGACTTAGGTTTAGCGGTTAATAAATTTAATATAGTAGAGGCGACATTGGGGTCGGCAGATTAGGGGTTAATAAATGTAGGTAGGTGTCGGCGATGTTAGGGACGGCAGATTAGGGGTTAATAAAATTTAACTAGTGTTTGTGAGGGGGTAGTGTGGCGGTTTAGGGGTTAATATATTTATTAAAGTGGCGGCGATGTCCGGTCGGCAGATTAGGGGTTAAAAACTTTATTTAAGTGTTTGCAATGTGGGGGGGGGGTCCTCGGTTTAGGGGTTAATAGGTAGTTTATGGGTGTTAGTGTACTTTTTATCACTTTAGTTAAGAGTTTTATGTTACGGCGTTAGCTCATAAAACTCTTAACTACTGACTTTTAAATGTGGTATCAGTCTTGGCAGGAGAGGGTCTACTGCTCACTTCTTCCAAGACTCGTAATACCGGTGTTTGGCAAATCCCATTAAAAAGATAGGATACGCAATTGTCGTAAGGGGATTTGCGGTAAGCTCGAGTCGCGGAAAAAAAGTGAGCGGTACACCTGTACCTGCCAGACTCGTAATACCAGCGGGCGTTAAAAAGCAGCGTTGGGACCTCTCAACGCTGCTTTTTAAGGCTAATGCAAGACTCGTAATCTAGCAAATGGTTTTAAAATCTAGATTATTAACTCTTGCTTTTCAAAAAAAGATTTTGTTTGGACCTGGTCTAGATGCCACAATCTCTACCATGATGGGAGGTAAAGGAGCTTTTCTACTTCAGTAAAAAAGTCTAAGGAAAAGAACATAGTTATTAATTGCTTTTGTTCCTTTCGTCATTCAAGGAATAAAAGGTCATCCTCCTCTTCCCAAAAACAGGATTCTTTCCCAGTTGGAAACTAACCACAGTTGGAACAAGGGTAAACAAGGGTAAACATAGGTTCCTTAATAAAGTCCCATGGGTTTCAATACCATTTGTATGCCGATGACACCCAAATCTACCTCTCTGCACCAGACCTACCTCCTTCCTTACTAACCCGTGTCACTAACTGTCTTTCTCACATCTCATCTTGGATGGCCTCTCATTACCTTAAGCTAAATCTCTCCAAAACTGAACTCCTTATTTTTCCCCCTTCTTCCAATGTCTCCACCCCCAAAATTTCTATAACTGTTGATAATTCCATCATTACCCCTACCCCGCACGCCCGATGTCTTGGGGTCACACTTGACTCAGATCTTTCCTTCACTCCACACATTCAGTCCTTGGCTAAAGCCTGCCGCTTCCACCTTAAAAACATTGCTAAAATTAGACATTTCCTTACACAAGATACAACCAAGATTTTAATCCACTCTCTCATCCTTTCCCGCCTCGACTACTGCAATTCCGTCCTCTCTGGTCTACCTAGCTGCCGCATAGCTCCTTTACAATCCATTATGAATGCCTCTGTCAGGCTCATCTTCCTTACTCGTCGCTCTTCATCTGCTGCACCTCTCTGCCTATCCCTTCACTGGCTTCCTCTTGCCTCTAGGATTAAACATAAAATCCTCACCCTGACATATAATGCTCTCAACTGCACTGCTCCCCCCTACATCTCAGAACTTGTCTCTAGATACTCTCCCTCCCATCCCCTTCGATCAGCTCAGGATCTCCTCCTCTCCTCCTCTCTTGTTACTTCCTCACATTCACGTTTACAGGACTTCTCCAGACTGGCCCCCATCTTGTGGAATTCCCTACCTCGCTCCATAAGACTCTCCCCTAGTTTTAACAGCTTCAAGTACTCCCAAAAAACTCTACTATTCAGGGATGCATACAACCAACACTAAACTTTCCTAACGACATTGCTTTACCCTTGAACCCCTTAGATTGTAAGCCTATGGGCCCAGCTGTTTACAGATCGCTTCATAAGAGCCGACTACGACAGTGAAACTCTCGGCAGGGCCCTCTACCCACTTGACCCTCTACCCAGCTATCCTGTACACCGACTATGCTTACAGCGCTGCGGAATCTGTTGGCGCTCTACAAATACCTGATAATAATAATAATAAACATTAAAAAGCCTTCTTCCTCTACCAAGTCTGCATGAAGGTGCTGCTCCTGATCCAGATTCTCTTCTGGTAGGGAGAAGATTACACTTTTTTCAGAAGGCCTGGGCACAATCTGTACAAGATTCTTGGGTGCTAAACATAGCTTCTCAAGGGTACAGAATGGGTTTCAGATCCAGGCCTCCCAGAAGAAGGTTTTTTCGGTCCCATGTTCCAAAGTAACCTGTAAATGTAAAAGCCTTTTTTGTGTTCAAGCTCAAGAGCTCATCGGAGTGGTAGTTCTAGTTCAGATATCAGAACAACGCTAACGTTTTTACTCCAAATTTTTCTTAAAAAGAGAGAACTATTCTGGACTTGCAGACTATAAACAGACTATAAACAAAGTTCCTCAGAGTTCCTACTTTCAAAATGGAAACAGTTTTACTATCCTACCCTTTGTTCAACAAGGGCAATATATGTCAATGATAAACTTGAAGGATGCTTACCTGCACGTTACTATCAGCAAAGACCATCACCAGTTCCTGAAATTGCCTACACTGTCAGAAAAAATGTGCAAAAATTATACCTTTAGGTGTACAACAGCTTGTCACTGGGGCAACACCCAATTTAACTTAGGATGACACACCACATAAAAGATAAATATATAGAAAACATATAGGAAAATACATAATAATAAAAATATAACTCTAATGAAAGGAAGTGGGATTCAGGGGAAGGATAAACAATAAAACTCACAACCATACATTGAATTGTAACTCTATGTATTTCCCCAGTACACATTTTGGTGATGAACTTTCTACCAATAGATGGAGCTGTGTTACACATGCCAAGGAACTGTCAACCAATAGATGGCGCTATGGTATGTTACACAATGTCCATGTATGTGATTGGAGAATGGTTACAATTTTTTTTTTAACAGGTTCTTAAATAGCTCTTGTTTATTTTAAAGAATTTAAAACAATATTTTTTCTTTGTAATCTAAGTTAATATATTTGCTTTATGTTTAAGAGTTATCATCTTGATGCTCTAAATATAAACATTAAACATGTTAAGTGCTTGTGTGCTATTTAGAACCAGCAACACAGCGTCATTAAAGATATGGGTTGTTAAGTATTTTTTGTTGCCTTGCCCACCTCTTGCATATTGTCAAAAACCATAGAACATTACTTTTTGTTCTGTACAACAAGTATGTTGGATTCATTTTTGGTGACTGCCAGTTATGTGTTCATTGAATAATTGAGGTGCACAAATTATATGGACTTGCAGCGTTTAGCAGCCTTTAACCACCCACCCTCCTTAACCTTTTAGTCACACAAATGATTGTACCTTTTTTGGGGGATTAAATGGTACAGACATGGACCATTTGACAGAAACATATTTGTACCTTATTTACCCCTAAATGATTCATATTAGTTCCTTAAAGTTTAATTATGATCCATTGAGGGTACAACCACAGCAGTTGTACCCTAAGGGGTAGATTTATTAATGTGTGAGCGGACATGATACAAAGTAGCGTATCATGTCCGCTGCACATCGATAAATGCCGACAGCATACGCTGTCGTTATTTATCATTGCACAGCAGTTCTTGTGAACTGCTGGTGCAATGCCACGCCCTGCAGATTCGCGGACAATCGGCTGCTAGCAGGGGGTGTCAATCAACCCGATCATATTTGATCGGGTTGATTTCTGTCCGCCGCCTCAGAGCAGGTGGACAAGTTATGGAGCAGCGATCTTTAGACCGCTGCTTCATAACTTCTGTTTCCGGTGAGCCTGAAGGCCTGCCAGAAACAAGGGGCCTCAACCTCCATAGGGAGCGTGACAAATATGCCCCCAAGTGTTCACAAACAGACCCCAACCATACTCTTTTTACTGACAGTGTATCAGGACAAACATTTTCAGGTTTTTGCTTTTTCTTTTTGCCTCTCTGTTGCTGCCAGACTTTTTTTTTTTTTACAAAAGTTCTGGACACACTTTCATCTGTAATAAGGGCTCTGTGTATTTCAGTGGCTCCATACCTTTGATATTTTGGTACAGGCTCCATCTTTACCTTTAGCAATATCTCAGACTATCACGTTTTTGCTGTTTCTTCACAATCATGGCTGGAGAATCAACATTCCAAATAGTTCTCTTTCTCCTACTTTCTAGAAGTCATTACTGACTCTTAAACAATTGAGACTTTACAGATCAAAAGGAAATCAAAGATACAGTCAACATGTGTGAAACTTCACTCTCTTTCCAATCCCTCTGTAGCCTTGGAAGTTTTAGGTCTGATGATTGTGGCATAAGACAACCACTCAGCTTTCTCAAATGATCATTTTAGATCCCACTACAAGGAGTTCTCTTTCATGGCGGATAGAAAACCAAGTTGGACAATAATCACCACAGATACAAGTCTCTTGGCTTGGGGTAAAGTATGGGGTCCAGGAGAGCACAAGGAGTTCGGTCTCCTCAGGAGGTTATCAATAAATGTCCTAGAACTCTTTATAATATTCAGGGTCCTTTAGAGCTGGCCTCTCCTGAAAGAAGAGACTTACCTGTGTTTCCAGTCAGACAATGTCACAGCAGTGGCATATATCAATCACCAAGGAGGAACGTGAAGTTCTCTAGCGATCAAGGCAGTCTCTTGTATTTTGTCTTGGGCAAAGAACAATCTTTGCACAATTTCTGCAATTCATATCTCAGGTGTGAAAATTTGGGTAGCAGTTTATCTGAGTTGTCAATCCCTTTATCCAGGGGAATGTTATTTACATCAGGATGTGTTCAATTAGATCTTTGGAGTCTACTAGAGATAGACGTGATGGCTTCTTGTTTGAACAAAAAACTTCCCAGATACTTTGCAAGACCCAGGGATCCACAAGTGGAGTTTGTAGATGCTCTAGCAGGTCTCACTTTTTGAATCCATGCATTGTTTTGTCATTCAGCTTCTCTCTTCAAAGGTCTTATTTCTTCTAGCAATATCATCTGCCAGAAGGATTTTGTGAGTTGCCTGCTCTTTCCTAGGACCCTCCTTATCAGTCACCTGATTTGTCACCAGGATTAGGAGGTTTTAAGGACAAAAATTGACTATTTACTAAAAGTGGTGTTTTCTGATAACATCAATCTGGAAATTATTGTTCCTTCTTTTTGTCCTAATCCTCAAAATTCAAAAGAAATACTGCTACATAATTTGGATGTAGTTAGAGTTTTAAAATTGTATCTGCAGGCTACAAAGGATTTTAGACAATCCTTTAACCTGTTTATTCATGTCCTCTGGTCCACATAAAGGCCACAGAAGTTACTTTAGCATCTTGGCTAAAACTCCTAATTCTGAAGGCTTACTTGGCGTTGGGAAGGACTCCCCCAAAACACAATACGGCCCATTCTACAAGATCAGTTTCCAATACCTGGGCTTTTAAAAATGAGGCTTCTGTTGAACAAATTTGCAAGGCAGGAACATGGTCGTCTCTACATATTTTTCTAAATTCTACCATTTTGATGTTATTGCTTCTTCTGAAGCTGCTTTTGGTAGGACTGGGAATTAGGTTACTGCCTTTAAAACATTTTGTCCCGCCCAATTTACTTGTGGACTCCACTATTTGTGTATTAGTTCCCATGAGTAATGGATCTTGGACTCTAACCACATTATGAAAGAAAACTAAATTTATGCTTAACTGATAAATTCATTTTTTTCATGGTTTTCAGTCTCCATTAGCTTCCCATTTGTAATATTTTGAACCTCTGTATTCCCTGCTTTGTCATTTCCTACCTTTTTATGCTACTATGCCTTGCTACCAGTGATGTGGGAGGTATGAAGTGCTCTTGGAAGTTTTAGGAATTTGCCTCCTAACGGCCAGGAGTTTAATTGCAGGAGTAATGGGTAGTGGACTCTCGCCACCATGAAATACATTTATTTATTAGGTTTGCATAATTTTTTTTTGTTTTTTAACGCCTTAGCTGTGGAGAGTGCAACAGGCTACTTATGAGTACAATACTGTTCTTACTGGCACACAAAGGGTTTAAATATCACCCTCTGCATTACACTGAATAAAAACAAGAGATTAACATTAAAGAAGAGTGACGTCTTTGGTTGCTACAATTACTCAGGTGTTTAGTGACTCAACAATTAATCAACAATATTTTGGTATCCAATGGGTTTCCATATGTAAATCAATACAAATAAGGTATTATTATTTCTCTAGAAGTTGGATGTTATTTAGAAACATATATTTTAATAGCAGATAAAACACAATAGACCCTTCTATTCTGCTTATTTTCTTAAAAATCATCAGGATAACAATATGCAAATCACAAGTATTTATTAACTATTTTATTGTGTTTATACCTACCACGTACACAGGATGTTGTTCTCCTTATGTATAACGTAATTCTTCAGTATCTACAACCCTTCATCTTTATATTAATTTATACCCTATTGGTATATTAGTTTTTTTTTTAAATAATTATTTTTTTTTTATTATTATTTTCAGTCATGGGGTGGCTATAATACCTTTCATGTATGTAATAGAGTGCATTAAACCTATTATTTTAGTTTTTTACTTATACTACTATTTTCTACTTATACTACTTATTTTCTGAGATAGACTTTTTTAGGGGCAACAACTAAAGAAACGAAGGCTTAATAGACATAAAAATATTATGCTGGTCTTGAATTTTCTTTACTCCAGTTAGCAGCTAAATACACCCACAATCTGCACCTGAAGTAAAAGATGGTGATCTCCAAGTCAATAAATGGTAACACAGTACTGTGTGTTTAACCACTGCAAGTGAAGTTGCAATATTTTGTTTTCATGTGTGACTTATGGGTAATAAGAATTCTAGAGTTAACTATATTGTGATCTAAGATGGTGTTTACACATCTTGTGGTAACAATTACACTCCACTTGTAATCTACATACAACATAATTTATGTTTATAATCTTTTTCTCAACAACCTTCAAGCCGTAAGTAAATACTTTCAACAATTTATGGTCAACATCCTAGATTTCAATAAAACTTCAGACAATTAAATAACAAGCTGGACTAAATCTCGAGACATTTAGGAATATAACGTAGGAGCATTACTCTGATTCCATATAAATTGACTTGATCATACAAAAGCATTTACTCATACTTTACCAGTTTATAGGTTGTGTCCATTGAAATATATAGAAGCTTTATTACATCTACAATAGGACACATATTCACATATACAATTCAGTCTTTAAATGTGAGCATCATATTTCTCACAGCATATTTTTAGAAAGTTGTACAAATTACCAGTACACATTTTTACACATATTACACTCAAAAAATGCCACTAACCAAAGCAGAATTTGACCTATTATCAAATTAAACATTATTTTAATCAAGTCATTTTCCACTTCCTTTGCTTTATTGGTGGTTCTGAGGGGAGGGGCACACCAATCCTCTATTTTGCAATCCCATTGGGCTATGGAAGTGTAAGAAGAAACAACATACTACTTCCTGAAAATACCTCCAAGCACACAGCAACTCTCCTCCGGCAGGCCAGTCATCAGACAATGACGTCACCAACGGTAACTCCCTGTATTGGCAAGGTGCAAAACCACTAAACAGGGCACCACCTTGTGGAATCCATATTGAAAGTTTGAAATAAAAGATGCATACCAGTGGCTAAAATTAAAAGCAATCTTTTATTACAGCCATTACAACTTTAAGACTATGAGCCTTATGGGCCTATTTATGATGGTGCAAGCGGACATGATCGATATAGCGGATCATGTCAGCTGCACATCGATAAATGCCGACAGCATATATTCTCTGCATTTATGATTGCACCAGCAGTTCTTGTGAACTGGTGGTGCAACACCGTCCCCTGCAGTTTTGCGGCTGCTAGCAGGGGGTGTCAATCAACCTGATCGTATTGGATAGGGTTGATTTCTGCCGATTTTTGTCCACCGCCTCAGAGCAGGCGGACAAGTTATGGAGCAGCGGTCTTTAGAAGGCTCGCCGGAAACACGGGGCATCAAGCTCCATAAGGAGCTTGATAAATATGCCCCCATGTCTGTTTATCATTTATTATCCACTGTAATAAAAGTTTTTAGTTTTTGCCATTTGTGTGCAGCCGTTTTTTCAAACCTTGTACTACTTCCTGCCTCTATCCTTTTAGACAGGCCACATCCTAGAACTGCCTAACCATACCCCAGACCACCTGGCTTTGCCTTCAGAAACCCTGAGAAGCCACCTCCCCTTGCCCTGAACACCTGAAACTAAACCCAGGAGTGTGTGCCTCCCCCATAATAAAGTTTATGGAACCACCACTGCTTTGCTCTGCTTTTTAAGTCTTCAAGGTAAAATAAAAACACACACACACATATATATATATATATATTATAAATTGCTGCACCTATTGATATTATTACTTTAGCTATGTGCTCTGGTCTAACATAATATAAGGTGTATCTCAATGCATTAGAATGAATGTAAAAGTAACAAAAAAAAAATATTAAAAAAAAATGGTTTGGATGATCTCCTTTATCCTTTTGTACTGATGACACAGGAAATGCAAAAGGCTAACAACTAAAACATATGTCAGTTATTCAAAATTAAACTACTCTAGCAATATATATATTTATTTATTTACTTTTATGTCTTTTTTAACATTCAATAATAAATGTTCACTACATCTACTTACAAAATATTTTTAACATTTAAAATTTTTCTGTTTGATACCCAAAGTATAACATAAGAGATTAATACTCTTTTTTTTTTTTTTTATAATTGCTGCATTTAAACATTACAGATTGAGGCTGTCTTTAAATTATGCGAGCAAATGTTTCTCTTATCTGGCTGAAAGCAATTAAAAAAAAAAAAGGAGTGCTCCTTGTGATGGTTTATAAAGCTGTTAGGCTTTCATTTTGCACTAAATTATTTATGATTGTGGAAAGTTGTTTTTTGCTTCCAAACTCTTTTCTTTTGAGCCCACTAACAACACCTAGCTTATAAGTGCTGAGGACAATGTTTTGCTTCACTTTACTAAATGTAAAGAGGCAGAATGGCCTTTACAACTAGTATCACAAAATAGGAAGCACTTTTAAAACATGTAACACACGTACATAGTCAATAAGATTATATTAATATGTAAGAATTATGTTGACTCAAATTTTTTACATATAAAAGGTAACTATGAATATAAAATATATTAAATCCTGAATTTTATTAAAGTAATGTTTGTTTAAAATCAATAAGAAAGTTATATTAACTAAAAAATTAAATAGCTTATATATATATATATACTGTATGTGTGTGTATATATATTTGCATATTTCCCTGTATTTGCATATCATATTGGCAGCTACACACTAACCATCCTTAGCACAGTACAATAGACTTACACATCATGATATCTCAAGCTATTGCAGGGTCTCCAGTTTATGCTGTTTTAACAATACTTTATTGTAATAGTATCTTAATATGAGCTGTTTTGCTCTATTTACATTTTCGTAGCTGTAATGAATTAATTTGCTTTTTCTAGCTGTGATCATTCTTTCCACTCTGTTTGCCCTTGTCTGTTATCTTTACTTGTGGTTTGTTCCTGAGTGGTGTTTCCTATTTCTGCATAGTTATTTTGTTTATTGTCTTATTTATGACAGGTAGGAGAGAGACATTTGTATGTTTTATTTATACACTGTTACTATTTATATTCATTTGACATGTAATGAATACAAAATATGGAATACCAGCTGATAAAGCCCATTAATGGTTTTCCTTCTTTGCATGTACAAACAGTATGGTTTAGACAAAAAAGTATATAATTTGTATCTAAGATACAGTAAATTAAGAAACAACTGAAAAATATCATAGCAGCAATAAAAAATATATAGGGTGGACTATGATGCCTCTTAAAGACACACAGACGCTCAATACTAGTGGCAAAAAATAAGCTTGCTATAAAAATTACATATAATAACATCAATTCTAATTGATTCATGAAAGTACTTTGATCTTGAAGTCACAAATTGTTGAATCTATTTCTGGCCAATGTATAAATGAATGGCTCTGTATCAGGGATAATTTTCCCATAAAGTAGAAACCATCTACAGATAATAATCTAGAGCTAAAAAATAGGGTTCTGCATTTACAAATACCTTTCACAACTTAAATTATTCAGAATCTTTATTACAGAGAAGGAAACACCTTCAGGGGTATCCGGAGAGGGGGAGGAGAGAGGTACCCACTTGAGTAATTGCTTTGAGACCAATGAGCCACTGTTTTGAAAAATGATGTGCAATTAGCATGTAAAAAAGGGAACTCTCTCATGTTGCCACCGTTAATATAGTGTTTGGGACATTTTACTTTTATGCCCTTTCCCAGAAAGAATTCTTCTGGTGCCCATTTCTTTAAAGATCTGCTTTACGTAATTGTGTGTGTGTATATATGCAATCTACAATATGGAAGGCAATCACCGGGGCTTTATCCAAGTACATGTAGTTTAAACATGTACCATTTTGTTGTCACTCTCCTTCAGACATCAATACAAAACAACACAAACTCACCATTTATTTGTACCCACCAATTCCATTCTCCTCACCGTTACTGACAGCATTCCAGAAGTTTGCGACGTCACTTGACTCCTGACTGCCGGTCTCCATAGCAACCAGAAGTTGTCCTGTAGCACACCAGGAGGAATAAAGTGGGAATTGCTGGTAAGACTCAATGTTACTAGCTTGTACACAGTAATACAGCATGAAGAGGGTATTGCAGTAGTTGCCAGGAAATTTAACAGTATCCATATGTTAGTCCACCTGAAGACAAACTTCTAGAATTCCTGAAGTTATGTCTGTAGTTGTCTGTAGTTGAATTACTTGCTAGATTTGAAAAGGGATTCTATTTACAAACCTCGGAAATGGCTATAAGGTAAAATGTGGCCCCTGCATATGTCAACCTCTTCATGGCAGAGTTAGAGACAACTGGTACAACATTGTTTCAGGATGCAAGAATAATTGTTTTCAAACAATATATAGTTGACCTGTTCCCCTTGTGGAGAGGAATTGAGGAGGCTTTGAAGAATTGGTTTGAGGACAAAAATAGGAGCCATTCCACTTTAAAGTAATGTATAGTTCAGGGAGGATTGAATTCTTAGATCTGCTCATTTATAGGTAAAGTAACAAATTGTTTGTAACTTTGTTCCACAAGGAAACAGAAAGAAATCTCCTCCTCCATCATTATTATCACAAATAAAAAGAAAGATTAGAAATAATTTGGATAACGCTTTGAAAGAAGCTTCGCTGCATGAGATGGGGCAATGAGTCTCTTTTTGGGGAACAGGAGATTTATAAAGGGGATGATCGGTTGACATTAATCACCAATTGTACTCCTGATATAGGCAATATAACATCAGCACTCCACAAACATTGGTCATTGGTACTAACAGACATTAGCCTAACCATTAAGGAAGAACTGCTACTTAGGGTAGGTTTCTGATGAGCTAGGTTTATTAGAGACCAAATAATACAGACTGATCCACAACAATTCTATTATCCCACAACTTGGACTAAGCCCAAAGCTGACTTAAATGCTTGGGCTGCACTACTTGTAAAGGTTTCTCTGTAAGAAAATATTTTTGCCATCCCTCTAAGAGCAAAAAATTCTACATTAAACATAGTTATATGTACAACAAAATGTATAGCTCACTTGTTACACTGTAAGTGTGGCTTATTCTACGTAGATAAAACAGCAAATGATGTTGACTAAAACCATGCTACTGTAGCTGTACCCATTTTAGGTTCCTAGCAGCCGTTGCGGCGAATACAGGGCCCACAGCTTACCTGCTCTCCTAGCCGCCATTGCAGGGCCCCCAGCAAATCGTCTTGGCGTCCCACATGGAGAGACACCGAGACCAGTCTTCCAGCAGCTGCGGCTGCATCCTTCTAGGCACGTGCGGCCGCACACTGCCTAGATTTAAAGGGCTAGGCACTAATTTCAGGAACTCCCACCTAAAGAGGGCACAGGTGTGGGAGTTCCTATAAAAGGATACCTCACTCTGTACTGAGTTATTGCCTTGGAAGGTCCTCTTTCCTGGTTCCTGCTCCTCTGCTGATACTTGTGTATGCCTGCCCTTCTGCTGAGACCAAAGACCTCTGGTATGATACTTGGGTATGCTTATGCCACTGCTGATACCAAAGACCTCTGCTGAGATACTTGTGTATATTTATCCTGCCCTCTGAGACCAAAGACCTCTGTTGTGATACTTGAGTATGCTTATACTTCTGCTGAGACCAAAAACCTCTGCCGTGATACTTGCGTATGCTTATACTTCTGCTGAGACCAAAGATCTCTACTGTGATACTTGGGTATGCTTATACTGCTACTGAGATCAAAGATCTCTGCCACGATACTACTTGTGTAGTATAAAACTCATAACTAAAGTGCTAAAAAGTACACTAACACCCATAAACTACCTATTAACCCCTAAACCAAGGCCCCCTGCATCGCAAACACTAAAATAAACTTATTAACCCCTAATCTGCCGCTCTGGACATCGTCACCACCATAATAAACATATTAACCCCTAAACCGCGGCACTCCAGCATCACAAACACTAGTTAAATATTATTAACCCCTAATCTGCTGTCCCTAACATCGCCGCAACCTACATTACTGTTATTAACCCCTAATCTGCTGTCCCTAACATCGCCGCCACTATACTAAAGTTATTAACCCCTAAACCTAAGTCTAACCCTAACCCTAACACCCCCTAACTTAAATATAATTAAAATAAATCTAAATACTTACCTGTAAAATAAACCCTAAGCTAGGTGCAATATAACTAATAGTTACATTGTATCTAGCTTAGGGTTTATTTTTATTTTACAGGCAAGCTTGTATTTATTTTAACTAGGTAGACTAGTTACTAAATAGTTATTAATTATTTACTAACTACCTAGCTAAAATAAATACAAATGTACCTGTAAAATAAAACCTAACCTGTCTTACACTAACACCTAACCTTACACTACAATTAAATAAATTACATAAATTAAATACAATTACCTAAATTACAAAAAACAAACAAACACTAAATTACACAAAATAAAAAAAGAAATAATCAGATATTTAAACTAATTACATCTAATCTAATAGCCCTATTAAAATAAAAAAGCCCCCCCCCCAAAAAAAAACTCTAGCCTAAACTAAACTACCAATAGCCCTTAAAAGGGCCTTTTGTGGGGCATTGCCCCCAAAAAATCATCTCTTTTACCTTAAAAAAAAAATACAAACAACCCCAACAGTAAAACCCACCACCCACACAACCAACCCCCCAAATAAAATCCTAATCTAAAAACCTAAGCTCCCCATTGCCCTGAAAAGGGCATTTAGGTGGGCATTGCCCTTAAAAGGGCATTTAGCTCTTTTTCAGCCCAAACCCCTAATCTAAAAATAAAACCCACCCAATAAACCCTTAAAAAACCTAACACTAACCCCTGAAGCTCCACTTACAGTTTTGAAGACCAGACATCCATCCTCAACAAAGCCGGGAGAAGTCTTCATCCAAGCTGGCAGAAGTGGTCCTCCAGACGGGCAGAAGTCTTTATCCAGACGGCATCTTCTATCTTCATCCTTCCGACGCGGAGCGGCTCCATCTTGAAGACATCCGGCGCGGAGCATCCTCTTCTTACGACAGCGACTGAAGAATGAAGGTTCCTTTAAGGGACGTCATCCAAGATTAAAAGTGAAAAAATCCTATTGGCTGATGCAATCAGCCAATAGGCTTGAGCTTCAATCCTATTGGCTGATCCAATCAGTCAATAGGATTGAGCTTGCATTCTATTGGCTGTTCCAATAATTTAGCTAATTTTATTGCATTTAGTTAATTGTATTTAATTTAGGGAATTTATTTAATTGTAGGGTTAGGTTAGGTGTAAGTGTAAGACAGGTTAGGTTTTATTTTACAGGTCAATTTGTATTTATTTTAGCTAGGTAGTTATTAAATAGTTAATAACTATTTAGTAACTATTCTACCTAGTTAAAATAAATACAAACTTGCCTGTAAAATAAAAATAAACCCTAAGATAGATACCATGTAACTATTAGTTATATTGTAGTTAGCTTAGGGTTTATTTTACAGGTAAGTATTTAGTTTTAAATAGGAATTATTTAGTTATTAATAGTAAGTTTTATTTAGATTTATTTTAAGTATATTTAAGTTAGGGGGTGTTAGGGTTAGGGTTAGACTTAGATTTAGGGGTTAATAAATATAAAATCCTATTAACTGGGGGGGGGGGGGGGTGTCTAAGCCGCGCATGTTCAGACATGAATTGCAGTAGCTCTGATCATAGCTTGATATAGCTGTCATATATCTACATTCTAATGCTGCATCTAAGCCTGTATCTCTTACTGTCTCACAATAAAAAGATTAGGAATAATTTGATATGTGTATGGGTGAGATCGGGACATTAGAAGAGCTGAAATTATTATATCCTCCGGCCGTGGCCTATATCACCTTTTTTATTTCCCCCCCCCGGCTGGATCCATGCCGGGTAAGGCAGTATTCATCTGCCGTGATTGACAAGACTAATCATACTAGCCATACCTCCTTGCAACTAACCAGTGGGAAACACAAGAAATTAACCTTTTTCAAAATGGCACCTGGCATCATAGTGCTTCTAGAATTGATAGCCCACAAAATGGAGGCTCACTTGACCTCCTTCATCGAGTGCTTGAGAGCGGAGGAGGATTGCATCCTTGAGGCGCAAGATGAAATACGCGGCACTTCTCAATCCCCATGTGAGAATGAACTTGCCCAAAATTGTATGCCGCATCTGGAGTCAGCGCATATGGGGTTACAAGGAACTGATCCCAACAACGGGTATATTGAAACACCTATACCACCAGATATTATTATATTTAATATATAAAATTTGCCCCCTCTTACGCCAACCTGTTTATGGGTTGGTGGGAGCTGTTCCACATCTTTGGAGATAGTGGGGGCCAACAAGGTCAGATAAAATTCTACAGAAGATTTATTGATGACTTTGGGATGGAAATAAAAATTCAGCTAATAAGTTTGTGAACAAACTAAATAATAACTGTGTAGGTATCAGCTTCACACACCATTATGAAGAGAGTAGTGTAGAATTTTTGGACATCAAAATTACAGGATCAGTGAATGAAGGAATATTGAGTACTATATTTAGAAAACCAATTTCAGGGAATACGGTACTCCATGCCAACAGCTGCCACCCTAAGGGCATCTTTAAAGCCATTACCAAAGGTCAATTCGTAAGGCTAAGACGAAACTGTACCAAAAAAGAAGAGTATAATAAACAAGCCAGGGATCTGGAAAGGAGCCTCAAATAGAGAGGGTACAGCGAGTCAATGCTGACAAGTATGAACAAAGAAGAAGGGAAAATTGAAAGGGAAAGCCTTTTAGTGAACAAATCGAATAAAAGAAGTAGTTACAACTTTGACAAAGGTATACATTTTGTTACAGACTATAGTGACCAGTATCACACAGTCTGTAACATTATAAGAAACAACCTTTCTATATTGAGTGTAGATGACCTTTTGGTGAATGTTGCAAAAAGAGGATGCCAATTTTCATATAGAAAGGCAAAAACAATCGGAAACATAGTGGCACCAACTAAATTGCAGGAAAATAGGGTAGCCACGAGTTCGTGGCTAAGCTGTGTGGGAGTGTTCCCATGTAGCAACCACACTTGCACAGCATGTGAGTACCTAATCCCAGGAAATCAATTTAAGAGTGAGGCTACGGGCAAAATATTTAATCACAGAGAACTTGTCAAGCCTGCAATGTTCAGTATACAGGATTAACAACCCGCGAGGTTAGAAGTCAGATTAGAGAACATATTACTAACTTTAAGGCGGGCACAATGACAACACCACTGATTGAACACTTTTTAAGAAAACAGGGCAAAAGTCCAAATACATTGAGATGGACAATTATACAAAAAGTGAGGACCCCAAAGAGAGGGGGAGATATAAATTATATCTTAGCAAAACAAGAAGTGTTTTGGATGATAAAACTGCAAACTAGAATTCCCAAATTAAATCTTGAGTCAGATGTAATTAATTTTTGGCAGTGAACAAAGAATGTAAATGAGTCATGAACGAAGAGTGTAGGAGAGAGATGGGCCAGTAGTTAGGAGTGATAGATGCAATAGCACAGATTAAATGAGGTCATGGTAGATCAGGTTTAGTCATTGATACTATGTTGATAAGGTGAGGCCACATGAAAAGGAGTAAGTTCAAAATTCTCCAGAAGTTTTATGCAGTGCATGTTCCTTGAAATAAGAATAAATAGTAAGATGCGTAAGGAGATCAGTCAAAAAGGCCATTTGAAATATTGAGTATACTAAACAGTGACATACTATACCTTTAAATACTAAATCATATGACATGCAACATGAAATCCTCAGGGTGACCCCGTTACTAGATCAATTTGTGTAAGTGAGTATGATGCTAATAAGTTACTTAGGAAATCATGCAGTCAGAAGGTAAGACGAGTTCTAAGTATAGTTTAATTATATTATGCTCAAAAACTTGAATATTAAAACTAAAACAAAAAGCGGATGCAATACGCAAATAATCTTGAAAGGTGATTAGAAAGCTAAAACTTTGGGGGAAAGAGGATATAAAATGAAAAAGATCACATAGATTTGACGTTAATAAGGTAGCTCGTTTCCCAGTAAACTGTAACAGCAATTGAGTATATTTACAAAGAAAAGAGAAGGTAAAGTCAGCAGCAGTGAAGTGTAACAAAACAAATTAAATTATTAAGCAATTGATATCTATATACAATGTTGTTATTATATCTATGAAAGTTGTACATGAATGAGTATTGTAGCGTCATGATTTGAGTAACCAATGGAGTGTAAGTAATTGTTTTAAAATCCAGCGTTGTGTAGAGAGGGTCATACAGCTTGGACATTGGACTACCGCGATTGGCCGAAACGCGTCAGCTGACCCCTTGACGCTACCTTTGATCGATGTGTGTGTTTGAAAAATAAATACACTGCACCTTTTTGCTGCTGCAAGAATTTTAATGAAGTTTAATAATAAAGGCATTTGGATTTTATCAGAGTTCCCCGGGTAAGCCTCTTCTTTTGTGCACCCAGATATTATGCCTAGATTTGCGAGCGCAGTAGAGGTGAGATCACTTCCAGATCAGACGGATGTGGCCAGCCGCCCACACTGTAGGATAGGCCAACACTGTGCTCCAGAGCAAGCCTGGACCCGTGAAATCTCCTTAGCGAGTACTAGAACTGCTTGGAAGGTGACATCAAATCCGCACACCCTCCTCCGCTCCTTGTTTCAGGTGGACTTGCTACAGCAGAATATTCTCACCAGCTGGCACTATCTCCGTTGTCGCTCCAACCACCGCTTTAAATGTTGCAGCTCTGCACCTGTGGCCACTCGTATGGGGATAGGGTAACACCGTTCCTGCTTCTATATGAGCCCCTATAGAAAAGCATTATATAATACTGTACACTGTGCTCATATATCCCAATGATGACTTTAGTCTGATATGTATTAGAGTATGTGTTGAGTATTTTTAGCCCTACATAATGGGTATGATGTGTAGCTCCGTTTATAGGAATGTATATACTGTAGGTTACATACTTAAATTTTTCATATATTCCATTTTGTATTATACTGCAAACAGATCCTGATTATATTGATGCCTGTTCTTCTCATTCAATCTTATAGATGTAAACCTACCTGGTTAATGTATACATAGCCAATTTTGAATTTGGCTAATTACTCTAGCTCTCATCCTAGGTTTACTCAATGTACATAAATGGCTCTATTTATTTCCTAGGAAACATCTGGTTATTTGATTATTTTTTAGGGTTTCTGCTTACCCAGATACTTGTCATAAATGGTCATTCTTTGATTTGTCCTTTAATCAGCTCCCTAGCTATTTGTAATTACACCTCCCTAGTAAAGATTTTTTAAAAATTTTTTATTAGTGGGTCTATTAGGCTTACAGGGGGCGAGAGATTTGTTTACACATGCGAATTCATGACTCCCTACACCCCAGGTTCCTGGTTATAATTTTTATGTACTACCATGTTAAGTGTTTAGCTATTTCATGAGAGAATATATGTCAATGTGAGAATAGGTAGTAATGGATATATAGGCTAGTTTATACAGGATATTGGTTAATCTTCTTTTTTTACTCTAAACCAGCTTCTATAACATCCCACTTCTTTTAAATATTGAACATGTAAACCCCATTAGTAAATGATTTACTATAAGTCAAAAAGTATTATCATTCCTCTCATTCATAATTAAAAACTCCTCTTTAATTTTTATAAAACGAGGTTAGATATAATTCCCCTAATCCTCCAGGGAGGTATGTTTAATGTTTAATGTCTAATTTTATAAATTTCAAAATTTAAGATATCATAACCCTTCAGATATATTGAGTATTCTGTAATAAGCTTGACTAGTCGGGTCAAAACTTCTAGCTCAACTCCTATCAATGTTATTAAGAAATGTCAATTACTAGGTTGTTATTATACTGTATTCTAGTATTGTTTTTTGCTTTTATTTTTCATGAATAAGCTGTTACATATCTGAGAAATTCATTTGTTACTGCAGTAATTATAATGTTATGTTAAATACCTAAATAAAAATCTTTGATTTAAAAAAAAAAAAATCCTTTTGGCTGTTCCAATCAGCCAATAGAATGCGAGCACAATCCTATTGGCTGATTGGATCAGCCAATAGGATTGAAGTTCAATCCTATTGGCTGATCGCATCAGCCAATAGGATTTTGTCGCGATTGCTCAGCTGCTGATCGCTTTCTTCTGCCTCTGTCTCAGTGCGGTAGCGCTTTCTTGGTTGCTTAGCAACCCTGTTCCTGTCGGCACTTCTGATGACGTCAGGAGGCCTTCTTATTATAGCGTCTCCTCTCATCGGTGCCTGTTTGTTTTCACTCGTTGGCTAAGTGAGTACAAGTTATACCTGTGCCTTCTTATTCTGAACCCTGAACCCCTACCTGCCTGATCATATCGTTGCTGGACACTGCTTACCTGACTACTCTATTGATTAACCTCTTCCTGCCTGATTACACATTGCTGGACACTGCTTACCTGACTACTCTATTGGTTAACCCATACCTGCCTGATTACACGTTGCTGGACATTGCTTACCTGACTACTCTATTGGTTAACCCATTCCTGCCTGATTACATGTTGCTGGACACTGCTTACCTGACTACTCTATTGGTTAACCCATACCTGCCTGATTACACGTTGCTGGACATTGCTTACCTGACTACTCTTTTGGTTAATCCCTATCTGCCTGATTATACATTGCTGGACATTGCTTGCTTGATTACTCTACTGGTTAACCCCTATCTGCCTGATTACACGTTACTGGATATTGCTTGCCTGACTATTCTATTGGTTAACCTTACCTGCCTGATTACACGTTGCTGAACATCGCTTGCCTGATTACTCTATTGATTAATCCTATCTACACAAAGTTTCTTCTCCTGACCCTGCTGTGCCATCTTCCAGTCTATTACTGTGAGTATATTATACTACAGCTGTCGCAGGGTCAGGTCCTGGTATATACTCACTGTGCTAGGGTGTTATTAACCTCATTCTAGCATTTGGGTCTAACTCTGGACTTTACCTATCCTGACATTACAAACAGGCCATATAATGGACCCTGGTGAGTTATCCAGAGCTGTGGCTCTACAGGGACAGCTTCTTGGAACCCACTCTGCACACCTGCAATCCCTGGATTCTAAATTGGATCAAATAACTGCTCTCTTGCATAATCTGTCTCCACCTTCTCAAGTCTCTGCAACACCTGTTGTTCCTGCGGCCAGCTCTAACCCTGCGTTTAATCCTCCACAACCTGCAGAACAATTTATTCCTAGAATTCCACTACCGGATAAATATGACGGCAATCCTGAAGACTGTCGAGGATTTCTTAATCAGTGCCGCCTTCACTTCAGAAATAATCCTCAGATGTTTGTTTCTTCTTCCTCCAAGATCACCTTTTTAATTTCTCTTATGAAGGGTAAAGCCCTGGCTTGGGTTTCTCCACTGTTGGAAAAGGATGATCCTTTGCTCCAGGATATTGACACTTTTGTATCTATATTTTCTTCTGTGTTTGATAAACCTGGTAGATCAGCGGCGGCTGAAGCAGGACTTTTAGATTTAAGACAGGGATCTCTTTCTGTAGCACAATACGCTATAGAATTCCGGACTTTAGCTGCTGAAACTATGTGGAATCATGAGGCCCTGCGTGCAGCATTTCGTAAAGGTCTTTGTGATCGTTTGAAAGATGAATTGGTTTATAGGGATCTTCCCGATTCTCTAGAAGATCTTATGTATCAAGCTTGATGCTCGTTACTCCGAGCGTCTCCATGAACGTGACCGTAACAGAAGATCCTTTATCAGATCTTCCTTTCGTCCTATGCCTCATTCTCCAAAACTTCCTACTCCAAATACTTCTGTCTCTGAGTCAAGTGAACCCATGGAGGTTGGTGCTATTAAATTATCCGAAGCTGAACGTCTCAGAAGGCGTAATCTGGGACTATGTCTTTACTGCGGTATTAAGGGGCATATGTTAAAAGATTGTCCAACTCGTCCAGTAAAAGCCAGGGCTTAACTCCAGGAAGAAGGACTGAGTTAAGCCAAAGTTCTTTTTCTTCCCTCAATCCCAAGCTGTTTGTTCCAGTTACTGTCCACTTTGGCAACACCAAATTTCAGGCTCAAGCACTCATCGACTCTGGAGCTGCAGGAATGTTTATGGATTCGGAGTTTGTCAATGCTTTTCGTATTCCTTTGCTTTCCAAGAGCCAAATAATTAAGGTCACTACTGTCAGTGGTCAACCTTTAGGTTCTGGTTTCATTCGACATTCTACCATTCCACTTCTCATGTCTGTAGGAGTACTTCATTCAGAAACCATTTGCTTTGACATCATCTCTTCCCCACAGTTTCCTCTCATTCTGGGACTTCCTTGGCTTCAACTACATGATCCAGTTTTTTCCTGGTCTAAAGGAGAGCTTGTTGCTTGGGGATCTTCTTGTTTCACACAGTGTCTACAGAATGCTCCCAAAACTTCTAGTACTGTTGTGGCAGTTTTAGACATTCCTGATTTTTTGCCTGAACAATATCATTCTTTTTGTGATGTCTTTTCTAAAAAAGATGCTGAAGTATTACCTCCTCACCGGACCTTTGATTGTCCCATTGACTTATTACCAGGAGCACCTCTACCTAAGGGTAAAACTTACCCACTTTCTCGTCAAGAAAATGTTTCACTTGAGGAATATATCAAGGATAATTTGGTCCGAGGTTTTATCCGTCCTTCTTCTTCTCCAGTAGGGGCAGGGTTTTTCTTTGTGGAAAAGAAAGATGGAGGTCTTCGTCCTTGCATTGATTATCGAGCTCTTAATCAAATTACAATCAAGAATTGTTATCCACTCCCTCTCATTCCTGAATTATTTGATCGTCTCCAGGGTGCTTCCATCTTTACCAAATTGGATCTTCGTGGGGCATATAATTTGGTCAGAATTCATAAAGGGGACGAGTGGAAAACTGCCTTCAACACTAGGTTTGGACACTATGAATATTTAGTTATGCCTTTTGGGTTATGCAATGCCCCTGCAGTTTTTCAACATTTTGTTAATGAAATATTTAGAGACTATCTTAATCAATTCGTTATTATCTATCTTGATGATATTCTGATTTATTCCCGGACTGTACAGGATCACATTCATCATGTTACATTAGTACTCCAGAGATTACGTGAAAATTTTCTCTTTGCCAAGCTTGAAAAGTGTTCTTTTCATCAAGAATCTATTCCTTTCCTGGGTTACATTATTTCACCATCTGGATTCAAGATGGATTCTGACAAACTGTCGGCTATTCTAGATTGGCCTAGACCTACTTCCTTAAAATCTCTTCAAAGGTTCTTGGGGTTTGCCAATTACTATTGTAAGTTCATAAAGGACTTTGCTAACATCTCGGCACCCCTTACTGCTCTTACTAAAAAGGGTCAGGATTGCAAGCATTGGTCTGATCAAGCCTTACAGGCATTTGAATCTCTAAAGTCTGCATTTACTTCGGCTCCCATTCTTTGCCATCCTGTTCCGACTCTCCAATTCATTCTTGAAGTGGATGCTTCTCTGATTGCTGCTGGGGCAGTACTTTCTCAGCGGAATCCTGTTTCTAGCAAGATCCTTCCTGTGGGATTTTTCTCCAAGAAGTTCAATACTTCCGAACTGAATTATGACGTTGGTAACAAAGAACTGTTAGCTATTAAAATGGCTTTGGAAGAATGGAGACATCTGCTGGAAGGCACTGTTCAACCATTTCTTATACTCACAGACCATAAAAATCTTCTGTATCTTCATACTGCCAAACGCCTTAACTCACGTCAAGCCCGATGGGCTCTGTTCTTCTCCAGATTTAATTTTGTCCTCTCTTATATTCCTGGCTCTAAGAATACGAAAGCAGACGCTTTGTCTAGACAATTTCTGGCTTCTGATTCTACATTTCTGGATTCTGAACCCATTCTCCACCCTGCTAAAGTTCTGGCTCAGTTATCTACGTTTCCTTTACAAGCATTACAGTCTGCTCAAGCTTCTGTTCCTTCATCTTATAACATACCTCCTGGGATCTTGTTTGTACCTACTGAATTCCGCCTAAAACTTCTTCGTTGGGCTCATGATAATGTTCTGTCTGGACATCCTGGAGTGCGTAATACTTTGTGGAGACTCAAACAACATGTCTGGTGGCCTTCCATGGGCAAAGATGTCAAGGATTATGTTGCAGCTTGTCATTCCTGTTCCTCAAATAAACAGTCTTCATCTTTACCTCTTGGTCTCTTACAACCTCTGCCTGTTCCGTATTATCCCTGGTCTCATGTCTCCATGGACTTTATTACAGATCTTCCTAATTCTGCCGGAAACAAGACCATATGGGTGGTGGTAGATAGGTTTTCCAAAGCAGCTCATTTTGTTCCATTAACTGGATTACCATCGGCCCAGAAACTCGCTGAATTGTATATTCTCCATATCACCAGATTACATGGTTTTCCTTTGGACATCGTTTCTGATCGAGGAGTTCAATTTGTCTCAAGATTTTGGAAATCCCTGTGCAAACAGTTTGGAGTTACCATATCTCTTTCTACTGCTCATCATCCTCAGTCCAACGGTCAAACTGAGCGGGTAAATCAATCTCTTGAGTCCTATCTCAGGCACTATGTTAATCATCAGCACTCCAATTGGTCTCAACTTCTTCATTTAGCAGAACTAGCTTACAATTCCCGCTTCAACTCTTCTTTACAGACTTCTCCTTTCAAGGCAGCCTATGGATTCGAACCTAGAACTTTTCCTATGTCTTCGGGAGGTTCTGGAGTTCCTGGAGCAGATTGTACAGTGAGAAGTCTTTGTAAACACTGGAAGAAGATTCGGAAAATTCTTCTTCTCTCTACTCGAAAGTATAAACGATTTGCTGATCGCAGACGCCGGAAGGCGCCCTCTTTTCGGACTGGAGACAAGGTTTGGATTTCCACCAGATTCATCCGACTCAAACAACCCTGTGCTAAATTGGGCCCCAAATTCATCGGACCATTCAGGATTGTTTCCAAGGTATGTTCTACTGCCTACAGGGTGGCTTTACCAGACAACTTGAAGATTCACCCTGTCTTTCACGTATCTCTTCTTAAACCAGCAGTCTCTAACCGGTTTTCCACCAACTGTAGAGTTCCCTCTCCGTTCCTTGTGGATGGTACTTCAGAATTTGAGATCAGTCAAATTCTTGATTCCAGATTAAGGGGTAACCGTCTATACTATTTGGTCCATTGGAAGGGATATCCCATCACTGAACGTTCTTGGGAACCTGCTTCTCATGTCCGTGCCTCTGCCTTGATCAAACAATTGCACGCCCAGAATCCTTCAAAGCCTGTTCGTGTTCCCCGGAGGGGTCCTTGAGGTGGGGGCACTGTCACGATCGCTCAGCTGCTGATCGCTTTCTTCTGCCTCTGTCTCAGCGCGGTAGCGCTTTCTTGGTTGCTTAGCAACCCTGTTCCTGTCGGCACTTCTGATGACGTCAGGAGGCCTTCTTATTCCGGCATCTCCTCTCATCGGTGCCTGTTTGTTTTCACTCGTTGGCTAAGTGAGTACAAGTTATACCTGTGCCTTCTTATTCTGAACCCTGAACCCCTACCTGCCTGATCATATCGTTGCTGGACACTGCTTACCTGACTACTCTATTGATTAACCTCTTCCTGCCTGATTACACGTTGCTGGACACTGCTTACCTGACTACTCTATTGGTTAACCCATACCTGCCTGATTACACGTTGCTGGACATTGCTTATCTGACTACTCTATTGGTTAACCCATACCTGCCTGATTACACGTTGCTGGACACTGCTTACCTGACTACTCTATTGGTTAATCCATACCTGCCTGATTACACGTTGCTGGACATTGCTTACCTGACTACTCTATTGGTTAACCCATACCTGCCTGATTACACGTTGCTGGACACTGCTTACCTGACTACTCTATTGGTTAACCCATACCTGCCTGATTACACGTTGCTGGACATTGCTTACCTGACTACTCTATTGGTTAATCCCTATCTGCCTGATTATACGTTGCTGGACATTGCTTGCTTGATTACTCTACTGGTTAACCCCTATCTGCCTGATTACACAATACTGGATATTGCTTGCCTGACTATTCTATTGGTTAACCTTACCTGCCTGATTACACGTTGCTGAACATCGCTTGCCTGATTACTCTATTGATTAATCCTATCTACACAAAGTTTCTTCTCCTGACCCTGCTGTGCCATCTTCCAGTCTATTACTGTGAGTATATTATACTACAGCTGTCGCAGGGCAGGTCCTGGTATATACTCACTGTGCTAGGGTGTTATTAACCTCATTCTAGCATTTGGGTCTAACTCTGGACTTTACCTATCCTGACAGATTTTTTCAACCTTAATTCCGATTGGCTGATAGAATTCTATCAACCAATAGGAATCTAAGGGACGCCATCTTGGATGACGTCATTTAAAGGAACCTTCATTCCAGAAAAAGCCATAGATTGAAGAGGATGCTCCGCGCCGGATGTCTTGAAGATGGAGCCGATCCGCGTCGGAAAAATGAAGATAGAAGATGCCGTCTGGGTGAAGACTTCTGCCCGTCTGGAGGACCACTTCTGCCAGCTTCGTTGAGGACATCTTGCCGCTTGGATGAAGACTTCTCCCGGCTTCGTTGATGATGGATGTCTGCTCTTAAACTGTAAGTGGATCTTCGGGGCTTAGTGTTAGGATTTTTAAGGGTTTATTGGGTGGGTTTATTTTTAGATTAGGGGTTTGGGCTGCAATAGAGCTAAATGCCCTTTTAAGGGCAATGCCCATCCAAATGCCCTTTTCAGGGCAATGGGGAGCATAGGTTTTTTTAGTTAGGCTTTTATTTGGGGGGTTGGTTGTGTGGGTGGTGGGTTTTACTGTTTGGGGGGTTGTTTGTATTTTTTTTTACAGGTAAAAGAGCTGATTTCTTTGGGGCAATGCCCTGCAAAAGGGAATTTATTTAATTGTAGAGTTAGGTTAGGTGTTAGTGTAAGACAGGTTAGGTTTTATTGTACAGGTAAATTTGTATTTATTTTAGCTAGGTAGTTATTAAATAGTTAATAACTATTTAGTAGCTATTCTACCTAGTTAAAATAAATACAAACTTGCCTGTAAAATAAAAATAAACCATAAGATAGATACAATGTAACTATTAGTTATATTGTAGCTAGCTTAGGGTTTATTTTACAGGTAAGTATTTAGTTTTAACTAGGAATTATTTAGTTATTAATAGTAAGTTTTATTTAGATTTATTTTAAGTATATTTAAGTTAGGGGGTGTTAGGGTTAGACTTAGATTTAGGGGTTAATAAATATAATATAGTGGCGGCGACATTGGGGGCGGCAGATTAGGGGTTAATAAATGTAGGTAGGTGGCGGCGATGTTAGGGACGGCAGATTAGGGGTTAATAATATTTAACTAATGTTTGCGAGACGGGAGTGCGGCGGTTTAGGGGTTAATATCTTTATTATAGTGGCGGCGATGTCAGTAACGGCAGATTAGGGGTTAATAATTTTATTTTAGTGTTTGCTATGCGGGAGAGCCTCGGTTTAGGGGTTAATAGGTAGTTTATGGGTGTTAGTGTACTTTTTAGCACTTTAGTTATGAGTTTTATGCTACGGCTTTGTAGTGTAAAACTTATAACTACTGACTTTAAAATGCGGTACGAATCTTGACGGGATAGGGTGTACCGCTCACTTTTTGGCCACCCAGGACAAGCTTGTAATAGGGGTGCTATGGAAGTCCCATTGAAAATAGACAAATTGCGTAAGTTGATTTGCGGTAAGGCCATAAAAGTGTGCGGTGCCCCTAAATCTGCAAGACTTTTAATACCAGCGGTAATAAAAAAGCAGCGTTATACGGCTTAACGCTGCTTTTTTACTCATAATGCAAGACTCGTAATCTAGCCGAAAATGATCCGAAACAATAAAAATTATTCCTATTCTAATACCCTGTTTAAAAAAAAAAAACCTTAAAAGGGCCTTTTGTAGGGAATTGCCCTAAAGAAAGCAGCTCTTTTTATACAAAAGAAAAACAACTCTCTCCCAATAGTATACAAACCCCACCCCCCAAACCCACAAAATAAAAATAAAGTAAAACCTAAACTACCCATTGTCCTGAAAACGGCTTTGTATAGGCATTGCCCTTAAAAGGGCATTCAGCTCTTTTGCTGCCCATTAAAAAAAATAAAAAATAAAAAACAAAACGAAAAAAAACCCCAAAAACATTACACAAAATAACAAACAAATTATCCAAAATACTAACAATTATTCCTTTTCTAATACCCATTTTAAAAAAAACACCCCAAAATAAAAGAAACCTAATCTATAATAAACTGCCAATAGCCCTTAAAAGGGCCTTTTGTAGGGCATTGCCCTAAAGAAATCAGCTCTTTTTCTAAACAAAAATACCCCACGAACATTACACGAACATACCACGAACATTACCAACCCCCACCCCCCAAACCCACAAAATAAAAAAAAATATCTAAAAAAAAATAATCTACCCATTGCCCTGAAAAGGACATTTGTATGGGCATTGCCCTTAAAAGGGCATTCAGCTCTTTTTCTTGCCCTTAAAAGGGCATTCAGCTCTTTTAAGAAATGCCCAAACCCTAATCTAATGAAAAAACCCCACCCCAAAAAACCTTAAAAAACCTTACACTAACCCCTCTGTAAGTACTCACAGTTGCTGAAGTCCTGCTTGAAATATCTTCATCCCGGCGGCTCCATCTTCATCTAGGCGGCTCCATCCTCATCCATCGTGGGACCGGCATCTTCTTCATCGCTGCGAAGGCGGAGTGGTCGATGCGCGGAGGTGGAGGTCCAGGCGAAGGTCCAAGGCGGAGATTATTTTGGGGGTTTGGGGGGTGGGGGTTTGTATACTATTAGGGGGAGGGTTGTTTTTCTTTTGTAGAAAAAGAGCTGATTTCTTTAGGGCAATGCCCTACAAAATGCCATTTGAAGGGCCTTCAAAAGGCCCTTTTAAGGGCCTTAGGTAGTTTATTATAGGTAATGGTAGGATTTTTTATTTTTTGTAATTTTAGTGTTTTTTATTTTTGGCAGTGCTAGGTTTTAGTGTAATGCAGGATAGGTTTTATTTGACAGGTAAGTTTGTATTTATTTTAACTAGGTAGTTAGTAAATAGTTAATAACTATTTACTAACTAGTCTACCTAGTTAAAATAAATACAAACTTACCTGTGAAATAAAAATTAAACCTAAGCTAGCTACAATATAACTATTAGTTATATTGTAGCTAGCTTAGGTTTTAGTTCACAGATAAGTATGTAATTAGTTTTAAATAGGTATTATTTAGTTAGTAATTGTAACTTTAATTTAGCTCTATTTTTAATTATGTTAAAGTTAGGGGGTGTTAGGTTTAGGATTAGGTCTAGGATTAGGTTTAGGGGTTAATATAGTTTAATTTCGGTTGTTGCGATGTGGGGGGCTGTTGGTTTAGGGGTTAATAGGTTTATTCAGTGGTAGTGATGTGGGAGACCAGAGGTTTAGGGGTTAATAACTTTATTTAGTGGTGGTGAAGTTGAGGAGCGGTGGAATAGGGGTTAATATATTTATTATAATGTGGGCAATGCTGGGGTGCTAGGGAATAGGGGCAAATAACTTTAGTATAGTGGTGACGATGTCGGGGAGCGGCGGAATAGGAGTTAATAAATTTTATTAGTGGCGGCGATGTTGGAAGTTGCAGATTAGGGGTTACTAACTTTAAAATAGTGTTTGCAATGCAGGTGGGCCTCGGTTTAGGGGTTAATAGGTAGTTTATAGGTGTTAGTGTATTTTGTAACAGTTTAGTTATGAGTTTTGTTGCGTAAAACTCATAACTATTGCTCTCAGATGGCGGTAAGGAACTTGACGTTATAGGGTGTAACGCAAGCTTTTTTGCCTTACCGCAAAACTTGTAATGGCAGCGCTATGGGAATCCCATGAAAAAACTTAATTTTTTCGAGTTCGGGACTGACGTGTTACAGGCTAAAAGGCTTGTGGTACTGCTATACCGACAAGACTCGCAATGGCTGCGTTGCTGTTTTAATGCTGAAATTCCCATTTTTCAGCGTTAAAACACGAACACACAACTCGTAATCTACCTGTTGGTATTTTAATGGAGAGCTTACCTAGGTATGCTCAGGAACATCAATGTACTGTTTAGCTAGCTCCCAGGAGTGCATTGCTGCTCCTGAGCCTACTCTTCAACAAATGATAAAAAGATAACAAAAACATGCATATTATGTGCATGCGCATGAGCCATTACTAGAAAACGTTCCTGAAGGATGATTGACAGCAAGGATACAAAAACTCATATGAGGCCTTCTGGGCTTCCTCTAAATCTTTTTTTTTTTTTTTTTTAAATACAGAAAAGGTGAACTTTTTAGTACTTCGGATGTACTTATTGTAACAATCAAGGTATGTTTATTTACAACGGGGGACTTTTTAATACTGATTATGGTGGAAGGGTTTCTTTTCTCTCCTTCAATACAATGGATAGGAAAATACATATTACTTTAAAAGGCCAAATTGTAGGAGCTCTGGCTACCAGGAGCTTGATCATAGTCATACACACAAATGATATAATAAAAGTAAAACAGCAGATAAATAGACATAAAGATAGATAGATAGATAGATAGATAGATAGATAGATAGATAGATAGATAGGTAGATTGATAGACATATACTGTATATAAATGATAGATATAAAGATAGATAGATAATTAGATGATAGATAGATAGATGATAGATAAATGATAGCTACAGTAGATAGATAAATGATAGATAATTAATAGATAGATAGATGATAGATAGATACATAAATAGATGATGGATAGATACATAGATAGATAAATTATAGATAGAGAGATAGCTGATAGATAGATAGATTGATAAATGATGGATAGAAAGATAGATAGATGGATAAATAGATGATAGATAGATAAATGACAGATAGATAAATGATAGATATATTGATAGATAGATAGATAGATAGATAGATAAATGATAGAAAGATAGATAGATAGATAAATGATAGATAGAAAGATATATAGATAAATAAATAGATGATAGATAGATAAAGGGATGTAGGACACAGCATAGAAGGTACAACGCTATTTTATTGCAAAGCATAGAAGTTTACAGACTGCACAACACGTCAGACTTAGTAACTGCGACATAGACTTTAACGGCTATAGGCCTCTCCCCCATCTGGTGACGTCACATTCCCACTCTCATCACATCTTCCCCTTTTTTCAAAGGATAAAGCATAAACATTTTTTTAGTGTACAACAAATAAGTTACAAGAGAATATATATATATGAACAACTAGAAATACAATCCTGTCTTGGACATCGGGGTAGACTACCCTACTCCACAGTGACCATGGGATTATTCGGCCCATTCTTCTAGTCACTGCTCTAACTACAATGCTAATCCCGGTAGCGGGCTAGATGTTTCACCACTCTTCCACTTGACGTCATTTTACATGAACTATCCTCTGATACAGAAGAAGGTGATTGAGAGTCTGTTGGAAGCAAAGAAGTATCCCCGCTGTGGTCTTGCTGAGGGGAAGTCACCCCCTTTAAAACAGGGGATCCCACCAACTGTGGCTCTGAGGCATCCAGTCCCAAACTCTCAGGTACTGGCTGAAGATGTCTTCTATTTCGACGTGTGACAGTCCCTCCTTCAGTAAGGACTGTAGAATTGGAACAGGAGAACTGCCTATTCTCCCAAAGGTAAATCCAGAATACACAAATCTCCACAGCACCATAAAGAGTCAGCTTCTTTTATTTAGGACATATAAAAAATACAGTGACGTTTCGGGGTAGATACCCCTTAATCATGCATCAAGTAAGGACTAAATAAGACCTTGGTTCTGTAGAGTGTCCTATTACGGTAGCAGGTGTCTTCCATTTCTTCTCATCATCAAGTTTAACTCTGACATTTTGGTCCACATTCAGCTCCTTCAAGGGCCTAACAGAGTGCTTTCTGTTGTAGAAGAATTGGTAGCCGCTTTTTGCCTCTTCATCCCTTCTAAGGACCTCGTCCTGAGGAAAAGTGGAGGCTGGCTGGAAGACACCCACAGAGGGTATAGTTGTATGGATCTGGTGTCCTAACATTAGCTGTGCGGGGCTGAAACCCGTGGGTTGGATGGGAGTTGCCCTATAGGCCAAGTGAGCTAGGTACGGATCAGATTGCATCAGATTGAACTTGGTTGTTTGAACTGCCCTTTTGGCCATTCCATTAGCCTGCAGGTAATGCAGACTTGACATAGAATGGATGAAATCATATTCACTGCTGAAAGATCTGAACTCCATGTAAGCAAACTGCATTCCATTATCACTCACTAGCTCCATCGGTATGCACCACCGGGCGAACAAGATTTTGAGACGAGTGATAATAGACAGACTGGTGGTCTCATTCTGGGGTGCAATCTCCAAATACCTGAAATAGTAGTCGATCACAACCAGGTACTTCTTCCCATGGAGTTTGCACAAATCTGCGGCTATCTTCTGCCACGGGCCTGCAGGCAGCAGGGTAGAAATGAAGGGCTCTCTTCTCTGAGTAGGCCGGCGTTCCCAGCAAAAGGCACATTTTGACACGTGGCTTGCAATCTCAGTGCTGATCCCAGGCTACCATACCGCTGTATCTGCCCTTTCTCTGCACTTTGTAATGCCCAAGTGGCCATCGTAAATCCTGCTTAACATCTCCTGCCGCATGCTAACAGCAATAACAATGCGGTCTTGGAACAGCACTAAACCATCCAGCTCTGTGAGCTTTGACCTCTCTGACTGGTAAGAGCTCAACGACATCCAGGCTGCCCGGCTCTCAAGCCAACAGGTCAATATCATAGGAATTAATTAGAGGGACTAGTGGTTTATGGTCAGTTTCAAGACTAAATTTCTCTAAACCCACTAGGTAATGCTGGAGGCACTCACAGGCCCAAACTGCAGCCAGGCACTCTTTCTCAATTTAGACATATTTTGATTCTGCAGCCGTCAGTGTATGGGAACAGTAAGTGATGGGCTGTAGTTCGTTCTCATTCAGCTGCAAAAGAGTGGCACCTAGCCCATAACTGCTCACATCAGCACTAACCACGTTATTTTTAGAAGGGTCGTAGAACCCCAGCAGGGACTTGACCTGTATAAAAGCTTCTTCCTGTGGAGGTCCCCAGACCCAGGCAACATCTTTCTTCAACAAGTCAGTGATAGGGTGGAGTACTGTAGATAAATCTAGTAGGAAACTGCCCACATAATTCACAAGGCTGAATATTTGTCTCATCTCGGGTACATCAGAAGGACTTTTCATCTGTTCAATAGCAAGGTTTTTTTCAGGGTCCGGCTTGATGCCATCTCTATCGATGATATGCCCAAAATAACATAACTCAGATTTTGCAAAGTGGCATTTTTCTTTATTTAATTTCAGCCCGGACTCTCTACTGGTCTACAGCACACAGCTCAGACGCTGATCATGTTCTTCCTGTGTAGATCCATACATTAAAATGTTATCCATGATGACTGCTGTGCCCTCGTGGTCTGTTAAGAGGGAACTCATTTCTCTTTGAAATATTTCAGAAGCAGAGGATATCCCAAAGGGGAGTCTATAGAAGCAAAAACGACCTACCGGTGTAATGAAGTTAGTCAGTTTGCGCACTTTGGGTCTAGAGGTATCTGCCAGAAGCCATTGGAAGTATCCAGTGTAGAGAAGAACTTCACCCCAGCCAGTTTTGGAGCTATGTCTTCAAGCGTCGGCAGCATATATCTCTCTCTTTTCACTGCCTCATTTAGCCATTTCAAATCTACGCAGATGCGTACCTTCCTGTTCTTCTTCGCAACAGGCACAATGGGGGCACACCAGTCAGTTGCTTCGACAACCTCTTCAATAACCCCAATATTCTTCATATGCAGACGTTCCTTCTCCACTTGAGGCATGAACGGGAATGGAATTCTTCGAGGAGTAGTAATGCTGTATGGGACTGCATCAACTTTAAGTGATATTCGGACCGGGTTGCAATTTAGCAGGCCCAATTCACCAAACATGTCTTCCGTAATCTCGTTTACTCTGGCGACAAGGTCCAAACCACAGGCTGCTTTCCTGCTCAATAGGTTGTTAACACACTGTCCTCTAATTACATGTACCCACATGGTGAATTTTCTCTGCTTGTACTCGCAGCTGGCAAGAAATTTCCCCGCAGAATCATTATGGCCACCAGGACTATGAACTTTCATTGTAACTTTCGCCAGCTGAGGCTGTTGAGGCAGTTTTATGAATTCTGCAAGGTACATAACAGTGATGTCTGCTCCTGTGTCAATCTTTAAGGCAACCTTGGCTCCCATTACAGTAAGGGTCACCCGCCAATCTTCATCTGAACCAGACCGTTCAACAACAGACCCTACAAAGGACACTTCTTGAGCCTCCTGGTCACTATCCACCTGCATCTTTTTTCTTTAGCGGGGCATATGACATTCTGATCATGGGTACGGTTACACCGCATGCAGCGAGCCTACTGCACCCATCTGCTTCTGGGCCTATCTGTTGCCCCTGATCTACACTTCATCCACAATACTTTCAGACCTTATGTCAGCACTTTGTTTTTTCTCTGGCGGGCAATCTTAATAGCCCCATCTAACGTCAATTCAGCCTCCAACTGTAGCTTCAGTGAGACCTCAGCATCTGCAATTCCACTCAACACCACTCTCCAGCTTGGAAGCAATCCTGAAGCGTTGAAATTGCTGACGTCATGTGGGCCAAGCTGCTGTCACATTCTGTACCTTTAACGCTAGCCCCTCCTCTCCTAACCGTATTTAAGGCAGCTCTCATTTTGCTTGAATATCTCCAAGCTGTAGCTGAATTTCCTCCGAAAGTATTAGCCTTATTTATGGAACTCTGCGCTCACAGCTCCGGATCACCTGATCTCTGCACCGGAACTTGCAGCCTATCATGCTCCACTTCTCAGGAAATCTTCTCATCGGGCTCACAGCCAAAACAACTCTGTCTTTTCCCTAAGCATCTCACTCAGCTGCTTACCGGGTTTCATGCAGACAATAACCGCAAGTATTATTACCACCTTATGAGACTTGCAACTGTGCTTCTGCATGTTCACTTGTTATATGCTTTCCGGAGTATCTCTAACCAGCTCCTGTGTAACCTCCTCTGCCTCTGTATATACAATATACTATTCATACTACCTTGCTACGCTCCTGTTATTAAAGTGAAGCTCAATTTAGATGAATCAGTGCCCAGTTTTTAATAATACTATTAAAAACAAGGGCACTTTAATTAATCAAAATTGACATTTCACTCGGCCGTCGGAAGCCTCTTCATATGTCAGAAATGATGAATCCGGCTTCCTCCAATCACGGCTCCCCCCCTGAGGCAACGCCGTGATTGGAGGAAGCTGGCTTCTTCATTTTAGACCCGCAAAGAGGGCTTTCGACGGGCGGTTTATTAAAAAACGGGCACCTCCACGTACACACTAGAACCCCTTCACCAACCATGGCGGCTAAGCACAGGGACAAGAAAAACAAAAGTACAACAGAAACTCAGATGGACACTCACCTTAGTCACACCAATATCCCGCACGATAAAGAAACACCAGACACTCAAACACTTGTAGCTCGCATAACAGAAGCGCTGGCGCCGAGATTTGACTCTTTAAAAATTGAGATCAAGCAAGACATTTTCTCCCTAACTAATGAAATTAGACAATTTTCGAACAGATTCCAGGAAGTCGAACAGAGAGTTTCAGATTTGGAAGATAACAGCATAATCCACAGCTCTAAGTTAAAAACTATAGATACAACCCTACTTAAAATGCAAGCCAAAATAGAGGACCTAGAGAATCGTTCCAGGAGGAACAACATAAGAATAATTGGGGTCCCCGAAGGGAAACTATTTGAGGATCTAGGAAAATTTATATCTGGCACTCTAGTTCAAATACTAGGCCTGCCTCCCTCGTACCCCCCAATAATAGTAGAAAGGGTACATAGATTGGGGCGTCTGACAGAGGAGGGGAAGGGGAGAATAAGACCAAGACCAATAATAGCAAAACTATTGAATTTTCAGGATAAAAATGTTCTCTTCCAATACTATCTGAAAAATCAGCCTATCCTATTAGAGACATCTAATATCTTTTTATTTCAAGATTTCTCTGCAGAAACAGCAGGGAAAAGGAAAGAATTATCGCCCATTTGCACAAAACTTATCAAAGGTGGACACCGTGCCACAATAATTTATCCGGCTAAACTTAAGATTATAATTAATGGCGAAGCTCATTTCTTTGAATCCGCTAGAGAAGCTGAAACATTTGCAGAAGAGTTAGAGGATCAGGACAATAGGTGATAGGAAATGTAGCAGCCTTAAGTCCATTACCTTAGAAAGTACTATTCGACACATGACACAAGATCCAAGGGTTATCAAGGGTTATGGGGGGCCCTGGGGAAAATTGCCAGGATCATGGGTGACAGCCGGGTTAGAACTATTAATGGACCAAGGGTTGGGTTCCTGTTGCCCTTTCCCCCCTTCTTCTGCCCCCTTTTTCCCCTTCCTCCTTTATAATTTTTCCCTTCCTCCCCCCCTTTTTTTTTCTCTCTTCCTTCTTTTCTCCTATCCTGTCTCCCCTTCTATAAATCAAGAGCATGGTAAGATTAGAGAGTGTTTGTTTCCTGGAATATTGGGGGCCTTACATCCACAATTAAAAGGAAAGCAATCTTAAACCAACTTAGGAAGTAAAACTCCGACATTGCATTTCTTCAGGAAACACACTTGAAACTTGAAGAAACTATGAAATTAAAGAAAGCCTGGGTAAAGGAGGTCTATGCTACCCCAAGTCTAAATAGGAAAAAAGGTGTTGCTATACTCCTGGGAAAAAAAATAATGGCTAAAGGGTTAGAGACTCTTGGGATGGGGGTAGATCCAGAGGGTAGATATATCATGTTAAAAATTAAGTTGGCAAAAACCATCCATACACTGTGTAACATTTATGCACCCAACGTCATAGACCCACTATTTTGGGATTCTTTACAGACTAAGATCCTGCTTTTTCAGGAGGGGTTTTTGATCTGTGGAGGCGATTTTAATATGGCCCAACAATACCCGCTAGATAGAATGAGGTTAGGCTCTAAGCAACTAAAAAGCAAAAGGGACCATTTGGAATCTAAGATTATCAAAAAAATTACACAGAATCTGGCAGTAAAAGACATCTGGAGACTGCAAAATCCTGATGCAAGAAATTTTACATGTATGTCTAGGGCCCACAAATCATTCTCCAGGATTGTATATATACAGGAATATCCGTGATATTAAATACCACAGATCTCCTATAGGAGGCGCTAAATGAACAATAATAACAATTACTAAAATAAATGTGCAACTTATTACACAATATACATAATGTAAAGAAATTAAAATTGTGTATATACATACGTGGCACGTGACCAATCTGATAATAGTAAAGTTCAAATGGAGTCCAAAAAGTCCAAATGTGGAAAAGGCAGCTCTCGGTCTTCACCCAAACGATGGTGTAACTTCTAAAATGGATAGCTGTAATGACAACAGAAACAGAGGCGCCACATGTGTAGATCAATAAGGACCAACAATATCAAAGTAAAACAAGCTACAGGATACTCACAAACGTGAAGGCACTCAATTGTGCCTATAGGAACAGGCTGGTATTCTCACAGCAAACCAGCTGGCTGTACAAGGGAATCCCCGTCGTGATATCCTATAGTTCTTGTTGTCCCAACAGTAACCCTTGCCTGGGTCACTTTCAGCAAGAAGGAACTAGAGTGAAGAGGGGAGAAAAGGCTGAACAGCCCTTGGGTTACTTGCAAGGGAAATGCCACACTAACACCAGACTTGTAAAAAATAAAACAAGTATTTTATTGTGCAAGAATAAAAATACCATCAGTGCATCAAAATACAGCTGGGTGTGTTAAAAGGCAAATCTCCTTGTATGTACAGAGATATTAGTGACGCGTTTCTCAGGGATAACCCTGTTTCCTCAGGCTTGTTTACAATTGACAATTCCAACTCTTAGGGCAGGCGAGATAGAGATTATAAACGCCCCTATCGGTGAACTTGAAATTGAGCGAGTTATAAATAAACTTGCACTGGAGAAAGCTCCCGGTCCTGACTCGCTGCCTAACGAATTTTACAAAATCCTCGCGCCAGCAATAGTTCCAAGTCTGTGTAGGTTATTCAATGCAATATATATAGATGGGCTCCCAATCCCCCCCTCTTTCTCGGCATCAAACAAAATACTAATCTCCAAACAAGGGAAAGACCTTAGCATAAAAGAATCTTATAGACCCATAGCTCTCCTGAATATAGATTATAAGATCTTAACTTCCATCCTAGCATATAGATTACAACAGATTCTACCCACTATTATACACAGGGATCAGGCAGGATTTCTGCATGGACGGAACTCATCAGCAAAGATTAGAGAGATCTTGCTGATTGTAGATTATTTTTCTCAGGAAAGTGTGTGGGGCGGGGAGGGGCAGGACATCTCTGACTATGCGGTTATTTCAATTGATGCAGAAAAAGCATTTGATTCAGTTCATCACAATCACATAACCGAGACTTTAACCAAATTTGGTTTTGAAGGTAATTTTTGTCATTTTGTAACAAATTTATATAATAAACCTCGCACTAAACTCTTGGTCAATGGCACCCTTTCCCCAGAGATTACTCTGGAGAGGGGAACACGACAGGGATGTCCTCTATCTCCCCTGCTCTTTGATTTATCAATAGAACCTCTAGCAATCATGGTTAGACATCAACTAGAAGGTATTAAGGTTAGGAAAAAGGAGCTCAAAATTGCATTATATGCAGACGATATTCTGCTCTATTTATCAAACATTAAAGATAATTTGCCAAAGCTATTATCAATTATTAAACAATTTGGATCCTTTTCAGGCTACAGAGTTAACACTTCAAAATCGGAACTTCTTTGGTTAAAGAGAAATAAAAACTCACCTCTTGATACTCCTTTCAAGATAGTGGCGGATGCATTTAAATATCTGGGGATCCTAATTCCAGCTAATATAGAGAAGTTGTATGAGTTAAATATTCCCCCAATTCTGGCAGAGATTAAACAGAGTCTATCAAACTGGCAAAGTCTTCCAATATCTATATCAGTTAGGATAGCGGTGTTTAAAATGGTGTTACTCCCGAAGTTGTTATATATCTTGCAGAATCTTCCCATTTTACTTAAAGCAAAAGACATTCGGTTGCTGAATACTCTTTTGAGAAGATTCATTTGGCAGAACAAAAAACCTAGAATTGCTCTTTCTAAGCTACAATTACCTCGGAATCAGGGGGGATTTGCACTTCCGGATGTGCGGATGTACAATTATGCTTTCTTAGCACATATAGTGGCAGACTGGTTTTTTATTAAAGACTACGTTACAAATAATGAATTAGAGAACAATATCTGCTACCCATTCCTACCGGCAGCTCTAACACATTGTAAACCAAAATTAATACCCCAGGGGTTTAAGGCATTCAAAACTATCTATGTCCCTATTCAGAGCTGGTGGAAAATGGGTAAGGCGCTATCTCTGGACTGTAATGTATCAAAGTTTGCTCCATTCCTAGGTAACCCTAAATTCCCGGCGGGAATAGAATCAGCAGTATTTCAAAGATGGCATAACGTAGGATTGGTAAGGGTCATTCAGCTCATTGATAGAGAGAATTATGTGGTAAAAGCATATGAATCACTTAGGCACGAATTTGATCTTCCAAATAAGGAATTCTTCGCTTACCTCCAAGCCAGACATTTTGTAGTGGAACTCTTGAAGTATACAAACTCCCCTTGGTCCTGGGGAGGATTGGAGGGGTGGTTAACATTGGTAGGAAATGGACTGATGTCTATCTCCCCATGTTACCACCTTCTTGTCACCCTCGGGGGCACTTCAAATCTCGAGAAACTCTCGGCAGACTGGGATAACTTAATATTAGAGAGCAATATTGATGCTCAATTGATACAAGGTTCTATTACAAGAATAGCTCAGTCTACACTTTCTGCCACCTGGAGGGAAACACAGGTGAAACTCCTGTATAGGATATACTTCACTCCAGAGAAAGGTCTTAAATGTGGGAACACAGAATTTATTAAATGCCCAAAATGTTCAAAATATGGTGCTGACCTGGTACACATGATATGGAGCTGTCCTAGGGCTCGATGATTGAAAGCTCTCTGGGCTGGCGAGATTATTAAAGAATGCTCGCCAGTCCTTCTATTTCCCTTGTGGAATGATCTAAAGCCATTTTTTACCCTGAAAACAGGGTGTCTCGCTAAGGGGCGTATACTGCATTTTCATATGAAATGTGCACAACAAAATTCGTATTTTAAACATTATACAAAACAAATATTTGAATCATTCACACAAAAATAAGCAGGGAAAAATTGTATTGTTAAGGTGCATCAAAAATCGTAACAAAATTCCTCACCAAAAATCGTATGTTAACAAAAACGTAAAATTAGTATCTAATTTACACAGGAATAAATCAAATTAAATATTCACAGCGTAAATTGTAATTGTAGTACACTGAATGTGCAAAAATCACACAGAAATCTGAATTTATAAATACAAAATGCAAAGCGTATTTGTTGTTTTTTCATAAAATGGGCTGAACATGGGCGTTCCATGGGCGTATATGAAAATGTCTCACTAATCCCAGCATAATTCTATAAAGATTTTCGCACTGCAGATATCACAGTTTTTTCTCGCCAACTAAAAGGTGGCGAGCTTTTGTCAAAACAATACGAACACTTATAACCCCAATAGAAAAACAAATGCATACGAACATATAGGCGAATGTAATATGCTATAAGCAGAAAGCAGCGTAATGTGAGTTATATTGGCTGCAGGATTTTAATTTTAAAGTGCTCCCCCTGCTCTCTGCTAACTTCGCACTAAGGAGCGAAGTTTCCCTATCCAGCGAGCTCTATTACTTTTAATAGGAGCCATCTCGCAACTCGCAGGGACTGCCCCTTTTTTACGATCATTGCACCGGGGCAGCCCTGCGAGTGTTAGCGAGAAAAAGAAGGTTTGGCTGGCGAACAATATATCATCGAGCCCCTAGAATGGGTCAATTCTGGAGGAAAGTGGAATATTGGCTAAAAAACACAGTCAAGATCGGCCCTCTGGATCTATCCTTGAGTTATATGGTATTTCTAAAGAAAGATAGGGAGAAGCTACATTCCCAACATAAATTAATCAATATGGTAATTATAGCAGCTAGATACTTAATTTTTTAAAAATGGAAAACGTCGGCATCCCCCTCGGTTAATGAGGTTAAAAACTGCCTTAAAAAACAGTGTATATTAGAACAGATAGATACCAACATGAATGATGAAGAGGACATTAAAAAGTATTTTACGAAGTGGTCTTTATTCATTAAAATCTTCACATCAACCGAAATTGATTATATGATCTTTCCTTTTAGAAATTCGGAATTAGTATTATTAGGGGTATGGTAGACTCCCTTGCCTCCCCTTTTTTTCCTTTTTTTTTTTTTTTTCTTTTCCCTTCCTTGGCAGTTGTGGGGGGGGGGGGAGGGGCGGGGACACAGCCCAAAGTCATCCTGAGAAATAAAAGGCCCTATTAAAGGTTATGTGCTCATGATTCGAGGGCTTTAGAGGGGATAAAAAGAAGTCAGCAGTATAAAATTGATAATTGTGTGCAGGAGTACAGTATGCTTAAGTTGGACGGGCTAAGGGGCTGACCACATTATTATTGATTCTTATGTATGTATTTCGGTACTATTACCCTGTTAGCAATTGTTAATTTACTATTGTATAACTTAAGTTGTTTATTGAAGATAAGCAAAGCTGCAAAAAAGCTATGTCAATGTTTATTTCTTTTATCTTCTCTTATTTTTGTTGCCCTGCACGGGCGTAATCAAATTGTTGGAAATTTATATGCTGAATAATAAAAAAACAAAAAACGGGCACCTATTCATCTAAATTGATCTCCACTTTAAGACTGCAAACTAACTTGATTCTCCATATTATTGTGCCTATGCTAATTTACTTATATTTTGGCTTCTGAGTTATTTCTTCACCTTCTTCATAAGTCATTAATTGTTCAGCTTGCTATTATTTAATCTGTTCTAAAGGTGGCCTCCAAAATACCAATTTATGTAATTGCTGCCCGTAAACTTATATAAGAAATAAAGGGGTAATCCTTATTTTCTTCATTCTCCATTCCACATCAAGTGCTACAAGGTAGCTACCTACTCATTTATTCAATTCCTGAATAGTTGCTACTTATTAGCTACATTACAAACTAAATCAATTTGTATAAATATTTATAACTAAGACCTCTAAATATAAATTCAGAATACAAGATCTAATTGAGCTTACAGGGTATATTGCAGCTGCAGGCTGAGAGAAATAAAAAGGCTCAGGTGGGGTAAACTTCAACATCGTCATTAATCAGGAAACAGAAGCACAGGCAAGTACTTCTGACAACATATCATGAGATGCAGGACACAGCATAGAAGGTACAACGCTATTTTATTGCAGAGCATAGAAGTATACAGACTACACAACACATCAACCTTAGTAACTGTGACATAGACTATAACGGCTATAGGCCATGCCCCTATCCGGTGATGTCACACTCCCACTCTCATCACAGATACATAGATAGATAGATAGATAGATAGATAGATAGATAAATGATATATAGATAAACAGATTATAGATAGATATATAGATTGATAGATAGATAGATATAAAGATATATAGCTGATAGATATATAGATAGATAAATGATAGATAGAAAGATAAATATATACATATATGATAGATAGATAGATAGATAGATAGATGATAGATAGATAGATGATAGATAGATAGATAGATAGATAGATATAGACAGATGGATAGATGATAGATATATGGAATAGATGATAGATAGATAGATAGATAGATAGATAGATAGATAGATAGATAGATATAGGCATAGGGATAGATAGATATATAGCTTAATTATAGATAGATAGATAGATACATACATACATAGATAATAGATTGATAGATAGATAGACAGAGACAGATAAACAGATACATATTTACACCTAAACACAGTCTATTGGATATCTGCTGGTGATTCCTTGCCATGTACAGCATGTGTCTCCTGTCAGTGCCAACACTGTGAGTGCCAGGGAAAATGGCTGTTTATTTTGGGTAAGTCATGGCCACTGCTTGATTTGGGCTGGGAAACCTTTCAAAAGAATTATTTATTTCCAGACTTTCAATATATGTCCTTTCAGGCAGTGGAGAGAGTGTTGCCCACACAGCTGCTGGAAATGTGCAGAAGCCAACAAGGTTTGGCCACAATACGGAGAGTCAAGTGGTCATGAACAATCACACCATTTAAATAGAGACATCAATGAGTGCTCACAATTTATAGTAACATAGAAATTATTTAAAATCTGGAGTGACTGAACCTGTCTTGATAATCTGCATTCAGAACCAAGGCTGTAACACAACATGCTATAAGAAAATATATTTTTAACTGTATAATATTAGGAAAATATTTTTTATTTTTTGTGTTGTAAAACAAGCTATAAGAGATGGCTTTGACAATATAGACTAAGGGCCATATTACAAGTGGATCAGTGTTTAACACTCCCGCTCGTGCGCTAATTCCGCTAGAAGTCTTTTATGCAAGTCACGTAGCACTTATTTTACAAGTTGAAAGTACGAGTGATAACCCGACGCAGGCGAAAAGCTACATTTAGGATATTGCAAGCGTGTTCATGCATACCACCATAGTAGTCAATGGGGCAAAAAGGGGGGGGGAACCCTACTCATGTGCACCACTTCACCCAGAAAATTGTTGCAATTACAAATGTTTAGGCATTCTCATGTTTATTTCTTTTGTTTCTATTGATATGACACAAAAAAGTTGAAAAACACCCCCCCAAATCTGACACATTCCACACAAAACTCCAAAAGTGGACAAGACACATTTATTGGCACCTTCTCAAAATTGTAAGAAATAATTGCATTCCAAGTTTGTGATGCTCCTGTAATTTGTAATTAAACTCACCTGTATCAATTAACAGGTGCTGACAATATAGAAATCACACCGGCAACCAGTTAAAATGGTGAAAAATGTTCTCAACCTTTCTGTTGTGTGTCTCTGTGTGCCACACTGAGCATGGAGAAGGGAAAGAGCAGCAAATAATTGTCTGAGGATTTGAAAACAAACATTGTGGAAAAGCATGGACAATCTCAAGGTTACAAGTCCATCTTCAGAGATCTTAATATTTCTGTGTCCACTGTGTGCAACTGTTAAGAAGTTTACAGCCCACGGCACTGTAGCTAATCTCCCTGGACATGGACAAAAGAGAAAAATTGATCAAAGATTGCAATGAAGGATTGTTCGAATGGTGGATAAAGAACCTTGGCCAACTTACAGACAAATTCAAGCTGACCTTCAGGCACACGGTGCAAATGTGTCAGCTCGCACTGTAAGTCGTTATCTGAATGAAAAGGGACGCTATGGTAGGAGACTCATGAGGACCCAAATACTGACACAGAAACATTAAAAAGCCAGATTGGAGTTTGCCAAAACTTACCTGAGGAAGCCAAAATCCTTTTGGGAGAATGTGCTGTGGACAGACGAATCAAAATTACAGCTTTTTGGTGAATCCCATCATTCTACTGTTTTCAGAAAAAGAAATGAGGCTTTTAAAGAAAAGAATACAGTCCTTACAGTCAAACATGGTGGAGGTTCACTGATGTTTTGAGGTTGCTTTTCTGCTTCAGACACTGGATGTCTTGACTGTGTGCATTGGCATTATGAAATCTGAAGACTACCAAAGAATTCTGTGGTGCAATTGATTTCAGTTTTTTCCAAGGGGTGTGCTACCAAATATTAAATTGAGGGTGCCAATAATTTTCTTCAGCTCATTTTTGGAGTTTTGCGTGGAATGTACTCTTTATGCGGTTAAGCTGCTTATTGATATCCACCAGCGCTTAACCCCTTAAAGCACAGACAGGAAAAGAAAAAGAACACCTCCTGCAGTTCTCCGCACTAGGTGCTCTCTTCTGAAGCACAAATACCTTGTTAGAGACAGATATGTTAGTTGTGCTCGTCCAATTCATACATCAAATGTGGTATACAAAATATCAGCAATGTGCTTTGACAAATTCAAGAAAACGTTTCTTGCAACCAAGTCCTCAGTTGTATAACATAGCTTTTATTTAAAATAAAGGTATAACATTTATTTTACAGACCTGGTTAATGTTGACAAGTACAGTGTACTGGATACAATTACCTCAGACCCCCAATTTGCGTCACCTGACGCGTTTCGCCGTAACTTTATCAAAGGTGACTGGTATTCTGAATAAAAAAGCTAGCTTTTAAATGTCCCTCCGATCACGTGACTGCAGGCTTTAAAACGGGAAGTGATGTGTTCGGGAATTTTTAAGCGAAAAGAAAAAAAAAGCAATGCAGGCTAAGATGTTACTAGACGTTGTCTCATGCTGTGACCTGTTTTTATACTTATTTTATTCTCCTAAATAAAGCCCTTTTTTGATTTAAAACACCTGGAGACTCGCCGGTTTTTCGTTCTTTGTTTAAGATGTTACTAGGCAGAATATATGACATCTCAATATTAATATTAATACAAAGTTACCTTCTAACCGATTTCTCTCATATAAATCTCTTTGCCCTAACGTGCTGAAGTTCATCTACTGTATTCAAAGATAACACTCATAGTATATATTATTCATGATAAGATACAATAAAATATGCCGATTGAAATCTATTTAGGCATCTTCTATTACAATTACACACAATTAGTTAAAATTCCATACATGTTAAAAAGCTGTTACAGTCTAATTGTTCTGAGAATACAAACTACTCTGTTGTTAGCATAATAGTGAGAGATTTTACATGACTGATGTGTCTTATAGACACACATATATTTGTGTCCCCATACTTGTATCCGGTACACTGTACTTGTTGACATCAATCAGGTCTGTGAAATAAATGTTATACCTTTATTTTAAATAAAAGCTACGTTTTACAACTGAGAACTTGGTTGCAAGAAACTTTTCTTGAATTTGTCACAGCACATTGTTGATGTTTTGTATACCACATTTTAAGTAAGAATGGGACGGCCGCAACTTAACATATCTGTCTCTAACAAGGTATTTGTGCTTTTGCGTGGAATGTGTCAGATTTGGCATTTGTTTCTTCACTTTTTTGTGTCATACCAATTTGAACAAAGTAAATAAATATGAGAAAGCCTAAACATTTGTAATTGCAACAATTTGGGCAAGTGATGCATTATCTGACAGAAATGCATGGGTGTCAATATTTTTATATATATAAATACATAGTACATATTTTGCTATGTACAGAACATATGAATGTGAAATGTTAACAGTAAATATACAGTATAACACTTTATTAAATATGTGTTCAAAAACTGGCTCTGCACAATTCCCCAACAATAGCAGCAACTCATACTGCAGAAGTAAGGACTAAGGACACTTGTCTGAAACTTTGTTGATTTATGCAGTCTGGCTCAATAAATTCCTGATTACTTCTGCAGTTTGGTGGTGCGGCTATTTCTTGAGTTGTTACTTTATTAAATATGAATAATGCATAAATATGATTTTACATGTTTTCATCTATAATTTTAAGCAAAGGGCTTCAATTATGCATTATGTGTGTACATATGCATTTATGTGTTTATATGTGTATATATGTCTGTAAATACATATATACACCTATAAATACATGAATACATCTGACCACACATAAAACACACACAAAATGCCCAAACCCCAAGAGCCCTATAAAACCCCTCTCACCTCACACATACCTCAGTCTTTACTTTGCCTCCGCTGGAGGTGGTCGATGAACTAAGATGTGCATTTGATTTTTCAGAGAGAGTCTATATTGAGACCTGCTTTCCCCTCAGAGTACAGTGCTTGTCAGAAGGATATATTTGTGGTATGCAATTCTTTTTTCACCTCATGGGAAATGTATCCATGATTGGTCGCAGGGAGAAGTCTTTTCCCTCCCTCTATGGATCTACGATATACTCCTATTTAATAAACCTCTGCTGATATGTTTCAGTATTGGTTTGGCTGTCTGCTGCTTAAAGGGCCACTAAACCCAAAATCTTTCTTTCATGATTCAGATAGAACATACAAATTTAAACAACATTACAATTTACTTCTATTATTTATTTTGCTTCATTTTTTATATATCCTTATTAGAAGAAAAAGCAATGCACATGGGTGAGCCAATCACATGAGGCTTCTATGTGCAGCAACCAATCAGCAGCTACTGAGCATATCTAGATATGCTTTTCAGCAAAGAATATCAAGAGAATAAAACAAATTAGATAATAGAAATAAATTAGAAAGATGTTTAAAATGTCATTCTCTTTCTAAATCATGAAAGAAAAAATGTGGGTTTCATGTCCCTTTAATTTCTGGTGGACGAGTGTCTATTGGTAAGTATAGTTTTTTTTAACATTTTAGACACTCTATAGCTATGTTATGGGCACTTAAGGTTTATATATATTTGCTAATATATATGGCCTGGGACGAAATCCTTTACGTTATTCCCCTTGATGTTTTGCGTGCTTAGTTTTAATTTTAATGCCTTTTAACAAACATGTTAGGTTTGTGCACATCGGGTTTATGATTGTTGGGTTAGCACACTTCCCTTTAGTCTGTTTTAGTTATTTTCACACTTCGCCTGGTTTATGCACATTTGGTTAGTGCACATATGTCTCAGCTTTGCACATGTCACCTTTTGGTGTGTTAAATCCTCTTTAGCTATCAGTTTTTTTCACGTGTTTTCCTAGAGCATTTCTTTGTCCTTCGTATGTGTTGTTAATGTCTCCTGCTTTGTTTTGCAGTTCAGCTTAGCACGTATTGTACCTGTAAGTTTATTTTAAAAGATACTTAGGAGGGGGAAATTATTTAAAGGGGGTTTTAGTGTTTATTGCTTTGCGTTGTCAAATGCTATAATAGAGCTGTCTGATTCTGTCCCTAATTCTACCCTAGAAGCCAAGTCATCTGAACACCTTTCAATCATTATTAGGAGTGCTTATTGTAAAATAGCTGAGGTACCTGCTCCAGCTCATTTATGTGACTCATGTTTAAATTTATTAATACAATCAGACCAACCTAATACTGCTTCTTTGGGTATTAATAATCAGTCTGTTTTTTCATTACAGGAGAATGCTAATGATGTTTCACCCAGTGTGAAAAATGAATCAAGACTGCAGTTTCTGAGGCTCTCCTGCCTTCAAAAAAGCGTAAATGGTCCGTTCAGAATTTACCTTCTACTAGTACTATTTGTCCTGAAGCCGGGGATACTGTTATGTCTTCAGAGGGTGAAATTTTCACTGGTGATAAGGAATCTTCATCTGATGTTAAACCTTATATTTCCTCTTTTCTGTTTAAAATTGAACATATTCGTTGTCTTTTGAAAGAGGTCTTAATTACTTTAGATGTTTAAAGACCCTAAGGTTTCTGATGATAAGCCTGGTAATCATTTAGTTCAGTTTTTAAGACTGTTAGTAAACTCCATGAGGTTTTGCCTATTTCTGATGCTGTCTCTGACATCATTTCTTGGAAATGGTCTAAGCCAGGAAATTGATGTAATCCTTCTGCAAGGTTTAAGAAGTTATATACTTTTCCTGCTGCTAATGTTGATTTGTCGGAAACTGTTCCTAAGGTTGATGGGGCCATTTCTGCTCTAGCTAAATGTAATACTATCCCTTTGGAAGACAGTACTTCTTTTAAGGACCCTCTGGATAGAAAATTAGAGTCTTTTCATAGAAGGGCCTTTTTACAAGCAGGATATTTTCTTAGGCCAGCCATTTCTATACTTGATGTGGCTGCTGCTTTTACTTATTGGTTATCCAATCTTTCAGAACAGTGATGATTGTGCTAGTGAAAATCTTGGGTCTTGGGTCTACTAAAAATGCTAATTCTTTTATTTGTGATGCTGTGTTTAATATTATTAAGAATAATATCAAAAGCATGTCTTTGGCAATCCTTGCCAGGAGAGCCTTATGGCTTAAATCATGGTCTGCTGATATGGTTTCAAAATCCAGATTATTGTCTCTTTCCTTTCAGGGAAAGAAACTGTTTGCTTCTGATTTAGACTCATTTATATCTACTGTTATTGGAGGTAAAGGGGCTTTTCTTCTCAAGATAAAAAGTCTAGAGGAAAATCTAAAGCGTCCAATCATTTTTGTTCCATTCATCAGAATAAGGAACAGAAGAATGACCCCTCTTCTCAGAAGCAAGGAACTTCTGACTCAGTCTTGAGGCCTAGTGCTAACTGGAGCAAGTCAAAGCAGAATAAAAAAATCTGCATGAAGGTGCGGTCCCGATCCAGAAGTTCTGGTAGGGGGCAGGTTAAGAACTCTTTCAGAAGGCTTGGTTTCAGTCTGTCCCAGATCCCTGGGTTCTGAATATAGTCTCCCAGGGATATTGAATAGGATTTAGCAAAAAACTCCCAGAGGAAGGGGTTGTTCTGTCCAATTTCCAAGGAAGCTTTTTTCAAGTCGGTCTCAGATCTGGAAGCTATGAAAGCGATTGTGCCAGTTCCTTTGCAGGAACAGGGGATGGGGTTATATTCAAATCTCTTCATTGTTCCAAAAAAAGAAAATACTTTCATACCAGTTCTGGATCTGAAATCTCTAAACATGTTTTTAAGTATTCTATCTTTCAAAATGGAACCTATATTGACTATTCTGCTTTTTGTTCAACAAGGTCAGTTTATTTCAGTAGATTTAAAGGATGCTTACCTTTATGTTTCAATTCACAGTTTCATTCATTCATTTCCAGTTTCTGAGGTTTGCCTTTCTGAAAACGCATTTTCAGTTTGTTGCTCTTCCATTTGGTCTGGCTACAGCTAAGAATATTAACAAAGGTTCTGAGTACCATTTTGTCTGTGATTAGAACTCAGGGTATTGCAGTGTTTCCTTATCTGAACAATACCTTGGTTCAAGCTCCATCTTTTCCTGTAGCAGAATCTCACACCAACCAACTCTTGTTGTTTCTTGTTGTTGGAGGATCAATTTTCCAAAAAGTTATTTGATTCCCCAAACAAAGGTAACTTTTTGGGATTTTCAAATAGATTCAGTCTCCACAAGTCTTTCTCTAACAGAGCAGAGAAGGTTACGATTGGTGTCAGCTTGTCTGAACCTTCAGTCTCTCTCTTTCCTCTCTGCTGCATTTTGTATGGAAGTTCTAAGTCTGCAGCTTCAGTTGCAAATCTATTTGCTCATTTTCACATTATTATTATCAGTTATTTTTAGAAAGCAAACAGGTTCTGCAGTGCTAAATAGGTTCCGCACACATGAGACCCCCTTTACCTTTGTATATTTCGTCAGTGGTGCAGATATTATAGTCAGCTGTCAAAAGATATTTTTGAATCTTAGTGCAAGTCAGTCTTTAACTTGGTGGCTGGATCATCTGTTTATTATTTAGGGGGCTTCTTTTGCTTGTCCTACATGGACTGTGATCACTACAGATGCAAGTCTTTCAGTTTAGGGAGCTGTTTGGGTGTCTCTGAAAGCATAGGGAGTTTAAGATCCTTGGGAGGCAAGGTTGCCAATCAATGTTCTAGAGTTTCGTACTATTTTCAGGGCTCTTCAAGTTTGGAAAGAGAATCTCATCTCCATTTTTAGACAGACAATGTCACAGCAGTAGCTTATGTCAACCATCAGGGGAGAACTCACAGTTCCCTAGCCATGAGAAAAGTGTCTTGAATTCCCTTATGGGCAGAAACCAATTCTTGTCTAGTCTCTGCGATTCATATTCATGGGGTGAACAACTGGGAATCAGACTTTCTCAGTTGTCAATTTCTGCATCCAGTGGAGTGGTTTCTTCACCAGGATGTGTTCAATCAGATTGTGGGTCTTTTGGGGTCTTCCATAGATAGCTCTGATAGCTTCTCATTTGAATAACACACTTCCCAGGTACTTTGCAAGGTCCAGGGACCCACAAGCAGAGATTACTGCTCATTCTACTAGGTCAGTTGCCACTTCTTGGACCTTCAAGAATGAGGCTTCAGCTGACTAGATTTGCAAAGCAGCTACTTTGTCTTCTTTGCATACTTTTACAAAATTCTATCATTTTGATGTTTTTACTTCTTCTGCGGCAGCCTTTGGTAGGAAGATCCTTCAGGCAGTTGTTTCAGCTTGATTTTACTTGCCTGATTTATTGTTTAAGTCCATTCAAAAAAAGAAAGTAAAAGATAAGAAATGTTATTGGAGTTGTTTATGTTTTTATGGATTTATATTTTCATTAAAAAATTTAAATTCCTACCTTTATGTTATTACTAGTGGACTCAGCAGCCTGGGGCCCGATATTCAAATCATCAACAGACCATCGTAAAACTGCTTCGCTGGCCTCGCAGTCCGATTGTCTGTTGAGATATTCTAAGCAAAGGGTCGTGTCAGTCGATGTCTCTCCCATAGAAGTCAATAGGAGTGTGACGTCATTACCGCATTACCGACTTTGCTGCTCATCAACATATTGCTGTGGCCAGTTAGGGCCCTATTTGAAGTGTGCCAACAGAAATCGTGCTCACTGAAACTAAAATTAGTTTCCGTATAGACACCCTTCAAATAATGCAGTGGTGACATAGGTTTAATTACACCTACACTAACTAGCTCAGGCGATGTAGTCTTGACAGCTGATAGCTGGTGAGACAAACATGGCTGCTACTCTCTTTGATTCAAACATATCGTTCTTGTTTCGATGTGTCCAAATGAAAGTACAGGCTTCTCCCATTAGCACGCCCTGCTAACTACCCCTAAACACCTATATCTATGTCACGCCGAACCTACACTCCCCTGCTCCGCCTCACTACATCCCAACGCCTACACCTACGTCAAAGCTAACCTACACCCTCCTGCACTGCCCAGCTAACACCCCCTGACCACCTACACCAACATCACGCCTAACTAACACACCCCTACACACCCAGCTAAGTCCATAACAATGCCTACATTGACGTAATGCCTAAACTAAACTCCCCTGGAACACCCCAGCTTACTCCCACATACTGCCCTCACTACTGTGAAAAAATAATTCACTATAATAAACTATAGTAAATAAACCTCCCCATTATAACTATGAAGCTATGTTGCTAAAATAATAATCAATGTTTAAATAAGGTGTCACAGAGATGCGCTAAAATGCAGTGGCCGACTGCCGGAGGGCTGACAAAACCTTGCCGGCCTAGGCAGACTTCTGAAACTCAGCGCCGGACTGGAATTAAACCCCAGTCCGCCGCTTCTTAAATGGGGTGTTGAATGATCAGGATGCAGGGGATCAAGTCGCCCTTTTATTATGTTGTCGGCATTTTCATGAGGCACCAAGGGATACCACTTGTTTGGTGTTGCTACCTTCTTGGAGGGATGGGGGACCAGCGCTGAGTTCCAGGAGCCCAGCTAGGCCATTGAGGTTGAGGTCCTTGACAAAATATGCATTGTTGTGTACAATGTAGATTATTTAAAGTATTATAAATAACTTTAAAGGGATTTAATGGTTGCTTGCTATTATTTCAAATATAAATATATATTTGAAAATATATGCTTATGTTTAAAATAATCTAAAGCATCATTAAATACCTTTAGCCTATAGATATATATAATACTTTAAACATTATGCATTATACATGGCTATGCATATCAATTAAACATTGACCCCTAAACTGTCATAACCTAAAACTTGCTGTGGAAACTAAGGCCCTACAGATAAATCTTCCGCCGCCTCCACTATCTTTTTCAACGTTGGGGCCCTCTTCGTCCTGGCTCCTGGTGCCGGGGGTCCATCTTTGTGGTGGCAGAGGTGGACTTCGGCGGGCTCTTCCGCTGCCTCGGCTCCACAATCTTCTTCAACGTTGGGGCCCTCTTCAACCTGGTTTCTGGCACCAGAGGCCTATCTTCGCTGATGCAAGTTTTCAGTGACCTCTTCCTCTGCATCTGCTCCGCAATCTTCTTCAACCTTGTGGCCCTCTTTGTCCTGGCTCGTGGCGCCAAGGGCCCTTCTTTGCAGAAGCGGAGGTGAACTTCGGCGGCCTCTTTAGCCACCTCCGTTCCACAATCTTCTGCAATGTCGGGCCCTCTTTGTCCAGGTTCCAGGGGCCCATCTTTTTGTGGTGGCGGAGGCAGACTTCGGCAGCCTCTCCCACCACCTCTGCTATGCATCGTCTTTTCTACGAGCCCCACTCTTCATGCTGTCGCTACGGGATACTGAAATTCCGGAACCGTGAAACCCCAATATATAGGGATACCACTTAAAGGGACAGTAAAGTCATAAGTAGACATTCATGATTCAGAGCATACAATTTAAAACAACTTTCCAATTTACTTCTATTATTAAATTTGCTTCCTTCTCTTGTTATCCTTTGCTAAAAGTTTTATCTAGGTAAGCTCAGGAGCAGCAAAGAACCTAGGTTTTCTTTTCAAAAGAGCTCATCACTTTTGGGCAATGCCCTTCAAAAGGCCCTTTTGTAATTTATTTTAGTGTTAGGGTTTAGGGAGTTTTTTGTTTTGGGTGTTTTTATTTTATTTTATGGGCATGTAGTTTAGTGTTAGGTATAATAATGTTTTTTTGTTTTATTTTACATACTATAGCTTTTTATTTTTTGTAACTTAGCATTTTTTTAATTGTAACAATTGTTTTTTATTTTTTGTAACTTAGGGGGGTCAGTTTAGAGGGGGGGTTAGTTTAGAGTAGGGTTAGATTGCGTTTGGGGTTTTGAATTTTCTTTTTTTGTAACAGATTTTTATTTTAACCTAGGGGATTTAGTTAAGAAGGGGGTTAGGTGTTAGGTTAGTTTGTGTTTGAGGTTTTATGGCGGCATAGGGGTTAATAGTTAGTTATTTGTGGTGGGTATGTGGTGGCATAGGGGTTAAAAGTTAGTTAATTGCGGTGGGTATGTGGCGGCATAGGGGGTAATAGTTAGTTAATTGTGGTGGATATGTGGTGGCATAGGGTTAATAGTTAGGTACTTGCAGTGGGAATTGGCGGCATAGGGGTTAATGTTAGGTACATGCAGTGGGAATTGGCGGCATAGGGGTTAATAGTTAGATACTTGCGGTGGGTATGTTGCAGTATAGGGGTTAATAGGATAGCATTTGCGGTGGGTATGTGGCAGTTTAGATGTTTATTAGTGTAGTGCTAGTGGGGTACTTCGGTTTAGGGGTATTAGGATTAGTGGTTAGGCAGGTGGCAGTTCTATTCCAGGGATCGTTTACTATACATCGCCAATATGATGCTGGGTGTTGTTTATAGCCAGCATCGATGACCAATGGCGTGTATATTAAACGCCTCTTGGTGATGTCACTATATCAGGAGCTTGGAATATTTTGACAGGCTCGCTCGGCATAGTGGCAAATCCCTTGGAATATTTCAACACCTTGTAACACTTTAGATCATCGGGGCCGGGGTATTAGTTGCCAGGAGTAATGGAATGTGGACTCTCACCACCTGTATGAAAGAAAACATTATTTAGGTTCACCTGATAAATTAATTTCTTTCATGGTGGTGAGAGTCCAGGAGACCCCACCCTTATGTTTTTGGGCTTAGTATTTTCTTTAAGCACTTCTTTTTTCCCTGCTCCTTATATGGCACATATTATTTTTTTCTTACCTCACTATGGCCTAGATTTAGAGTTCGGCGGTAGCCGTGAAAACCAGCGTTAGAGGCTCCTAACGCTGGTTTTGGCCGCCCGCTGGTATTTGGAGTCAGTGATTAAAGGGTCTAACGCTCACTTTTCAGCCGCGACTTTTCCATACCGCAGATCCCCTTACGTCAATTGCGTATCCTATCTTTTCAATGGGATCTTTCTAACGCTGGTATTTAGAGTCGTTTCTGAAGTGAGCGTTAGAGCTCTAACGACAAAACTCCAGCCGCCTGAAAATAGCAGGAGTTAAGAGCTTTCTGGGCTAACGCCGGTTTATAAAGCTCTTAACTACTGTACCCTAAAGTACACTAACACCCATAAACTACCTATGTACCCCTAAACCGAGGTCCCCCCACATCGCCGCCACTCGATTTAAATTTTTTAACCCCTAATCTGCCGACCGCCACCTACGTTATACTTATGTACCCCTAATCTGCTGCCCCTAACACCGCCGACCCCTGTATTACATTTATTAACCCCTAACCTGCCCCCCACAACGTCGCCGCCAGCTACTTACAATAATTAACCCCTAATCTTCCGACCGCAAAGCGCCGCCACCTACGTTATCCTTATGTACCCCTAATCTGCTGCCCCTAACACCGCCGACCCCTATATTATATTTATTAACCCCTAATCTGCCCCCCTCAACGTCGCCGACACCTGCCTACACTTATTAACCCCTAATCTGCCGAGCGGACCTGAGCGCTACTATAATAAAGTTATTAACCCCTAATCCGCCTCACTAACCCTATCATAAATAGTATTAACCCCTAATCTGCCCTCCCTAACATCGCCGACACCTACCTTCAATTATTAACCCCTAATCTGCCGACCGGAGCTCATCGCTACTATAATAAATGTATTAACCCCTAAAGCTAAGTCTAACCCTAACACTAACACCCCCCTAAGTTAAATATAATTTAAATCTAACGAAATAAATTAACTCTTATTAAATAAATTATTCCTATTTAAAGCTAAATACTTACCTGTAAAATAAATCCTAATATAGCTACAATATAAATTATAATTATATTGTAGCTATTTTAGGATTAATATTTATTTTACAGGCAACTTGGTAATTATTTTAACCAGGTACAATAGCTATTTAATAGTTACCTAGTTAAAATAATAACAAATTTACCTGTAAAATAAATCCTAACCTAATATATAATTAAACCTAACACTACCCTATCAATAAATTAATTAAATAAACTACCTACAATTACCTACAATTAACCTAACACTACACTATCAATAAATTAATTAAACACAATTCCTACAAATAAATACAATTAAATAAACTAGCTAAAGTACAAAAAATAAAAAAGAACTAAGTTACAAAAAATAAAAAAATATTTACAAACATAAGAAAAATATTACAACAATTTTAAACTAATTACACCTACTCTAAGCCCCCTAATAAAATAACAAAGCCCCCCAAAATAAGAAATTCCCTACCCTATTCTAAATTTAAAAAAGTTAAAAGCTCTTTTACCTTACCAGCCCTGAACAGGGCCCTTTGCGGGGCATGCCCCAAGAATTTCAGCTCTTTTGCCTGTAAAAAAAACCATACAATACCCCCCCCCAACATTACAACCCACCACCCACATACCCCTAATCTAACACAAACCCCCCTTAAATAAACCTAACACTAAGCCCCTGAAGATCTTCCTACCTTGTCTTCACCATCCAGGTTCACCGATCCGTCCTGAAGAGCTCCTCCGATGTCCTGATCCAAGCCCAAGCGGGGGGCTGAAGAGGTCCATGATCCGGTCAAAGTCTTCATCCAAGCGGGGCAGAAGAGGATCTTCCATCCGATTGAAGTCATCATCCAGGCGGCATCTTCTATGGTCTTCCATCCGGAGCGAAGCGGCAGGATCCTGAAGACCTCCAGCGCGGAACATCCATCCGGCCCGACGACTGAACGACGAATGACTGTTCCTTTAAGGGACGTCATCCAAGATGGCGTCCCTCGAATTCCGATTGGCTGATAGGATTCTATCAGCCAATCGGAATTAAGGTAGGAATTAAGATCGGAACAACCAATAGAATGCGAGCTCAATCTGATTGGCTGATTGGATCAGCCAATCGGATTGAACTTGATTCTGATTGGCTGATTCCATCAGCCAATCAGAAAATTCCTACCTTAATTCCGATTGGCTGATAGAATCCTATCAGCCAATCGGAATTCGAGGGACGCCATCTTGGATGACGTCCCTTAAAGGAACAGTCATTCGTCGTTCAGTCGTCGGGCCGGATGGATGTTCCGCGCTGGAGGTCTTCAGGATCCTGCCGCTTCGCTCCGGATGGAAGACCATAGAAGATGCCGCCTGGATGATGACTTCAATCGGATGGAAGATCCTCTTCTGCCCCGCTTGGATGAAGACTTTGACCGGATCATGGACCTCTTCAGCCCCCCGCTTGGGCTTGGATCAGGACATCGGAGGAGCTCTTCAGGACGGATCGGTGAACCTGGATGGTGAAGACAAGGTAGGAAGATCTTCAGGGGCTTAGTGTTAGGTTTATTTAAGGGGGGTTTGTGTTAGATTAGGGGTATGTGGGTGGTGGGTTGTAATGTTGGGGGGGGGTATTGTATGTTTTTTTTTACAGGCAAAAGAGCTGAAATTCTTGGGGCATGCCCCGCAAAGGGCCCTGTTCAGGGCTGGTAAGGTAAAAGAGCTTTTAACTTTTTTAATTTAGAATAGGGTAGGGAATTTTTTATTTTGGGGGGCTTTGTTATTTTATTAGGGGGCTTAGAGTAGGTGTAATTAGTTTAAAATTGTTGTAATATTTTTCTTATGTTTGTAAATATTTTTTTATTTTTTGTAACTTAGTTCTTTTTTATTTTTTGTACTTTAGCTAGTTTATTTAATTGTATTTATTTGTAGGAATTGTGTTTAATTAATTTATTGATAGTGTAGTGTTAGGTTAATTGTAGGTAATTGTAGGTAGTTTATTTAATTAATTTATTGATAGGGTAGTGTTAGGTTTAATTATATCTTAGGTTAGGATTTATTTTACAGGTAAATTTGTTATTATTTTAACTAGGTAACTATTAAATAGTTCTTAACTATTTAATAGCTATTGTACCTGGTTAAAATAATTACAAAGTTGCCTGTAAAATAAATATTAATCCTAAAATAGCTATAATATAATTATAATTTATATTGTAGCTATATTAGGATTTATTTTACAGGTAAGTATTTAGCTTTAAATAGGAATAAGTTATTTAATAAGAGTTAATTAATTTTGTTAGATGTAAATTATATTTAAGTTAGGGGGGTGTTAGTGTTAGGGTTAGACTTAGCTTTAGGGGTTAATACATTTATTAGAATAGCGGTGAGGTCCGCTCGGCAGATTAGGGGTTAATAATTGAAGGTAGGTGTCGGCGATGTTAGGGAGGGCAGATTAGGGGTTAATACTATTTATGATAGGGTTAGTGAGGCGGATTAAGGGTTAATAACTTTATTATAGTAGCGCTCAGGTCCGCTCAGCAGATTAGGGGTTAATAAGTGTAGGCAGGTGTCGGCGACGTTGAGGGGGGCAGATTAGGGGTTAATAAATATAATATAGGGGTCGGCGATGTTAGGGCAGCAGATTAGGGGTACATAGGGATAACGTAGGTTGCGGCGGTTTACGGAGCGGCAGATTAGGGGTTAAAAAAAATATGCAGGGGTCAGCGATAGCGGGGGCGACAGATTAGAGGTTAATAAGTGTAAGGTTAGGGGTGTTTAGACTCGGGGTTCATGTTAGAGTGTTAGGTGCAGACGTAGGAAGTGTTTCCCCATAGGAAACAATGGGGCTGCGTTAGGAGCTGAACGCTGCTTTTTTGCAGGTGTTAGGTTTTTTTTCAGCTCAAACAGCCCCATTGTTTCCTATGGGAGAATCGTGCACGAGCACGTTTTTGAGGCTGGCCGCGTCCGTAAGCAACTCTGGTATCGAGAGTTGCATTTGCAGTAAAAATGCTCTACGCTCCTTTTTTGGAGCCTAACGCAGCATTTGTTTGAACTCTCGATACCAGAGTTAAATTTATGGTGCGGCCAGAAAAAAACCCGCGGAGCGTTAACAGCCCTTCTACCGCCAAACTCCAAATCTAGGCCTAAGCTTGGCTAAACGTTAGACTGAGAAATATGTTAGGTGGGAGAGCTTTTTTAGAGCTCTTGGGGTTTGGGGTCTTTACCTCCTCCTAGTGGTAAGGAAGAGTAATTCCCCAGGAGTAATGGATTGTGGACTCTCACCACCATGAAAGAAATTAATTTATCAGGTAAGCATAAGTTTTTTGTTATTATTAATAAATTGTTATTAAAGTAATGTTAGGATATTATGAACAATAAATATTTTTTTAAAAGGTTGAACACTCTGTGTTTCCACTACTTCTTCAGATAAATACACACACACACACACACACAAACACAAATACAGATGCAAATCTACACACATGCACAAACACACATACACGCATGCACAAAAATACGCTTTCGCAAACACAAGCACACACACACATGCAAAAGCACACATAGACACACGTACAACCACATACACACGTACACAAAGACACACACATGTAAAAACACACATACACATGCATAAACACACATACATTTACAAACACACAAACAAATCTATTGTGAAAGTAAACATAGGTCGGAAGGTCACCCGGCATGAAGTCAAACCAGTCTACATTATATAGAAACCCAGCACTGATTGAGTTTGTCCTAGTAATTTAATATGATTACTTTGCTTGTTCTGTCTAAAATTATTTATACCTATTTAATCTCTGTTTCATACATACTGGGAAGTAGCTCATCCTGAGCATGGAATTACATTTATAAGGGATGGCAAATAAACCATCATGAGGTTTAAAGTAAGTTAATATTACTTCTCTTTGTCAAAGTCTAACTTTTAACCCATATGACAAATGTTTAGTACATATTAAAAGAGCCTTGTAAAGGATTATAATTAAAGTGTATGCAGGGCTGAGCTTGTATATAATATAAGAATAACTCCCATCTAGATGTGCTCAAGCTGTTTTAACTGGATATTTTTTTTTAATTTGCCACATCTCAAACATTATTATGACTCAGTAATGTATTAACATATTTGTGGGTTAGGTGCTGTGGAATACACACACATCTAACACATGCACACATATGCATAAATATACACACACTGCAATCATAAATGAACATTTAGATGATCATATTAAATTCCCCATATAGGGCTAGATTACCAATAGAGCACAAAAATGTTAGCATTGTTGAGCGCTAACTGCACTCAAGGTAAATCAATAGCGCTTGTATGTATGCGTTAGTATTACAAGTTGAAAGTAAAAAGTTAGCAAGCTAACATATTGTCACGCTTATTCCTAGTGAGTAGTTATGCTGTGGATCTCATCTACAGACTGTTTTTGTATACTTTAAGTATGTGTATCACTTATCAACTGTGGAACTACTATGGCTTTAAGAAGTTTTATGTATGAGTAAGTGAGTTTGCTTCAGAAAAATATAAACTGCTGAACTTGGTAAGCGTAAGTTGACAGCAGTGGATGTGGTAATATCTGGTTTTACAGGAAGATGGTTTAGCGTCAGCTGCGTAACAAGGTAACAGTCTGTGTGCAAGTTTGATTGAAGACTGGAGGGATATTATTTAGTTCATTGAGAGCGTGAGCCAACACAGGCGAAACAATGTATCTGCCTAGGATTGACTGACAGGTGACGTCAGTGTTATTCAGCTGTTCAACCAACTTCCGTGTTCCACGACAGACTGCCAAGATGAAAAAATAAACAGCAATGCAAAACTAAACAGAGATTTGTTTAAGTCTCCCCGTATTCCAAGCTGGTGCAGCAGAGGAATTCCCTGCGTCTGATATCAGAGCAGCCGATACAGGTATGGGTATTACGGGTTGGACAGAATGTGCTTGATTAGCTCAGCTGAGAGCGATGCCGATTGCGGACTTTGTGAGATATAGAATCTCTGATTTAAGGTAGAGTTCTAATGAATTTGCCTCCCGTAGCAAGTCTAAGGGAACGAATTCCAGTGAGGATGTGTCCCAAATGGAGGTTATAAGATCGGGAAGCGTAACAGTGTTACAGGAGCTTAGAATTCTGGCTGATTTGTTTGGCAACTAACAAAATACTAAGCATTAGGTTGAGGGTGTGCCAGAGTCTTACAGGCAACATGGGAGGAGTTTGAACAGGAAGGTTGACGGAGGAACTAGGAAGTCTGACACATATAGAGATCAGATGAAACCCTTTTCCCATAGACCTTCTCTCTCTAGCGCTAAACCGGAGGTTTGCGAGGACAATTGCGTCAAAGTCAAATATCCGCTAAGAATAATTCAAATACCTATGTTCTTCACTTAGAATATATATATATATATATATATATATATATAAAGTTATATTCTGTATATACAGTACTGTGCAAAATCTTAGGCCACCATTAGATTTGTTGTTTTAGCAATGGTATAATGACCATACAGTATATAATTATTTCTCAGTCTCTTTATTACAACACAACCAGAAAAAAACAGGATATTTGCATGAAGTATTAAAAACAGAAAAAATCTTTTAAAAAAACAGCTTTTATGGGCTAAAGTGGCGAGTATTTTTTGTGACCTACCCTTACACTTGAGCAATCGCCTTGCTCTTGTAAACATAAATGGAAGGGAACAATAATTAATGTAATTGCTAACACCTGTATTTGTCCTACTATTTTATGTCAAAATGACTGCTGTAAAAAAGGTCTATTACACCAGGTTTGTACAAGACATGCTTGAGTTTACATACACATGTGGTATGAGTTTAATTCATTGGAAGCTTGCTAATAAGACCAACTTTCAATCTCATTTCATTCAAAATGCCAAAGATCACAGAATTTGACAGGATACTCAAGATGTGGTATTCAAGCTTTTTCAAAGACATCTGAAAAATCAGGAGTGTTCAAGGGCAAAAAAAGTACTGGAAGGCCAAGAAAACTTTCCATCTGATGAGAAATTTCTCAGAGTTTCTTCTTTGAGAGACCGGAAGAAGTCCAACAAAGACCTGGCTCAGCATCTGGCAGCTTCATCGGGATGCCAAGTTGACCCTTTTACAGTCCGAAGAAGTTTGATCAGAAATGTTTTCTTTCATGTAATTAGCAAGAGTCCATGAGCTAGTGACGTATGGGATATACATTCCTACCAGGAGGGGCAAAGTTTCCCAAACCTTAAAATGCCTATAAATACACCCCTCACCACACCCACAATTCAGTTTTACAAACTTTGCCTCCGATGGAGGTGGTGAAGTAAGTTTGTGCTAGATTCTACTTTGATATGCCCTCTGCAGCAAGTTGGAGCCCGGTTTTCCTCTCAGCGTGCAGTGAATGTCAGAGGGATGTGAGGAGAGTATTGCCTATTTGAATGCAGTGATCTCCTTCTACGGGGTCTATTTCATAGGTTCTCTGTTATCGGTCGTAGAGATTCATCTCTTACCTCCCTTTTCAGATCGACGATATACTCTTATATATACCATTACCTCTGCTGATTCTCGTTTCAGTACTGGTTTGGCTTTCTACAAACATGTAGATGAGTGTCCTGGGGTAAGTAAATCTTATTTTCTGTGACACTCTAAGCTATGGTTGGGCACTTTATTTATAAAGTTCTAAATATATGTATTCAAACTTTTATTTGCCTTGACTCAGAATGTTCAACTTTCCTTATTTTTCAGACAGTCAGTTTCATATTTGGGATAAATGCATTTGTTTCAATCATTTTTTCTTACCTTAAAAAATTTGACTTTTTCCCTGTGGGCTGTTAGGCTCGCGGGGGCAGAAAATGCTTCATTTTATTGCGTCATTCTTGGCGCGGACTTTTTTGGCGCAAAATTTTTTTTCTGTTTCCGGCGTCATACGTGTCGCCGGAAGTTGCGTCATTCTTTTGACGTTTTTTTTGCGTCAAAAATGTCGGCGTTCCGGATGTGGCGTCATTTTTGGCGCCAAAAGCATTTAGGCGCCAAATAATGTGGGCGTCTTTTTTGGCGCTAAAAAATATGGGCGTCATTTTTGTCTCCACATTATTTAAGTCTCATTATTTATTGCTTCTGGTTGCTAGAAGCTTGTTCACTGGCATTTTTTTCCCATTCCTGAAACTGTCATTTAAGGAATTTGATCAATTTTGCTTTATATGTTGTTTTTTTCTTTTACATATTGCAAGATGTTCCACGTTGCAACTGAGTCAGAAGATACTTCAGGAAAATCACTGTACAGTGCTGGAGCTACCAAGCTAAGTGTATCTGCTATAAATTTTTGGTATCTGTTTCTCCAGCTGTTATTTGTATTGCATGTCATGTCAAACTTATTAATGCAGATAAAATTTCCTTTAGTACTGTTACATTACCTGTTGCTGTTCCGTCAACATCTAATTTTCAGAGTGTTCCTGATAACATAAGAGATTTTATTTTTTAAATCCATTAAGAAGGCTATGTCTGTTATTTCTCCTTCTAGTATACATAAAAGTCTTTTAAAACTTCTCTTTTTTAAGATGAATTTTTAAATGAACATCATCATTCTGATACTGATAATGGTTCTTCTGGTTCAGAGGTTTCTGTCTCAGAGGTTGATGCTGATAAATCTTTGTATTTGTTCAAGATGGAATTTATTCGTTCTTTACTTAAAGAAGTGTTATTTGCATTAGAAATAGAGGATTCTGGTCCTCTTGATACTAAATGTAAACGTTTAAATAAGGTTTTTAAATCTCCTGTAGTTATTCCAGAAGTGTTTTATCTCCCTGTTGCTATTTCTGAAGTAATTTCCAGGGAATGGAATAATTTGGGTAATTTATTTACTCCTTCTAGACGTTTAAGCAAATTATATCCTGTGCCATCTGACAGATTAGAGTTTTTTGGGACAAAAATCCCTAAGGTTATGGGGCTGTCTCTACTCCTACTAATGTACTACTATTCCTACGGCAGATAGTACTTAATTTAAGGATCCTTTAGATAGGAAAATTGAATCCTTTCTAAGAAAAGCTTCCTTATGTTCAGGTAATCTTCTTAGACCTGCTATATTTTTAGCGGATGTTGCTGCAGCTTCAACTTTTTGGTTAGAAGCTTTAGCGCAACAAGTAACAGATCATAATTTTATAGCATTATTATTATTCTATAACATGCTAATAATTTTATTGGTGATACCATCTTTTGATATCATTAGAGTTGATGTCAGGTATATGTCTCTAGCTATTTTAGCTAGAAAAGCTTTATGGATTAAACTTGGAATGCTGACATGTCTTCTAAGTCAACTTTGCTTTCCCTTTCTTTCCAGGGTAAATAATCATTTTCGTTCCTTTCCTCACAACAAGGAACAAAAGCCTGATCCTTCATCCTCAGGAGCGGTATCAGTTTGGAAACTATTTCCAGTTTGGAATATATCCAAGCCTTATAGAAACCTATAGCCAGCTCCTAAGTACCTATGAAGGTGCGGCCCTTATTCCAGCTCAGCTGGTATGGGGCAGATTACGTTTTCTTCAAAGAAATTTGGATCAATTCCGTTCTTAATCTCTGGTTTCAGAAACATTGTTTCAGAAAGGTACAGAATTGGCTTCAAGTTAAGGCCTCCTGCTAAGAGATTCTTTTCTTTCCCGTGTCCCAGTTAACACAGCAAAGGCTCAGCATTTCTGAAATGTGTTTCAGATCTAGAGTTGGCTGGAGTATTTATGCCAGTTCCAGTTCTGGAACAGGGGCTGGGGTTTTATTTTATCTCTTCATTGTACCAAAGAAGGTCAATTCCTTCAGACCAGTTCCGGATCTATCATTATTGAATCGTTATGTTAGGATACCAACATTCAAGATGGTTACTGTAGGACTATCCTGCCTTTTGTTTAGCAAGGGCATTATATGTCTACAATAGATTTACAGGATGTGTATCTGCATATTCTGATTCATCCAGATCACTTTTAGTGTCTGAGATTCTCTTTTTAGACAAGCATTACCAGTTTTGTGGCTCTACCGTTTGGCCTAGCCTCAGTTCCAAGAATTTTTTTCAAAGGTTCTCGGTGCCCTTCTTTCTGTAATCAGAGAATAGGGTTTTGGTATTTCCTTATTTGGACGATATCTTGGTACTTGCTCAGTCTTCTCATTTTCGAAGAATCTCATACGAATCGACTTGTGTTGTTTCTTCAAGTTCATGGTTGGAGGATCAATTTACCAATCAGTTCATTGATTCCTCAGACAAGGGTAACCTTTTTAGGTTTCTAGAATAGATTCAGTGTCTATGACTCTGTCCTTGTCAGACAAGAGAATTTTAACATTGATTTCAGCTTGTCAAAACCTTCAGTCACAATCATTCCCTTTGGTAACCTTATGCATGGAAATTTTAGGTCTTAGGACTGCCGCATCAGATGCGATCTCCTTTGCTCGTTTTCACATGCGACCTCTTCAGCTCTGTATGCTGAACCAATGGTGCAGGGATTACTCAAAGATATCTCACTTAATATCTTTAAACCGATTATACGACACTCTCTGACATGGTGGACAGATCACCATCGTTTAGTTCAGGGGGCTTCTTTGTTCTTCCGACCTGGACTATAATCTCAACAGATGCAAGTCTTACAGGTTGGGGAGCTGTGTGGGGGTATCTGACGGCACAAGGGGTTTGGGAATCTCAGGAGGTGAGATTTCCGATCAATATTTTGGAACTCCGTGCAATTTCAGAGCTCTTCAGTCTTGGCCTCTTCTGAAGAGAGAGTTGTTTCATTTGTTTTCAGATAGACAATGTCACAACTGTGGCATACATCAATCATCAAGGAGGGACTCACAGTCCTCTGGCTATGAAAGAAGTATCTCGAATTTTGGTTTGGGCGGAATCCAGCTCCTGTCTAATCTCTGCGGTTCATATCCCAGGTATGGACAATTGGAAAGCGGATTATCTCAGTCGCCAAACGTTGCATCCGGGCGAATGGTCTCTTCACCCAGAGGTATTTCTTCAGATTGTTCAAATGTGGGAACTTCCAGAAATAGATCTGATGGCTTCTCATCTAAACAAGAAACTTCCCAGGTATCTGTCCAGATCCCGGGATCCTCAGGCAGAGGCAGTGGATGCATTATCACTTCCTTGGAAGTATCATCCTGCCTATATCTTTCCGCCTCTAGTTCTTCTTCCAAGAGTAATCTCCAAGATTCTGAAGGAATGCTCATTTGTTCTGCTGGTAGCTCCGGCATGGCCTCACAGGTTTTGGTATGCGGATCTTGTCCGGATGGCCTCTTGCCAACCGTGGACTCTTCCGTTAAGACCAGACCTTTTGTCTCAAGGTCCTTTTTTCCATCAGGATCTGAAATCCTTAAATTTAAAGGTATGGAGATTGAACGCTTGATTCTTGGTCAAAGAGGTTTCTCTGACTCTGTGATTAATACTATGTTACAGGCTCGTAAATCTGTATCCAGAGAGATATATTATAGAGTCTGGAAGACTTGTATTTCTTGGTGTCTTTCTCATCTTTTTTCTTGGCATTCTTTTAGAATACCGAGAATATTACAGTTTCTTCAGGATGGTTTAGATAAGGGTTTGTCCGCAAGTTCCTTGAAAGGTCAAATCTCTGCTCTTTCTGTTCTTTTTCACAGAAAGATTGCTATTCTTCCTGATATTCATTGTTTTGTACAAGCTTTGGTTCGTATAAAGCCTGTCATTAAGTCAATTTCTCCTCCTTGGAGTTTGAATTTGGTTCTGGGGGCTCTTCAAGCTCCTCCATTTGAACCTATGCATTCATTGGATATTAAATTACTTTCTTGGAAAGTTTTGTTCCTTTTGGCCATCTCTTCTGCCAGAAGAGTTTCTGAATTATCTGCTCTTTCTTGTGAGTCTCCTTTTCTGATTTTTCATCAGGATAAGGCGGTGTTGCGAACTTCTTTTGAATTTTTACCTAAGTTGTGAATTCCAACAACATTAGTAGAGACATTGTGGTTCCTTCATTATGTCCTAATCCTAAGAATTCTAAGGAGAAATCATTGCATTCTTTGGATGTTATTAGAGCTTTGAAATATTATGTTGAAGCTACTAAGTCTTTCCGAAAGACTTCTAGTTTATTTGTTATCTTTTCCGGTTTTAGAAAGGCCAGAAAACTTCTGCCATTTCTTTGGCATCTTGGTTGAAATCTTTAATTCATCTTGCCTATGTTGAGTCGGGTAAGACTCCGTCTCATAGGATTACAGCTCATTCTACTAGGTCAGTTTCTACTTCCTGGGCGTTTAGGAATGAAGCTTCGGTTGATCAGATTTGCAAAGCGGCAACTTGGTCCTCTTTGCATACTTTTACCAAATTCTTCCATTTTGTTGTATTTTCTTCTTCTGAAGCAGTTTTTGGTAGAAAAGTACTTCAGGCAGCGGTTTCAGTTTGAATCTTCTGCTTATGTTTTTCATTAAACTTTATTTTGGGTGTGGATTATTTTCAGCAGGAATTGGCTGTCTTTATTTTATCCCTCCCTCTCTAGTGACTCTTGCGTGGAAAGATCCACATCTTGGGTAGTCATTATCCCATACGTCACTAGCTCATGGACTCTTGCTAATTACATGAAAGAAAACATAATTTATGTAAGAACTTACCTGATAAATTCATTTCTTTCATATTAGCAAGAGTCCATGAGGCCCGCCCTTTTTTGTGGTGGTTATGATTTTTTTGTATAAAGCACAATTATTCCAATTCCTTATTTTATATGCTTTCGCACTTTTTTCTTATTACCCCACTTCTTGGCTATTCGTTAAACTGAATTGTGGGTGTGGTGAGGGGTGTATTTATAGGCATTTTAAGGTTTGGGAAACTTTGCCCCTCCTGGTAGGAATGTATATCCCATACGTCACTAGCTCATGGACTCTTGCTAATATGAAAGAAATGAATTTATCAGGTAAGTTCTTACATAAATTATGTTTTTTTTGTGGAAGGCTAGCAGCAACGAAACCTCTTTTTCGGAAGGGGAACAGGGTGAAAAGGCTAAGATATGCTAAAGCTCACAAAGATTAGAATAAAGATCAGTGTTAAAGAGTTTTATGGAGTGACAAATCTAAGTTTTAAATGTTTGGGTCCAGTTGTCGACACTATGTGAGAAGAGTTGTAGAGAGATGGAAAAATGAGTGCTTGCAGCCTTCAGTGAAACATGGTGGAGGGTCTGTTCTGGTTTGAGACTTCATTTCTGCCACTGGTGTTGGCGATATTGTTCGAATTTATTGGATCATTAATTCTAAAAAGTACAGACAGATTTTAATTCATCATGCAATTCCTTCTGGAAAGCTCCTGATTGGGATAGGTTTTATTTTTCAGCACAACTATCACAAGCACACTGACAGTCATGGACTGGCATCCACAGAGTCCAGACCTGAATATTATAGATGCAGTATGGGATCACCTTAACAGATAAATAAATAAAAAGATATCCTAAATCTAAAGAAGAAATCTGGGAAGTGCTGAAAGAAGCCTGGTATAATATACTTCCGAAAACTTCAGGACAATTTTCCCCAAAAGAGTTCAAGATGTGCTTAGTGCCAAGGGAGGTCACACAAAATTTTGTTTTGAATTTTTTTTTTAGATATATTTTGTGCACATATTTCCTGTATTTTCTGGTTTTATCTTAATAAAGAGCACAAAAAATAAATATGGATGGTCATTAATACCTTGCAAGAAATCTAATGGTGGCCTAAGACTTTTGCACAGTAATGTGTGTGTGTGTATGTGTACATATATATATATATATATATATATATATATATATATATATATATATATAGTATGAAAGAACTGGGTCCAACGGACGGCCTCCGTTGTTGAATGTGATCCAAGAACAGCCGGCACACAGGAAATTTTTCAAAAATCTGATTTATTCAGCAGAAGAGAAACCAGACATTTCGGCTCTGTCGTGAGCCTTTCTCAATGGTATACAGACCGGATAATGTGAACAAACAAACACCACCCCTAAATACCTATCCCACACACAGTGATGGCCAATCAGCATGCAGAGGTGTGTCGCTCCCTCCCGCGCATAACAAACTCACCTGGACATCCGAAAACAGCTGATTCCCAGCATGCGCATCATGACGTCATCACGTCATACCGCGTTGCGTGGAAATGACTGTGTCACAGGTATCCATGGCAAACACCGGGTAAACAAATACCTCCGGTTGTCATGGTGATGCGCGCGAGACGTTGCAACAGATGTACAGGTACATAGATGATGTCTTTTTGGTCTGGAGTGGCACATCAGAGAGTCTTGTTGAATGGGTTAATGGGTTGAATTCCCTTGACTCAACCATCAGATTTAAAATGGAACAGAGCAGGGATAAAATCCATTTTTTGGATTTGGAAATTTTTAAGGTCAAAACCACGAATGGATACAGGTTAGAAACCACTTTGTTTAAGAAACCGACCGACAAAAATTCCATTCTCCCCTATCATAGCTTTCACCCCAAATTCCAAAAAGAAGGTGTCAGTTCCTCTCAACTCCTGCGGGTGGTCCGCAACAACACGGATGACTCCCGTAAGGAAAAACAGCTTGTGGAAATGTCTGAAAAATTCTTGGAGAGGGGCTATCCACCGACGCTGATAGAACAACAATGCTGCAAAGCACTGGATCTAACTCAGGACTTGGCTACCACTAAAAGAATTAGGAATGAACAACCTAAACGATTGAACTTTATAACTACTTACACCCCAGGATCTAGGCTGACGCAGGATGTGATCAACAAGAATTGGCTAATGTTGTCTAAGGACACAAGCCTTCCTTTCAAGGATATGCCGGAACCAAGGGTGGTATACAAACTGGCAAGTAATCTGAGGGACCTGCTGGTGATAAGTGACCCTACACACTGCTACGAAAAACAGACGTGGCTGAACAGAGGAAAACCAGGTTGCTACAAATGTGGCAGTTGCGTCACATGCAACAACCTCCTAGCAGGGACCACCTTCCAACATCCTCACTACAACAAGTGGTATAAAATTAAATACAGACTAACCTGCTCCACGGATTTTGTGATTTACGCTATTATCTGTCCATGTTCCAAATACTACATTGGTAAAACTGTGACACCGTTCAAGGAACGTCTGGCGAATCACAAGACGGCGATCCGTCAGGCCATTGACAAGGGACGGTCAGAACAGCCGGTGGCACGCCACTTTGCGGAAGCAGGCCACAGTGTTGCTTCACTAAGAGTAATTCTTATTGACCATGTCCCTCGCCTTAGGCGAGGTGGGGACAGAGGACGAGCATTGCTGAAACTAGAGGCTCGGTGGATTTTCACCTTGGACACAGTAACACCCCGAGGACTGAATGCCAACATAGACTTTGGGTGTTGTTACAAGTAATATTTTGTGGACACTATGGGAGTCATCCTGTTGTAACATGTTTCTACCTACTCCACTTGAGTATGATGCCAATACAATGATAATATTTTGAGCTTCTTTGGCTTATATTTACTTGCTACATCCCACATGCCCTGATACCATATTGGGTATAGAGGGCTGTGATATATGTTGAATCATTGGTTTCAACATCGGAGCTTGATAAATGAGCCTCAATGCCTTTTCGCAGAGAAAAAATATTCTGTAGCATATCAGTCTGACCCTGCCCAATGACATTCCAGTGCCGAAATACCAGGCAATTCCTCTCTGAACAAGAGAAACAGCAAACCCCAGACAATCGTTTCGGCCACTCGGCCTGAGTGGCAATGAAAATGAACCGGCATGGAAGTTATTCTAGCTTTTGTTCTGTCTCAGCTGAGTGGATCTCTCTCTCTTTTTATATATATGTATATATATATATATATATATATATATATATATATAAATATATATACAGTATATAAATATATATATACTGTACATATACATATTTTGACATGTGTATATATGTATGTATCTCTATGTTAAAGTCCTACGCAGGGCTTTTTTTTCCTAACACCTGAGACCTTATAACTTTTTATCGCAATTTTTTTATAATAATTTTATAGTGTAATAGTGATGTCGCGAATAGTTCGCCGGCGAATAGTTCCCGGCGAACATAGCATGTTCGCGTTCGCCGCGGCGGGCGAACATATGCGATGTTCGATCCGCCCCCTATTTGTCATCATTGAGTAAACTTTGACCCTGTACCTCACAGTCAGCAGGCACATTCCAGCCAATCAGCAGCAGACCCTCCCTCCCAGACCCTCCCACCTCCTGGACAGCATCCATTTTAGATTAATTCGGAAGCTGCATTCTTAGTGAGAGGAGGGACAGTGTAGCTGCTGCTGATTTAATAGGGAAACCGATAGCTAGGCTACTGTATTCAGTGTCTACTACAGTCCTGAAGGACTCATCTGATCTCTGCTGTAAGGACAGCACCCCAAAAAGCCCTTTTTAGGGCTAGAACATCAGTCTGCTTTTTTTTTTTCCCTGTGTAATCTAATTGCAGTTGCCTGCCTGCCAGCATGTGTGTCAGGCTCACAGCGTATACTGTGCCCACTTGCCCAGTGCCACCACTCATATCTGGTGTAACAGTAGTGTACATTTAAAAAACAACAACACTTTTTTGACTGTGAAATAATAGCAGACAGCTGCCAGTACCCAAGATGTCCACCAATAAGGCAGATGGGGAGGGTTAGAGAGCTGTTTTGGGGGGGATCAGGGAGGTTTGGGGGCTAAGGGAGGATGCTACACCACAGTATATGTAAATATGCTAAAAAAATTAAACATATTTTAAAATCTTTTATTTTAGTACTGGCAGACTTTCTGCGAGTAATTAAGATGGCGGGGACAATTGTGGGGTGCCATAATTGCATAAGTTGTTTGTAAATAATTTCTGTGAGAAACCTAAAGTTTGTGAAAATGTGAACAATTTTTTTTTATTTGATCGCATTTGGCGATGAAATGGTGGCATGAAATATAACAAAATGGGCCTAGATCAATACTTTGGGATGTCTTCTAAAAAAAAATATATACATGTCAAGGGATATTCAGGTATTCCTGACAGATACCAGGGTTCCAATGTAACTAGTGCTCATTTTGAAAAAAAGTGGTTTTGAAATAGCAAAGTGCTTCTTGTATTTATTTCCCTATAACTTGCAAAAAAAGCAAAGAACATGTTAACATTGGATATTTCTAAACTCAGGACAAAATTTAGAAACTATTTAGCATGGTTGTTTTTTGGTGGTTGTAGATGTGTAACAGATTTTGGGGGTCAAAGTTAGAAAAAGTGTGTTTTTTCCATTTTTTCCTCATATTTTATAATGTTAGGTGATTTATGCCCTTTATGGATTAAAACCAGACTCTGCATCAACTATGTAATTTTCCATGGGAGTTTTGCCATGGATCCCCATCCGGCATGCCACAGTCCAGGTGTTAGTCCCCTTGAAACAACTTTTCCATCACTATTGTGGCCAGAAAGAGTCCCTGTGGGTCTTAAAATTCACCTGCCTATTGAAGTCTATGGCGGTTCGCCCGGTTCGCCCGTTCGTGAACACTTGCGGGCATTCTCTGTTCGCGAACCCAAATTTTTATGTTCGCAACATCACTGTAGTGTAATTATAAGTTTAACTGTACTGGGTAATGTATATTTTATGTGTTTTGTGACACCTTTTTGAGTTGCGTAACAGTTAACCAGAGCTCTTAGGTCATGGTAATTATTTTAGCGTAAATCACAATTGCGCTCATGCATTCACATTAACTTTCAAATTGTAATACGAGCGGAATTTAACTTATGCGCAAACGGCCTTGAAAACCCAATATCGCTCTTGCGCAAGCGATAGAGCTCCACTTGTAATCTAGCTCATACTGTTTACTTTTGAGCCCTTCCCGGTCAAACACCTTGACATATATCCATTTTTTTTTTATTTATTTTTTTTCAATTTATCTTTATTAAATACTATTAAAAACAGGGGTACTTTCATTCATCAAAGTTTACAAAGCAGCGGTTTTGTTAAAAAAATTACCTTTTTTTTCTTTTCACAGCTAGAGCAGCTTCCCCCACATAAAGATCCTCTATTCACACATCAGCAATGACTCAGAAATCAAGGAGTTCCAGAATTACCCTATGCCAACATACAAACAGGGCCTTAATCTAAAACAACAATTAATTAGAGCGGATGTGTGTAATATAAAATCTAAACAAAATGTTATCACTTGTAAAAATGAGGGGTGTTACCCCAATCTCTATTTAACCCATTAGGCTCCATAGTTCCTAGTTTCCAGATCTAAAAGCATTCACGTTGCTTTAACAGAAGCTCTCTGTTCCCTAATATACGTGGCATTAGCACATTTTCAATTATTTGGAATCTCAGTTCATTAATTGAGTGACCCATTTCAATAAAGTGATGAGCTACTGGGGCTTTGATATTACCAGTCCTAATATTGCTTTTATGCTCAATTATTCTATCTTTAATAACCCTTGTTTTTTCCCCTATGTAACTCTGCCCACAGGGGCATTTAATTAAGTAAATCACAAATGATGTATAACATGTATAATAACCTTTAATTTTAAACTTTTTTTCCTGTGATTGGATGAAAAAAGTTAGGGCCTTTAATCATGTTGTTGCAACATGAGCAATTTAGACAGGGGTAAAACCCCTCATTTTTACAAGTGATATAATTTTGTTTAGATTTTATATTAGAACCCTCATCAGCTCTAATTAATTGTTGTTTCAGATTAAGGCCCTGTTTGTATGCTGGCATAGGGTAATTCTGGATTACAGTTCCATAGAACTGCCAATGTTTCTTAATAATACGCTGGATCTGGTCCGATTGTGAATTAAATTCAGAGACAAATACTATACGTTCATCCTTTTTATTTTTCTTCATGGGACTCAACAGAGTCTCTCTGGAAACGGACAAAACATATTTAATTTCTTTATTATTTACTGCGGGCGGGTATCCTCTATTTACAAATCTGCCGCCCATTTCTTTGAATCTCACTTTAAGGAGATTATCATCAGTAACAATCCTACGGACTCTTAAAAACTGACTACAGTGGATGAGCACTGTCAAAATGAAGCAGGCTATTCCGATCTGTGTCTTTCCTAAATAGATCTACCTTTAAAGCCCGACCATTCTTTGTTACTTTAGTATCAAGAAATGTAATATCATCTTCACTCCAAGACAACTTAAACTTGATATGCCTAGTGGCACTGTTCAAATCAGTCACAAAAGTCAATAGGGATCCAACGTCGCCAAACCATATCCCAAAGATATCATCGATATATTGCCACCAACAGACGCCATATCGATGAAACCTAGGATTAGTGAAAACAAATTTTTCTTCCAAAATATTCATGAAGATATTAGCATAGTTTGGGGCGACATTGGACCCCATGGCTGTACCTTGTATCTGCAAAAAATAATCATCTTCAAACAGAAAGTAATTACAGTATAGAATAAGTTCTAACAGTTGTAATAAAAAGCATATTTGTGCTTTAGAATAATTTTCGTTGGTACCTAATACTGTTTCAACAGCCCCCATCCCACTTTCATGGGTGATTGAAGTATAGAGGCTCTCTACATCTAAACTGAATAAAATATATTTATCTGTTTCAATTCCCAATGCATCAATTTTTCTTAAAAAATCACTAGTATCCTTTATAAAAGAACTAGAAACTTCCACATAAGGTCTAAGGATACAATCCAGAAACATTGATACATTAGTCAAAACCGAATCAGTACTTGCATCTATTGGGCGCCCTGGTGGAACCTTTACATGTTTGTGAATTTTAGGTAAGGTGAATAACACCGGGGTACAGGGGTGCTCAATATACAGAAAATTATACACATCTTTATCAATCAGATTATTATTTAATGCCTTTAGACATATATGTTTCAACTCTTTTTGAATAGCAAAAACAGGGTTATATGGCAACTTTTTATATACATGTGGTACATTTAATTGTTGCCTAATTTCCTTCACATAGTAACTTTTATCTAAAGCCACAGTTGCACCACCCTTATCCGCTCTTTTTAAATTGATATTATCTCTTGATTTTAGAGATTTCAAAGCAGCCACATCGTTACCAGAAAACTTACTCTTCAGATTTTTTATATATTTATTCTTATTTCTACTGCATGATGTCAAATCTTTTCTATAATTCATATCCCTTGTGACTTTATCTTGTAATTTAGATAGATTGTTTTTAACTAAATTAATATATGTTTCCACACTATGATTAGTTTGTGGAGGTATAAAGGAGCTTTTTTTCTTTAATCTTAGCTGTGCTAAATTAAAAGCATCTCTTTCTTTTTTGCGTATTTTCCACAAACATCGGGTTAAACATAAAACTCTTTAATCTTAGGTTTCTAAAAAACCTATATAGATCTTTATTCAGCTGAAAAAAGTCACAGTCCTTCATAGGACAAAAGGATAAAACTCTGTTAAGAGTATGCAGTTCATCTTGAGATAGTTCAAAACTTGAGACATTAACTACAGTGTCCTCCATATTGAGATAAGTGTGGATATTACTTCTTACCGGAATACCATTGGCGTCTCTCACAGCTATTCCTGCTTGCCGTTTGCTGCTCATAGTTGACGCTGCTGTTTCACCTTTATTACACCAGTGCTTGCATCCTCCTCTCTGTGGTCGACCTCTGAGTCCCCCGGGGACACATCTGAAGATCCGGAGCTGCTACCGCTTCTCACTGGATAGCGATTGCGGCATCTAGGTTTACCGGAAGTCGACCTTCGTGACACTCCTTCCGGGTCATACTACCATCAATAGACCCGGTTCTGCAGGTAATCGCTCTCATCCCTGGCAAATTTTGAGCGATTGCGTTCTTCTATGACTTTTTTCAAATCTCCAATTTTAGAATTCACTTGGGTTAAGACTTTAGCAGATTCATCAGCTGGTAATGATTTTTTTAATTCCGCTTCCATTGTAGATAGCTTTACATCCTGTTCACCAATCTCTTTGTTTAGGCAGTCCACTGTGAGAACCATTATATCCATAGAACATTTGTTCAGGATCTGTTCGAATTTCTCGCATTACTCAGTGTTGTCTCTCATCAGTGTGGGGCATACATTCATATGGAGCCCTCTAGGTATTCTTTTAACTCTGTGATATTCAGCCAGAGTTGTTGCATGCAAGTCATAGGCTACCCTCTTCTTATGTAACTTTTCAAAGTCTTTTGAGATTGTTTCCATAGGGGCCATTTTAAGAAAATCTCTAGAGCCTTTAGTTAAAGTAGTTATTTGAGCAGCTTCCATATCTGTGTAGGAGAAGGTTTTCAAACCTTGTTGTGCTGATTCCATGCTATATAGCAGGGTCAATTCCCTTTGGGCCTAGGGGCTCAGATTGCAAGTGGAAAACATACAATAGCATACTGTTCAATCCAGCACACAACGGTCCCTGCACGCTACTCTAGAGACCCACTTCAGTCTCTAAGTCCAGTAACAAAAATCCACAGTGAGTAGCAGCAAAATGTTTATTTTACATGGATAACACAACAATTAACAGCAGAAACGTTTCGGTATTGCTACCTTAATCATGCTATCAAACATATTGAAATGATTCTATTTATACCTATCCACCACTAGGTGGCACTCAAGTGCACAAATATATTAACACTTTATGTATCCTCCTTCAAGGTAATCCCATAAAGGGAAAAAAATACATATTTATTATACAATTAAAAACATTTAGAAAAATAGAAATATAGAGACCTAGCAAGGTCGAAAACCTCATTCCTACTCCCACAGAATTGGATTGCAGTGACTGTTACATTTTTACTTGTGCAATTACATCATTTATCATTGCATTTATACAGAAAGACATTTATAGAAAAAAACCTAATAAAGAAATGAAATATGCTTTGTCCGTTTCCAGAGAGACTCTGTTGAGTCCCATGAAGAAAAATAAAAAGGATGAACTTATAGTATTTGTCTCTGAATTTAATTCACAATCGGACCAGATCCAACGTATTATTAAGAAACATTGGACAGTTCTATCGAACTGTAATCCAGAAATCAAGGAGTTCCAGAATTACCCTATGCCAGCATACAAACAGGGCCTTAATCTGAAACAACAATTAATTAGAGCTGATGGGGGTTCTAATATAAAATCTAAACGAAATGTTATCACTTGTAAAAATGAGGGGTGTTACCCCTGTCTAAATTACTCATGTTGCAACAACATGATTAAAGGCCCTAACTTTTTTCATCCAATCACAGGAAAAAAGTTTAAAATTAAAGGTTATCATGCATGTTATACATCATTTGTGATTTACTTAATTAAATGCCCCTGTGGGCAAAGTTACATAGGGGAAACAACAAGGGTTATTAAAGATAGAATAATTGAGCATAAAAGCAATATTAGGACTGGTAATATCAAAGCCCCAGTAGCTCATCACTTTATTGAAATGGGTCACTCAATTAATCAACTGAGATTCCAAATAATTGAAAATGTGCTAATGGCACATATATTAGGAAACAGATGGCTAGATTTGGAGTTTTGTCGGTAACGAGCCGAAAAACTAACGCCCGCGTTTTACTGGCCGCACCATAAAAATAACTCTGGTATCGAGAGTCCACATATAGGCTGCGTTAGGCTCCAAAAAAGGAGCGTAGAGCATTTTTAACGCAGCTTCAACTCTCGATACCAGAGTTGCTTACGGACGCGGCCAGCCTCAAAAACGTGCTCGTGCATGATTCCCCCATAGGAAACAATGGGGCTGTTTGAGCTGAAAAAAAACCTAACACCTGCAAAAAAGCCGCGTTCAGCTCCTAACGCAGCCCCATTGTTTGCTATGCGGTAACCCTTCCTACGTCTGCACTTAACACTCTAACATGTACCCCGAGTCTAAACACCCCTAACCTTACACTTATTAACCCCTAATCTGCCGCCCCCGCTATCGCTGACCCCTGCATATTATTATTAACCCCTAATCTGCCGCTCCGTAAACCGCCGCTACTTACATTATCCCTATGTACCCCTAATCTGCTGCCCTAACATCGCCGACCCCTATATTATATTTATTAACCCCTAATCTGCCCCCCACAACGTCGCCTCCACCTGCCTACACTTATTAACCCCTAATCTGCCAAGCGGACCTGAGCGCTACTATAATAAAGTTATTAACCCCTAATCCGCCTCACTAACCCTATCATAAATAGTATTAACCCCTAATCTGCCCTCCCTAACATCGCCGACACCTAACTTCAATTATTAACCCCTAATCTGCCGACCGGAGCTCACCGCTATTCTAATAAATGTATTAACCCCTAAAGCTAAGTCTAACCCTAATACTAACACCCCCCTAAGTTAAATATAATTTAAATCTAACGAAATAAATTAACTCTTATTAAATAAATTATTCCTATTTAAAGATAAATACTTACCTGTAAAAGAAATCCTAATATAGCTACAATATAAATTATATTTATATTATAGCTATTTTAGGATTAATATTTATTTTACAGGTAACTTTGTATTTATTTTAACCAGGTACAATAGCTATTAAATAGTTAAGAACTATTTAATAGCTACCTAGTTAAAATAATTACAAAATTACCTGTAAAATAAATCCTAACCTAAGTTACAAATAAACCTAACACTAGACTATCAATAAATTAATTAAATAAACTACCTACAATTAACCTAACACTACACTACCAATAAATTAATTAAATACAATTGCTACAAATAAATACAATTAAATAAACTAGCTAAAGTACAAAAAAAAAATAACTAAGTTACAAAAAATAAAAAAAATATTTACAAACATAAGAAAAATATTACAACAATTTTAAACTAATTACACCTACTCTAAGCCCCCTAATAAAATAACAAAGCCCCCCAAAATAAAAAAATGCCCTACCCTATTCTAAATTACTACAGTTCAAAGCTCTTTTACCTTACCAGCCCTGAACAGGGCCCTTTGCGGGGCATGCCCCAAAGAATTCAGCTCTTTTGCCTGTAAAAAAAAACATACAATACCCCCCCCACATTACAACCCACCCCCCACATACCCCTAATCTAACCCAAACCCCCCTTAAATAAACCTAACACTAAGCCCCTGAAGATCTTCCTACCTTATCTTCACCCTGCCAGGTTCACCGATCCGTCCTGAAGAGCTCCTCCGATGTCCTGATCCAAGCCCAAGCGGGGGGCTGAAGAGGTCCATGATCCGGCTGAAGTCTTCATCCAAGCGGGAGCTGAAGAGGTCCATGATCCGGATGAAGTCTTCATCCAAGCGGGAGCTGAAGAGGTCCATGATCCGGATGAAGTCTTCTATCAACGGCATCTTCAATCTTCTTTCTTCCGGATCCATCTTGCACACCTCCGACGCGGAACATCCTCTTCTCCCGACGCCTACTAGCCGAATGACGGTTCCTTTAAGGGACGTCATCCAAGATGGCGTCCCTCGAATTCCGATTGGCTGATAGGATTCTATCAGCCAATCGGAATTAAGGTAGGAATCAGCCAATCAGAATCAAGTTCAATCCGATTGGCTGATCCAATCAGCCAATCAGATTGAGCTCGCATTCTATTGGCTGTTCCGATCAGCCAATAGAATGCAAGCTCAATCTGATTGGCTGATTGGATCAGCCAATCGGATTGAACTTGATTCTGATTGGCTGATTCCATCAGCCAATCAGAATATTCCTACCTTAATTCCGATTGGCTGATAGAATCCTATCAGCCAATCGGAATTCGAGGGACGCCATCTTGGATGACGTCCCTTAAAGGAACCGTCATTCTGCAGTTGTACGTCGCCGGAAGAAGATGGGTCCGCGGTGGAGGTCTTCAGGATGGAGCCGGTCGTCATCGGATGAAGATAGAAGATGCCGCTTGGATCAAGATGGTTGCCGGTCCGGATCGCCTCTTCTTCCCGGATAGGATGAAGACTTTGGAGCCTCTTCTGGACCTCTTCAGGCACCGGATGATGGATCGCCAACCCCCGCTTGGGTTGGATGAAGATTTTGGAGCCAGGACGGATCGGTGATACCTGGTGAGGTGAAGACAAGGTAGGATGATCTTCAGGGGCTTAGTGTTAGGTTTATTTAAGGGGGGTTTGGGTTAGATTAGGGGTATGTGGGTGGTGGGTTGTAATGTTGGGGGGGCGTATTGTATGTTTTTTTTTTACAGGCAAAAGAGCTGAACTTCTTGGGGCATGCCCCGCAAAGGGCCCTGTTCAGGGCTGGTAAGGTAAAAGAGCTTTTAACTTTAGTAATTTAGAATAGGGTAGGGCATTTTTTATTTTTGGGGGCTTTGTTGTTTTATTAGGGGGCTTAGAGTATTTCTTTTACAGGTAAATTTGTAATTATTTTAACTATTTTAGCTATTAAATAGTTCTTAACTATTTAATAGCTATTGTATCTGGTTAAAATAAATACAAAGTTACCTGTAAAATAAATATAAATCCTAAAATAGCTATAATATAAATATAATTTATATTGTAGCTATATTAGGATTTATTTTACAGGTAAGTATTTATCTTTAAATAGGAATAATTTATTTAATAAGAGTTAATTTATTTCGTTAGATTTAAATTATATTTAATTTAGGGGGGTGTTAGTATTAGGGTTAGACTTAGCTTTAGGGGTTAATCCATTTATTAGAATAGCAGTGAGCTCCGGTCGGCAGATTAGGGGTTAATAATTGAAGTTAGGTGTCGGCGATGTTAGGGAGGGCAGATTAGGGGTTAATACTATTTATTATAGGGTTAGTGAGGCGGATTAGGGGTTAATAACTTTATTATAGTAGCGCTCAGGTCCGCTCGGCAGATTAGGGGTTAATAAGTGTAGGCAGGTGGAGGCGACGTTGTGGGGGGCAGATTAGGGGTTAATAAATATAATATAGGGGTCGGCGGTGTTAGGGGCAGCAGATTAGGGGTACATAAGGATAACGTAGGTGGCGGTCGGCAGATTAGGGGTTAAAAAAATTAATCGAGTGTCGGCGATGTGGGGGGACCTCGGTTTAGGGGTACATAGGTAGTTTATGGGTGTTAGTGTACTTTAGAGCACAGTAGTTAAGAGCTTTATAAACCGGCATTAGCCCAGAAAGCTCTTAACTACTGACTTTTTTCCTGCGGCTGGAGTTTTGACGTTAGATGTCTAACGCTCACTTCAGAAACGACTCTAAATACCGGAGTTAGGAAGATCCCATTGAAAAGATAGGATACGCAATTGACGTAAGGGGATCTGCGGTATGGAAAAGTCGCGGCTGAAAAGTGAGCGTTAGACCCTATTTTGAGTGACTCTAAATACCGGCGGTAGCCTAAAACCAGCGTTAGGAGCCTCTAACGCTGGTTTTCACGGCTACCGCCAAACTCCAAATCTAGGTCAGAGAGTTTCTGTTAAAGCAACGTGAATGCTTTTGGCTCTGGAAACTAGGAATTATGGAGCCTAATGGGTTAAATAGAGATTGGGATATGTCAGTTTTTCTATAAATGTGTTAATATATTTGTGCACTTGAGTGCCACCTAGTGGTGGATAGGTATAAATAGAATCATTACAGTATGTTTGATAGCATGATTAAGGTAGCAATAGCGAAACGTCGCTGCTGTTAATTGTTGTGTTATCCATGTAAAATAAACATTTTGCTGCTACTCACTGTGGATTTTTGAATTTGTAGGGTACCAACCTAATCTAATGGTCTGTTCTTAACCATTTCAGTGCCAGAAGGACAAGCAGATTGTATTGTTAAAAGCAGCAGAAAAAGAGCTGTTTTTAAAGCTGCCTATGAAAGAACTGTTTTTGTATGTAAATAAAATCTGTTTATATAGGAGAAAAAAAAAGAAAGCCTCTCCTGCACTTGTTATGTACACATGTAACATTTGAACTTCAGTAAAATGTATGAGGAACATTGACAGTGCTGTAGTGTATTACCGAACACCTAATGACCTGGAGAGTGCCACACATCTTTTTAAACAACATGAAACCAAATACCCACATTTGCTGTTGCTATATCCCCCACTCCCAAACACTAGCACACAATTCTTGGGTGGTAGGGCGTATGACCACCTAATTTTCCATTTTATTTACCTGGGGTGGGTTTCAGAACCTGCAAATATGTGCCCAAAGGGCTAAATAAATCCAACTTAAACTGCAGCCACATCCAATAACCATTTTAAAAGGTAACCAGAAAAGCAGCACTTTTTAATTAGTCTAGTAAATCATTTCTGGCTTAAAAAAATAAAGAAAACGCAATTAGGAAAGGAACAGTAAAATCAAAATTAAATCAAAATGAAACTTGAATACTATTACTAAGGTAGTTTGTTTTCTTGGGTGAAACATTACATCATTGTACAGATTTAGAGGAATGGACAAAGAATTTGATGTAAGAGATCCTTCATACTCATACATCAGATCACAGAAAAGATAAATACTTTTACACAACTTTTGAATGCATGTGTATAAATGATTGTGTGAGTGTAAATATGTGTATGAACATGTATGTAGGTGTATAAATGACTGTGTGTGTAAATTTGTGTATGAGTATGTATGGGTGTGTGTATGAGGTTGTATGTATATTTTGGTTAAAATTTATTTGCGAATCAGGACAAGTAGATTGTCATGAGGGACAAGTAGATTGGGCTCCCCCTTTAGTCCCTTGGACAAGTAGTTTTTTAAAAAAAAATGCCACACCCCTTGGGGTTTGTGTTTCTGGTATGCTCTTCTCTGAATGTCATTCTTTTATTTGTTTTCTGTTGGCGTATAGTGGTCTAATGGGGTTAAATGCACGTGATATGTTCTAAATATTATCGGGAGTGTTGTTAGTGAGGTCTTTTAAGTGTTGCTCCCAGGTGATCTGTAATTCGATAAAGGGTTCCCTTTTCCCTGTTTTGTAGGAGCTATATTCTTCGAGCTCTATTAGAGTTGTTACTTTGTGTCTCCACATCTCTTGATTTGGTACTCCTTCTGATTTCCAGTTTTTGGCTATGAGAACTTTCGCACTATTTGTCATTATTTTTAAAAGAGGTTTATGGTGTTTATAAGGGAGTTTAGTGGATTTGTTGAGTAGCCCTATTGCGGGGTCTAGGGGAAGTGTCGTCTGAAGGGTATCTTCAATTTCTTTGACTATATCCCTCCAAAATTGGTTAATCTGGGAGCAACACTACCACATGTGGCCCATAACGCTACCTACATGCCCACATCTCCAGCACCTATTACCAGTTTTCGGAAATAGTCTATGGAGCCTTTTGGGGGTTAGATACCAATTATGTAGAATTGTATAGTTTATCTCTAGTATTGAAGAGGAGCATGAGGCTGATTTTGCATTAATAAATATGTTTGCTGCTGAGGGGTTATTACTATCCCCAATTCCCTTTCCCAAGCTTCTACAGAGTGTGGCAAGATGCCAGGTGGGTGTTGCGTATATATTTTATGTATGTGGGATTGTGTGTGTTTTGCAGGCGGGCTGGAGAGATACAATTGCTCCAAGTTAGTTAATGAGCGGGTCATATTACATGTTTGTTTGTGTGTGGTTATATAATGATGTAGTCTTCTATAGGTGAACCAGTTGTGTGTCCAAGCGATGCCTTTTTCTTTTAGTTGTTCTTGTGCACAAAGTAGTTTGTTGTTCATTAGTTGGTGAATTTCTAAGTCTGTCTTTATGTTGGTCATGTCTGGGTTCCTCTCACAGTCCTGTAGGGTGAGATAAGTTAAAGGGCCTGGTCTAGAGGTCAGGTAAGGGTTTCCTATTTAAATTCTCCCATATTTGTAAAGTTTCTTTGGTGATGGGGTTAGTAACGGATCTAATCTCATTTGCTGGGTTTGGATGCCAACAAATGTTTTTTAAATGTATTTCTGGGCTCATGTTTCCCTCCAGATTTATCCAACTTTTATGTTTGATATGAATCCTCCAGTCCAGGATGTGTTGCAGAAATATGGAGTGTCTAAGACTCTATGTCTGGAGTTCCCAACTCTCCCTGTGTGGTGGGATGTGACCTTATGTATTTGTTAATTCTAGGTGGTCATTTTTTCCATATAAAGGAGCTGAATAATTGTTGTGTTTGCGTAATCTATCTGATCTGGGGGGGTAATGTGATGGGTAGGGTTTGTAAAAGGTATAGAAGCCTTAGGAAGGCCTTCATTTTGATTGTGTTGATTCGTCCTAGCCAAGTGAGATTCTTATTATGCCAAGAGGAAAGATTGCGTATTAAAGCATTTTTAATAGGTATGTAATTTAGTTTATAAACAGAGTCTTGGTTATCAGCTAGCATGATGCTCAGATATTTTAGAGATCCCTTGCACCACCTAAACGAACAATCTCTCTTGATTTGATTTTCTTTCTGTGGAGTGAGGGCTACTCCCATCATTTCTGATTTAGTGCCATTAATTAGGAAACTTGTTAGTTCGTTAAATTTGCTAAGTTCTTTTAACAGGTAGGGGATAGAGTGCTGGGGGTTGGTTAGAGTAAAGAATAGGTCATCAGCATACATAGACAGCTTATACTCATCTCTTACAATTACTATACCTGTTATCTTTGAGTTTTGTCTTATCTTAGTCGTGAGTGTTTCTATCAGACAGGCAAAGAGCAATGGGGACAGGGGGCATCCCTGTCTTGTCCCATTAGTTATTTGGAATGGTTGGGATAGTGTGCCATTAAGGTAAATTTGGGCAATGGGGGATGAATATAATGCGATAATCCTATGTAGTGTCTTGTTGCCTACACCAAAGGTTTGAAGAGTGGCCCTCAGAAAAGGCCATCCAACCCAATCGAAGGCCTTTTCTGCTTCAGTTGAGAGCCAGACTGAGGGGATACCCCTCGTCTTGGCGTGCCACATTAGCTGGAGATTACGCACAGTGTTATATTTTGCCTTGTGATTGGGTATGAAACCCACCTGGTCTTGGTTAATGAGATATGGTAAGATTCGGTTTATCCTATTTTACATAATTTTTGCGTATATTTTTAAGTCTGAATTCAGTAGTGAAATTGGATGGTAGTTTGTTAGTTGGGAGTTTGGTTTATTCGGTTTAGGTATTAATACTTTGTGGGCTTTGAGTGCAGTTGGTGGGAAGGTTGAGTCATTATCAATACTGTGGAAATAATTTAATAGATGTGGAATTAGGGTGTCTTCGAATGTAGAATAGTAGGTGTTTCCTATCCCGTCTGAGCGCGGTGCCTTTCCCGATGGTAATGAGGTAATGGCCTGTTGCAATTTGTCAGATGTAAAAGGTGATTCTAAGTCATTTCTTTGTTCTTCAGTTAGTGTGGGGAGTTGCAATTGGGATAAGTATCTCTTTATGTCAGCATCATTCGGGTGGGGGGTGATTTATTTTTTAGGTTATAGAGGTTTCCGTAGTAATTTTTAAATTTACTGGCTATATTTTTGGAGGAAAATCATTGTTTTCCTGTGTCATCAGTTATACTCGTTATGTAGCTTTTGTTTGTTTTCTTCTTAAGTTGTCTAGCTAATGTCTTCCCTTGTTTATTAGAACCTTCATAATATGATTTTTGTAAGAAGAGTGCCCTACGTTTAGCCTCAATGCCTAGATATTGATTTAATTGTAGTCTTTTATGCTCAATGCTGTCAAGTAAGGAGCGGTCTATGTTTTGTGGATTGTCTGTAATTTATCTAAGTTCTCTAAAAGAGATTTCAAGTATATCTGCTGTTGCTTAATTTTGGTGGCTTTTATGGCTATGAGATCACCTCTGATAATGCACTTGAGTGCATTCCAGATGTGTTGTATACTTATGTCAGGTGTGTTATTTAATCTAAAGTAGTCTTCGATGAATTTTGTAAGTTGTATATGAGTTAGGGGGTCTTTTAGTAAGGATTAATCTAGCTTCCACACTCTGTCATTAATTTGTGAAGAGGGCCATTTGAGGGTGCAGCTGATCATGGCGGGGTCTGACCAAGTAAGGGGTGAGATGTCTGTGCATCGGAGAGTGCTAGGCTTGTGACATCAATCATTAGGTAGTCTATTCAGGTATATCTCTGGTGTGGGTGTGAGAAGGGAATAGTCTTTTGTGGAAGGGTGGTTAAGTCACCAAGCGTCATGTACTGCTAAATTGGATAAACTGTTTTTTATTGTCTTTAGTGTCTTGATTTGAATTGAGGAGTGACCTGATGAACAATCAATATGGGGGTCTAGGGCTACGTTGAATTCTCCCCCTACTATTAAACTACCTCTGGATGTTTCAAAAATGTTATTACAAGTGTGTTGTAAGAATTGGGATGATTCAGTGTTTGGAGCGTAAACGTTCGCTATTGTTATAAACTTATTGTAAAGCTGACCTGAAATGATTATGTATCTCCCTTCTTTGTCTTTGGTGATCGAAGTGAGCTTGAAGGGAAGGTTTTTAATGAACAAGATGCCCACTTCATTACGTTTTGTGGAATTTTAAGCAAAATATGCTGGGCTGAATTTTTTGAAGGAGGGATGGGGTTCATGTCCTTTCTTAAAATGGGTTTCTTGGAGCATCACTATGTTACATTTAAGTCTTTTGTAATCCCTCAAAGCTACGGATCTCTTTTGCGGTATGTTGAACCCCTTGACATTGTGTGAAAGAATTTTAATTACTGAAGATTCTACAGGCATGATGTTGTGTGAGTGATGTTACATGTTCAGATTTTAGACCAAAGATTGAGAAGTAGCATATACACATATTATACATTTTACGTCACAGAACAAGACACAGTAAATACATTAGTTTGAACAAAATAATAATACAATTTTAAGTTAACTTCTACAATGTTTCTCATCATACACCATATCAGGGATTGGAAGTGTTGTTGTATTTTGCTCTCCTTGCGAGAGTTGGATTAGGTAATGTATATTTGGGGCATAGTGGGGTCCTATTATAGGTTAGGTATGGGCTTGCTGCACCCATAGGCTGGTGAAATCAAATGATTGGTTTGTAAAGGGGGAAGTGTACTAAGGTAAGGTATGGGTGGTCTCCCTAACTTATATGAGAATAGTATCTTAAGATTAGATTTATTTTTAACAGTTTGGCCACTAAGCTTAGGCCATCGTGTGGTAGTTTAGCTATAGAAAATAAATTGAACTTTTAGTTACAATGATCTATTCATAAAGTGCTATTTATAATATGGTGACTGAGTGCTAGTGCACATTAATATGTGCTATCCTACCGTAAGTTATGATCTGGCTTGATTTCCGATAGTGGGTAGGTTAAAGTCCTGAGGTTGTCACAAATAACCATAGATTTGTTCCTAAGGTGTCCAAGCAGTCAAGTACTACTATTGTTGGTAGGTATGGTTAAGTGTCAGATGACGGTGATGGGTCCATTTTCCGTCTCTTTGGTTGTACTCTATTCTATTGTGGACATTTTCCTTTGGGCTCATCTTGTTCTCTGCTGAGTTGGGAAGATGGTGTGCCTAAAACATCATCCGAGGGAGGTACTAAAGGTAAATTTATCATTTTTGCCAGGCTATCCAAGTCACTAAAGCTTTTGTAAGTGTATTGAGATCCATTGTGTGAGACTATCAGGCTAAAAGGGAAGCACAAACACTATGCAGCACCTGTCGACCAGTCACTGTAGTATAGACGATATCCTTCACTCATTCCCCCCCTGTGTGTAGCACTCTCTCCCGTCACTCCGCCCCTTGAAAAGACTCGTCATGAAGATATGCCTCCATACACACACAATTCACATGCTGGATAGACAAATGTTGATCATGGGGACCCACCTTATAACATCAAATGCTCACAGTCCTCTCCCGCGACAACTTTCTGTACTCCCAGCAGTGTTGAAGACAAGCGTGTGGAGTGGATCCCTACAGCACGCCAGCGTGTATTCAGCCAAGTTCGGGTGTGTGTGACGTCACGGTTTGGGTCGGGTAAGCCAGACAAGCTCAGGAGAGTCCACTGCCTCAGAATCCAAAGTGCCGATGCAGTGCGGGGGAAATATGGCTGCTGCTATGTTGATATCCGTGCCTTAAACATATCCATGAAGATCAGCAAATAAGGCAAAATGAGGCACCGGATATTTGCAACAAGAAAAAGTGTCCTTTATTTAAAAGGTATACATGAAGACAAGGGAATAAAGCTGGAAACCCTTAGGGCAAAAGTGGAGTAGTGGTTACCCACGTACCCAAATGCTGACGCGTTTCGGCTGGTGCCGTAGTTTAGCTGAAGGGCTAAGGCATTCACTTCAATTTAAAGATAAGAGTCACCTGTGATAGGTTAAAACATATGCTGTGTGGGTAAAAAACACCTCCACCTACAAACTTTTGTATCTGCCCATTTTCTGGATGTCAACCCCTTCACATTCTGGTAGAGGGAGAGGTAGACAGTCTAGGTATCAGGATTTAGATACAGCTACTGAAACCCCCATAGCCGTCACTGCCACTACTATGGAAAGGGAAAGGGGGTAGATTGAGCAGGTTTTTTCCAGGCCCCCCGTAGGACAAGAAGGGGGGGAGAGATGGAGAACTTTCAAAAGCAAGGTATTCAACCAGGAGGGGACGTCAGAGCAGGAAGTACAACTGACACCAGTGATTAATCTTTCTAATCATACATTGAGCAAGGTTGAGGAGAAGGTTCTTGGTTTAGGACTTAACTTTGTACCCTCTAATGATTTTGACTTCTTTACCACGTTATTAGATGTAAATAAACTTATTAGATCACTCACATTAAAGAAGCATTTCAAAAATGATCCGGTTGAAGATGATTTTGTAGGAGATTCAACTAAGGGGGTGAGAACTAATCTAACCTTTAAAGAATGTTGTGACGTGGTGAACCTAGAGTCATTACAGAGGGAAAGTAACATTACAGATACAGAGTCCACTAATATTGGTGCTGGTTGTCCCAGGTTTAGGGGTGTCTCCAAATTTTACCCCATTCAGTCGAGGGGTCCCATTCTGGAAAAATTCCAGAAAAGGGAGGAAGACGATTTGAACAAATTGGCGTACACCGCTAAGCTGGGAGCAAAAGGCAACCTAATCATTAAAGAGAGAACTGCACTTAAAGATTTAAGTGAGAATAAAAATCTGGTGGTTAGGGCAGCAGATAAGGGAGGGTCTATTGTGTTAATGAATAGGGAGTTCTTCATTAATGAGGCACTCCGTCAGCTTGACAACCCCCAGCAATATACTAAATTGGATTTTGACCCCACCGCTAGATTTCAAAAAGAACTTTCACACCTCATTGATGATGGGAGAGAAGCTGGGTTTCTTGATGATGATACTTGTGATATTTTATATGCAAAAAAAAAACAGAATTCCTACCTTCAACCTTTTACCAAAGGTACACAAGTCCTTGGAAAATGTTGAAGGTAGACCCATCATCAGTGGGATTGACTCAATGTTAGAACCACTGTACAAATGGTTGGATTCATTATTACAACCCCTAGTGGGGGAACTTTTAAGTCACCTCAGAGATACCAAACAGTTACTTAAAGAAATTGAAGTGGTCTAGCTGGTGGTTCCGGTGGAGGAGGAGCAAAGGATGTGCTGCACCTGCTGCTTGCTCGATACTCCTGTCCCATAGCTTCTTGGCGGTATACTTTCGCGCTTTACCCCAGGACTGGGGTTGCTTTTCTGGATAGATTGTAACATCATCTCGGGAACCCGCAACAGTGATAATACATCTCACTGTTCTGGCCAATAGGTTACCTGGAGAAACCTGGAACTTAACCTAAATGTTTTCAATAGACGATTTAAGGGGCTATAATATAACCTCCTTGATAAACTTTGCCTTCCTTCGAAGGGCATAGGAGCAACATTACATCTTTGCATTCCCCTCTTTTTTACTCTTACGAAAACTACCCCTCCTAACTGTCTTGTAATAAAAACTTACAGGATAAATCAGCTACCTTCCTCTCTTCCCTGCTTTTCAATAACCGCCTACCTACGAAACAGTTATCCTGCAAAATCGATACACTCTCGCAAGCCTCAATACACCTGGGACGTCTGTGGCTCATTTAGCTTGACTTACCTCTGTCTGCTTCTTTTCTCTCCCTCCTCCCCCACCGGTGCTGCGCGGGAGGAGGTGAGCCTGCAGCTATCGGGACATACCGGCTTTCTCCCTGACCTGCTTGTCTGCTCCCCCTGGTTGAGGCGCTGCCCGCTGAGTCGGCTCTGGCACTTCTCTTACAGCATCTGAGGCTTTTTTGGATCGACCGGGACCTGCTTTCCTTGGTCTCTGAGTTCCCTCCTCCCCCACCGGTGCTGCGCGGGAGGAGGTGAAAATATACCCGGCAGACCAACAATAAGAGTGCTATTCTGCTTACCTGTCTGTCTCTTTGCGGCCCCGCTGGGTCTGGTGGACTGGCTCTGGTTTGATCATTTGATCCTTTGGGGGCCCCTGCTCCGTCTCCTAACTAGACCGTGGTTTCCTTGTGCTCCGGAGCCTGCCCTCCCTCCTCCCCCACCGGTGCTGCGTGGGAGGAGGTGAACTGACGTGGCCGGTGTACGGTCTGGTCCCCGGCACGCCTTGCTGACTTGGTTGGCTGGTGCGGCGGGAATTGGGGCGCCGCTGGTCGCTTGCTGCCTGACTCCTGGCGTCCTCTCTGATCAACTCCGGACCTGATTCCCTCCTGACAGCTGCTCCGCCAGTGTTACACGAGTGGAGGTGGATTTTCTTTGACAGCATCTGAGAAGGGGCTAAAAGACCGGTCCAGCAAACATACCCTTTATATGTGGCCTTCTCAGGCAGGGGTATACGAATGGAAACCTGTCTTGTCCTTTCTTTGAGCCAGCGGTCAGCACAGTTTGGACAGAAATTTACGTAAGGGGGTAGCGGGCAAAAAGGAAAGGTAAGCTTCACCGCTTTTTTCTTTTTGACACAAACTAAAGCTTGCTAAGAACATATCATGCTGAGATGAATGACTTTATACAAAGGAATATATTAACCAGCATATGAAATATCTTTTTTCTTTAAAACCTCAATACGTGGAAAAAGTGCTGATTAAATAAGATCTGAGTTTATTCATCTAAACTGAAGGAGGAGAGGGATAAAGGGGAGAGAGGAGAAGAAGAACGGAGGGGAAGGAAAAGAGGACTTAAACCAATACTATCTTCTGGGGACTATAAGGCTATATTGTTAAAATAATCTATTAATCCATAACTACTGCATGTCTAACATACAGCCTAGCAAATACTAAGAAATATAGCAATGTATAGAGTCAATTTCTGTTGAGTATAAGTAATTGTAATTAATTGGTGTTCCACTTTGTATAACTTCACTTTCTAGAAGGAAAATCCCCTTAAAGGGTTGCTACTTTATCTTTTTCCTTTTTGGGTCATTTGGTTACTAAGAAGGAGAAGGTTTACCTTAGTTTAAATGATTCTTTCAGAATTTATTGTAGCCTTTAATAAGGCTTTTAGTTCAGGAGCTTTATAAAATATATCACAAATTTTAAAAAACCATACTATATAAATAGCTCCATCAACCTTGACCTCTACAATTCTCCTGTCTCCCACTCTGATTACAGATATCCCAGATCAAGAGATACCTGGGACAAAGTAGCTGATTAAGACCAACAAATCAACCTCTCCCTAACACATGTACTAACATATTTATATATTTGACATTTCTAAGGCAAGCTCATACTGTATAAATTTGTCATATAGTGAGTAGCCTTATATTTATCTAATTTATTCTAAAGAGAGCCAAGGGACCCCAAGATCTCTTGTCTTCCGGCTGTGGCTGCCTAACACACTTAATTCACCTCCCCCCTAAAGGGGGAGAGAGGAGAGAAAGGGGAAGGGTCCCTTCTACCTTCTCTCCCACTCTATCCCAACACTTTGCCTGCACACCCGTCCTTCACCCCTCACTCCCCTTTTTTCCCTTTTTCCTTGCTGACTGGGGTTTATTCTCCTTTTTTTTTTTTTTTCTCCCCCTTTAAAACAATAAATAAATAAAATTCACTTTAAATTCACTCTAAATTCACTCTCTTCACTTATAGTTTATGGATAAATTCCTTCACACTCACGGTAAAACTTCACCTGCAGCCATGTCGGCTAGACAAAGAGATAAGAAATATAAATCTGTTCCTGAGGTTCAAACAGAAATGCAGGCACCTTCCTGCGACCTTTTAAGCACCCAGGAACATGTCGATGTACAATCTCTGGTCTCCAAAATCTCTGACGCACTCACCCCTAAATTTGACTCCTTAAAAAAGGAGCTCAAACAAGATATCGCTTGCTTAACCTCAGAGGTCAAACAATTTGCTGAAAGATTTTCTGAGGTTGAGCAAAGAGTCTCAGATCTTGAAGACCTGGTTTCAAATCAAAATGACAAATTGGAAGCCATGTCTTCAGCCCTTATCAAAACACAAAATAGAGTCGAAGACCTTGAGAATCGCTCAAGGCGTAATAATTTAAGATTAATAGGCCTTCCTGAGAGTAAACAGCCAGAAGACCTTAATAAATTATTTACACATACCCTTCCACACTTACTACAGATACCTGAGAACTATCCCAAAATAATAATTGAACGAGCACATAGGATGGGACCAATCTCCTCTGTCAATATCAACAAGAAGGCTAGACCTGTCATAGCTAAGTTCCTGAACTATCAGGATAAAATTATGTTTTTACAACAATATCGCAAACACCAACCCCTAATGGTTGAAGGTGCCAGAGTCTTTATATTTCAGGATTATGCAGCAGAAACAGCACAAAAAAGAAGGGATTTGGCCCCAATGTGCACGAAATTTATACAACAAGGTCTTCGTGCTACTATCATACACCCTGCCAGACTCAGATTAATGATTGACAACACAACACATTTTTTTGATACAGCCCTTGAAGCAGAAAAATTTTATTCTACGCATTCCCCCCCCTAAAAGAACGTAAAAAGTCCAGACTTCTCCAGGTTAGGGTAATAAGTGCTATGGGTAATATAGCTATTTTTTTATTTTCTAGATGGTTGTTTTTTTTTTTTTTTGTTGTTTTTTTTTTTTTTTTTGTATCTCTTTCCCTTCTCTTCTCCCCCCTCCCTTCCCCCCTTTTTTTTTTTTTTTTTTTTTTTTTCTCTCTCTGTCTCTACCCCTTCTTTTCTTTCTATAAAAAATGACGATGATGGGCCTTAAACTTAAATTAACCTCATGGAATATTGGAGGCCTTACCTCCCCGATTAAGCGGAAGGCAATACTTCTTCAGTTAAAAAAGATTAATACTAATATAGCCCTTTTACAGGAAACACATCTAAAGTCTGAAGAAATTTTAAAACTTAAATCGTCTTGGGTCAAAGATGTTTTTTTTTCTTCTACAGTAAAAAGAAAGAGTGGGGTCGCGATCCTCTTGGGGAAGAGACTCCCCTATGAGGTCATACAGGTAGACACGGATCAGGAGGGTAGATATTTAATGTTAAAAATTAGAATTGCAAAAATATTATATACACTCTGCAATGTGTATGCCCCTAATGTCTTTGATCTCCCATTCTGGGAAACATTGCAAAACAAGCTCTTATCATTCGCTGAAGGTCATCTGGTCCTGGCTGGCGACTTCAATATGGCTCCCCAACACCCCCTCGATAGGCTTAGACAAAACTCTGCTTTAGTTAAAACCAAGAGAGACAACCTAGAATCTAAATTATTTTTGAAACTTCTCCGCAATTTAAAGCTTTGTGATATTTGGAGGATCCAAAATCCGGATCTTAGAGACTTTACTTGTCATTCGAAAGCGCATAAATCGCTTTCAAGAATCGACCTGTTTTTAATAGACGAAAGATTCTGCAAGTCAAAAGTAACTGCTAATATTTTACCTATTACTATCTCGGATCATGCCCCGATTACTCTTGAATTTGATTCAATTCTGTCAGGGAATAAGAATTTTAGTTTTTCTTTTCCACGTCACCTTGCAAATGACTTAAAATTTAAGAACTGGCTCATTTCCAGATTTCGGGAATACGCAATCAATAACCAACAACATACTTCTAAACCTGCTTTATTTTGGGAAACCGCGAAGGCAGTCCTTCGTGGGGAAATTTTAGCCTACTCTATCTCCAGAACTAAGAAAATGAAAAAAAGGGAGATTGAGACACTAAGGGCTGTTACAAATGCATACAATCGTTATATCTTAATTAAAACATCTGAGAACTGGTCTAAATATAACGCGGCACTGGCGGAGAGAGATTCTCTCCTGCTCTACAAAACTACCCAAAGAGATCTGAGGCTGAAGGCCAAACTGTACCACTATGGCAATAAAACAGGGAAGCTTTTAGCAAACTTAGTGAAGATTGAAAGAGGCTCATCTATAATAAAAACTATATCATGTGGCAATAAAAACTTTAACTCTCCCGAAGAAATATCTAGAATATTTGCAGAATACTATGAGTCTCTGTACTCCTTAAAAAACTCTAATATCTCACACCGAGAAAAATTTTGGAATCAAATAACCTTTCCAACCCTGACCCCAGACTTATTGGAAACGTTGCAATCTCCTTTTACCGAAATAGAAATTGCTACAACAATTCAAAATCTTCCCTCTAATAAAGCATCAGGACCTGATGCACTTCCAAATGAATTCTATAAAATTTTGTCTCCCGAGATAATAAAACACTTAACTTCTCTTTTTAATGACATATACATATCAGGCAACATCCCAACTAAGGAATTCACTGCCTCATATACAACCCTTATCTTGAAACAGGGCAAAGATCCGGAAAAAAAAGAGTCATACAGACCCATCGCGCTCCTTAATACAGATTATAAACTCTTTACATCTATTTTATCAAACAGACTTCAACCCTTACTCTCTTCCATTATACATAGTGATCAGGCAGGTTTTCTTTTAGGGCGAAACTCATCTGCTAAGATAAGAGAGGTATTCACGACAATAGAATGTCTCAACTTGCTGGACTCGGAGGGGTTGGGGGGAGAGGACACCTCTGATAAAGCAATTATATCCATCGACGCCGAAAAAGCGTTCGACTCGATACATCACGATCACTTGTGTTTCACGCTACAACAATTTGGCCTTGGAGGTAATTTCCTACGCTCCTTCAACAATCTATACAGCAACGCATATACAAGAATTTTAGTTAACGGGGATATGACTTCCGATATAAGATTAAGGAGAGGGACTAGACAGGGGTGTCCTCTCTCCCCTCTCCTGTTTGATCTGGCCATTGAACCACTTGCCATCCAGATTCGCCATCAACTTCAGGGGATTAAAATCAAAGGGAAAGAACTGCAAATTGCATTATATGCAGATGACGTATTGCTTTATATCTCTAATACGGCCAGAAACATCCCAAAACTTCTTGCCATTATAGACCAATTCGGTTCTTTTTCCGGCTATAAAGTAAATGTTTTAAAATCGGAGCTTTGTTGGATTACACATACCAAATATTCTTCTACAAATATCCCATTTACTATAGTTCAAAACGCATTTAGATATCTAGGCATATGGATTTCTTCTAATCCTAATGCCTGGTATGATCTAAACATCCCCCCGGTACTTAAAAAAATTAGAGAAGCCTTTAAGAATTGGCAAAAACTACCCTTGTCTTTGTCAGGCCGGATTGCACTTTACAAGATGACCCTTCTCCCCAAAATTTTGTACGTATTTCAGAATACACCACTCATCTTAAAAACAAAAGATATTTTATCCTTTAACTCGGCGCTCCGCTCCTTCCTGTGGCAAAACAAGAAACCTAGGATCTCCCTATCCAAATTAATGCTTCCGGTTGAGCAGGGGGGACTCTCTCTGCCAGATATCCGATTATACAATATAACCTTTCAGGCTAGAGTAGCAATGGACTGGTTAACCAATGCTAACTATGTAACAAGCCTTGAATACGAAAAAAATATAGCCCACCCATGCTCCCTGACAGCGCTATTACATTGTGATAAAAAGATAATTCCACCCATATTAAAGAAAATTAAGTCTATCTACAATCCAATCCTGATGTGGAAAAAGGTCTGTTCAATGTTACATATCCAGTCTAGAATCTCACGATACTTACCTTTCTTAAATAACCCACATTTTCAACCGGGTATGCAATCTGCTCTTTTCTCTAACTGGAAATCCCTAGGCCTCCAGAACATTCACCAACTACTTGACCCCCAAAATAAATTTATTAAAACCTTCGAGTCTCTTAAAAAGGACTTTCATATTCCCAATAAAGATTTTTTCGCTTACCTGCAAGCACGACACTTTGCTTTTGGGTTGATAAGCGACTTTGGTTGGGAATGGTCCTTAGGTACACTTGAGAACTGGATCCTACTAGCTAAGAATGGTTTGACATCCATTTCCTACATATACCAGAAACTGGCCTCTTTTAAAGGCCCAGAAATATTAGAAAACCTGCAGGCTAAGTGGACAAATACTCTATCAGAAAACTTAGGAGAAACTTCCGTAATTACCTTATCAATTCAAGCGATAGCTCGTGCTACCCTTTCCGCTACTTGGAGGGAGTCACATGTTAAATTATTATTTATGACATACTTTTCACCGGAGAAGGGAGCTAAATGCCGAAGTAAAACTTTTAATAAATGTCCAAAATGCTCCTATCCCTCCGCTAACCTTATCCACATGTTCTGGTACTGTCCAAAAATGAGGAATTGCTGGCAGAAAATACAATACTGGATGATCAACGGTCTAAGAATATCTTCATTGACATTATCCCCTTTAAATATAATTTTCCCGCTGGAGGAATTTGGCCTCCCTCGAGATAAACTTAAAATAGTTACTTTGATAATTCTCGCTGTCCGATACTTAATACTGAAGAAGTGGAAATCTCGAGTAACACCAAGTATATCAGAGATAAAGAATTGTTTGAAAAAACAATGCATAATAGAACAGCTAGATACTAATTTACAGAGTGATCAAGAAGTGGGGAATTTCTTCTCTAAATGGTCAGACTTCATTAAAACCCTACCCATAAGCGAAATTGAACATCTGATTTATCCCTTTAGAAATTCGGAGCTGGTTCTTCTGGGAATCTGGTAGATCTTTGCGAGTTAATTAATAATTAATTAAGGTCCTGATCTTTGTCTAATCAGTCTGTTTTTGCCTTTTCTCATTCCCCTCTTCTCCCTGCCCTCCCCCCACTCCCCCCCCCCCCTTTTTTTTTTTTTTTTTTTTTTTTTCTTTTTTTTTTTTTTTTTTTGTTGATTTTTGTTTTTGTTTTGTTTTTGTTTTCTTGGTTGTTTAAGGAAAAGGATAATGGGCATCAGATAGACAGGTTTAAAGTATCATGCTGCATATTCGAGGAGAGATAAAATATATTTTACAGTTTTGACTAAGTTCTGTCACTATAAGAACTGATATTGATGTTTTTTTTTTTTTGTTTGTTTTTTTTTCTTGTCTTCTCTTTTTTCTTTTTCTTTTTTTTTCTCATCCATTTATGCATGAAATTATGTTGTAATGAAATCTCTGATGCTTGTGAATAAAAATAAATTAAAAAAAAAAAAATTGTAAAGAAATTGAAGTGATCCCTTGGAAAAATAGCTTTGGCTGGCTATCGGTTGATGTTAAATCATTATACTCGTCCATCCCACATAACTTTGGTTTGGAGGCCATTGCCTTTTTCCTAAGGAGATCTACAGAACACAATGAGGAGTTTATTAAAGGGACAGTCTACACCAGAATTTTTATTGTTTTAAAAGATAGATAATCCCTTTATTACCTATTTCCCAGTTTTGCATAACCAACACAATTATATTAATATACTTTTAACCTCTGTGATTATCTTGTATCTAAGCCTCTGCAAACTGCCCCTTTTTTCAGTTCTTTTGACAGACTTGCAGTCTAGCCAATCAGTGCCTGCTCCCAGATAACTTCTCGTGCACGAGCACAGTGTTAGCTATATGAAATACGTGAAGTAACACCATCTAGTGGTGAAAAACTGTTAAAATGCAATCTGAAAGAGGTGGGCTTCAAAGTCTAAGAAATTAGCATATGAACCTCCTAGGTTAAGCTTTCAACTAAGAATACCAAGAGAACAAAGCAAAATTGGTGCTAAAAGTAAATTGGAAAATTGTTTAAAATTACATGCTCTATCTGAATCATGAAAGTTTATTTTGGCCCAGACTGTCCCTTTAAGTTTGTTTTAAGAACTACTGAATTCCTGCTTACCCACCACTTTTTTGTGTTCAAGAGTGTTTTTTATCTCCAGAGATGTGGCACGGCCATGGGAGCCAAATTTGCTCCCTCATATGCCAACCTGTATATGGGTTGGTGGGAGCTGTGCCACATCTTTGGAGATGAAAATAAACACAAAGGGAACATCGTTTATTATCGTTGCTATATAGACGATTTGCTTTTTATTTGGGAAGGAAGCATGGATAAAGCACAGGAGTTCGTGGGTGGTTTGAATATCAACAATGCCAACTTGCAGTTTACCCATGAATTTGGGTCATCAAGTATTAATTATTGGGATGTTACCGTTCATGGTGAAGGGACAGAAAATATAAGGGTAGAACTGTATAGAAAACATATAACTAGGAATACCCTTTTACATGCTGAAAGCAGATATCCCAAACAAGTTTTTAAGTCAGTACTTAAAGGGCCATGATACCCACATTTTTTCTTTCATGATTTAGAAAGAGAATGCATTTTTAAACATCTTTCTAATTTACTTCTATTATCTAATTTGTTTTATTCTCTTGATATTCTTTGCTGAAAAACATATCTAGATATGCTCAGTAGCTGCTGATTGGTTGCTGCACATAGAAGTCTCATGTGATTGGCTCACCCATGTGCATTGCTTTTTCTTCAAATAAGGATATCTCAAAAATGAAACAAAATAAATAATAGAAGTAAATTGTAATGTTGTTTAAATTTGTATGTTCTATCTGAATCATGAAAGAAAGATTTTGGGTTTAGTGGCCCTTTAAGGGACAGTTCACTAGGGTGAAAAGAAACTGCCCCCGTGACAGTGAATACTTCAGACATGAAAAGGAATTATCCAGGAAATGTCTTGAGAGGGGTTGCCCCAAACAGGACATAGATAGGGCCCATGAGGAAATAAGGGTTATTGAGAGAACAAATCTTCTTAGGGATTAATCCAAAACTACAGAATTTAACAGGAAATCTGAACAGTTAACTTTTGTGACCCAGTTTAGCAGGCAATATTATCAGATATGTAATATCATACGCAAACATATGACACTGCTAAGAGCAGATGATGACCTTGCACAGATTGCCACACAAAAGATACGCTTTGCTTTTAAAAGGGGAAAAACTATAGGTAACTTTGTAGCCCCTACACAATTAAAACAGGATGAAATCAGTGAATCCTCCTGGTTAAGATATAAAGGGGTTTACAAATGTAGCTACACTAATTGCATAGCATGTGGACATGCAAAACTGGGCAATATGTTCAGAAGCACATACACCAGTGAAACATTTGCACATAGAGCGCTTTTTAATTGCAGATCCACCTATGCAATTTATCTCCTAAATTGTGATTCATGTGACATTCAATATACAGGTCAAACGACCAGTCAGGTTAGGACCAGGATAAGGGAACATATAAATGATATTAAGACCGGCAAATTAACCACCCCCTTAGTGAATCATTTCAAAGTAAAACATGATAAAGATCCAAGGACGTTATCTTGGACAATTATTGAGGCTGTAAATATTAACAACAGGGGAGGTGATAGGGACACTTTGTATGCTCCATCACTTTATTTGCCAATTAATACATTTACCCTATTCCCATGGTTCCTCTAGTGTTCAAATATTTAATATAACAGTTTGGAAAAACTAATTGAAATATAGGATTTAACGCCTTCATCCCCCATATGCAACACATGATATATATGGATGTATTGATATTATGGATTATATGCGAATAAGCCTAATTGGGCTTTGTCCACACACTATTTTTGGAAGCATTATCTGTGCTGTGTGTGCTTTTTCTTTCTTTCATTCTTTATTTATGTACATGACAGGAATGATTTATGTGTTGCTATTTATATTAAGCTCAGAATGTGAAGGGGTTGACATCCAGAAAATGGGCAGATACAAAAGTTTGTAGGTGGAGGTGTGTTTTACCCATGCAGCATATGTTTTAACCTATCACAGGTGACTCTTATCTTTAAATTGAAGTGAATGCCTTAGCCCTTCAGCTACGACTACGGCACCAGCCGAAACGCGTCAGTATTTGGGTACGTGGGTAACCACTACTCCACCTTTGCCCTAAGGGTTTCCAGCTTTATTCCCTTGTCTTCATGTATACCTTTTAAATAAAGGACGCTTTTTCTTGTTGCAAATATCCGGTGCCTCATTTTGCCTTATTTGCTAAAAGGGAAGCCCGACCAATATCTGATGCTGTTTTCTTGCAGAGCTTTAGTGATGAATCTGACTTCTTTTCGTCTTTAGACTGTTTGTGGGCAGAGATCTTGGTAGATTTGTAAGTTATGACCTCTGAAGGAAATACACTGTCTTGTCCTTGCCGCCTGCACAGTTCTTCTTTAATTGTGTATTTCAGGAATTTCATTATAACGTCTCTTGGGGGTGGAGATGGTTTAGGTGGGTGCCGCAGCGCACTATGCACTCTCTCAATGTCTTCACTGTGTAAAGGTGGAGTGCGTGGAGAAAGTGAGAGGAAAAGTTATTTTATATATCTTTTGAATTGATCTTGGGTGATTTATTCAGGGATACCCCTGATTCTGAGGTTATTTCTTCTCCCTCTGTTATCTAAGTCTTCTATCTTTTCTTGTAATGACTGCATCATTGAGTCTTGGATAGATAGCTGTTGGTTATTGGAGCTTACTAGGTCTCTTAATTCTTTTTTGATGTAGGATTTCAGTACTTCTAGGTCTGTCTTTGATGGTAGATCTGCTATTTGGGGTTGGATTGTGAGTAGAGGGTTCTTCTGTATAGGGAGAATGTGTGGTTGAGAACTTGGCATTGAGACCTCCTGTGGCTGTGAGGCTTCTGTAGTGGATTGTTCATTTGCCTGAAAGAATGTGAATACTGAGGGCATCAAAGTAGGAGGTTTATTTTATTTTTCCATCCTTTGGCCTTTTTTTGTTGCCATGTCTGAAATAATCTACATAAAGTCTCCAATGATGTGGGGCTTTGAGAGTTCTTTTATGCATGGGTATATAAGATCTTCTGCTTGGAGCAAAACTAATATGATGTGGGTTTTATTGTCCCTTTATTTCTGTATTTCCCCTCTTATGGCTGTAATGTTTTACCCACTACTGCTGTTATGATGTTGTGGTAAGTAACAGCAGATGATGTATTTGTGGGTTACTCACAGCTGCCATTGTGCTCCCCGTGGTTGCTGAATTGCTGCTGTAAAGTGGAGTGCCGCTTTGATGGTAAAAACCTTTCATTTGTGTTCCAGTTCCTAGATGCCTCTAAGTTGCAGCCTCTAAAGGGATCTGATAATAATCCCGCGGTGGTAGGGGAATGCTTCTGTGCTCCTGTTCAGCTGTGCGCTGTTTCTGTAGGCACAGAAGCTAAAATGGCGCCTCCTCGCTCCTGAAGTGTCAGAGCTGTTTAGCAAAGTTGCTGTGGTTCCGTTTTCCTTTCCGGTTATCAGTCAGTTATGTTGCTAGAGGGGACTAAGGTCCTTGGGTAAAGTTTGGAGGACTCCGCTAGCCCCTAGCTATACTGAGAGCTTTAACATCTATGTGCTGCCATGTTCCAGCACGGCTTGGCTCCGCCGAATGTGTCATACCCCATCCATTTTTAACTTTTAAAACATTTTTTTCAATAATAAAATTATAGTTTATTTTAAATATGTCTATAAATGAGTAATATTTTATTTTAATATGTTTTTTATGTGTTTTGTAAAACTTTTATTCTAGCCTTAACACTTTACTTCAGGTCTTTAAATGGTACTATTTCTTATAACAATATTTTGGGTTCTCCTTGCACAACCCATAACTTTCAACTTGTAATATGAGCAATGTTTTGTATGGTCGCAATATCCATTAAAAGTATAGGACGCACTAAAGATATATCGGCATATATCGGCCCAGCTAAACCTTCTCTAGTGTTCTGTGTTACCATGGACTTGTAATATCAATGTGCTTGCTTATTTTAGCGAGGTCGAGTGATATTTATAGCGCACCCTGCACAATCAATAGCGCTACACTTGTAATCTGGGCCAAAGTGTATAAATTACGCATAGCCTCATTGAAAATGACAAGTAAATTAAGAACTCAAGTTCATAAGTGATCTCTTTGTGAGGTTGTTTGATTTTTGCATTAGGAGTACCCCAGTCTGCATGCTGCACAGTAAAAACTTTTTTTTTATTTTTTTTTTTTTTTTTTATTTTTTTTTTTTTTTTTTTAAACAAGCTTTATTAATCATAAAGAAACATCGTACATAAACAGAATGTTAGACCATCAAAATATACAGGAGGACTTGTGTTTAAGATTTTCAAGAGCTGAATTTTTAGAAGAAAAGTGGAATAAGTCCATGATGATTCAGTGTCTGGAAGTGGACCCTCCCTGAAATCAGAGAGGGTAAATCCTCTGATGTATTTATTGTATTGTCCACTGGTCACGAAAGAAAAAAGAAAAAATGCTTTGGCGTAACAATTCAGTATTGTAAAACTTGGTTTTTGTCGGTAAACAGTTCAACATTTTTCTTCTTGTCCTTTGCATAAGTTTTTTTGTTCTGGAAAGGGGTATACATTCTGACAAGGACCAAGAAAAATACAGAAGACAAAGAAATAAAAAGAGAAGAAATTAGGGTATAGTGCACCGGAAGGGAGAGGGGAAAAAAAAAAAAAAAAAAAAAAAAAAAAAAAAAAAAAAAAACCCCATCTATATTTATAATTGACTCGGCCAGGGGTGGATAGGTATAATTGATGGGACACCGTTATAGCGAGCGTGCATGAGTAGGGTTCCAAACGGCCAATATCATTTCATACGTGGCCAATTGGTTGCTCCGAAGGTAATGGAGTTTCTCTAGGTTTAGCAACTCCTCCACTGCCGAGCGCCAGTCAGAGATGGAAGGTGTTTCTTTAGATTTCCATAGCCTTGGTATTAGTCTCTTAGCGCCAGTAAGCATAATCAGGAGAAGGGCCCGGCAATGGCTGCTCTTAGTGTCAGGAAGGTGAAGGAACAGTAAAGTCTCAGGAGATATTGGTATATGTGTATTAAGTTTGTCAGACATCTCTTTCAGGACTGACGTCCAATAACTAGTCAGCTTAGGGCACTCCCACCATATATGAATAAGGGTGCCCTGTTCACCGCACCCCCTCCAGCAGGCGTCTTTGACAGTCGGGAAAATCTGATGAAGTCTGTGTGGGGTAAGGTACCATCTATAGAGTAGTTTAATTTGTATTTCTTGAACTGTGGCAGAAACAGAGGAACGTTTGACTAGCCTAAATGATTTGAGCCAATCATCCTCTTCGACAATAGAATTAAGATCTCTATTCCATGCTCTGGTATAGGAGGGGAGTGGACTGTCTGGTGGTGTTAGGAGCAATTTATATATTTTTGATATTAGTCGCCTTGGTGGTGATGCCACTGTACAAAGTGTTTCAAAGGGAGTGAGGTCTCTGAGAAAGTTCCCCCTGTCATTATGGTGTGACAAGTAATGTGAGAGCTGATGGTATCTTAACCATGAGGAAAAAACATCCCCATGGCGTTCCATCATCTCTTGTTGTGAGCGTAGTCTGCCGTTATTGAGAGCGAAATGTAGTATTCCTGTTCTTAAATCATGTGGTGCAGTTTTGCGTTTACACAGTTCATAGTAAGGAATCTCAGGGTTTTCAAGAATCGGTAGCATTGGGGATACTCTTGTCGAAACATGTGTGCTGGTTGCAAGTAATCTATCCCATTCTAGGAGTGTTTCTGACGTTAAATGATATTTGTATAGGAGTTTAGGGCGTTTTGAAGCATGGATCCACGCGAAGGATGCTACGTTGTTGGTATGAAGGATCTGTCCGTCTAGCCTAACCCATTGTTTCTGGGGTGTGTTATGTGACCACTCCACTAGTCTCTGAAGGAGTATAGCTCTTCTATATAGGGCCAAGTTAGGGAACCCCAGTCCCCCCCTATCCCTGGGAAGGTACAGTGTTTTTTTTGGTATTCTAGGTTTTACTCCAGTCCAGATAAACTGCTCCAAAGAACCCTGTAGTTGTGAGAGGAAATCTGCGGGCAAACGTATAGGTACAGTTTGCATGATGTATAGGATGCGTGGCAGAATGTTCATTTTGACTAAACTTATTTTCCCTAGCCAGGATAAGGATTTGTTTTTCCATGAGGACAAGTCATTAGTTATTTCCCTACGTAGTGTGAGGTAATTATGTTTATACAAATCTGAGGAGTTTGCTGATAAGTAAATACCTAGGTATTTCAGTTTGGATACAGCTATGGGGACCTTATGTTTAGTTGCCAAAAATTCAATCTGATCTGCTGGGGCATTAATATTAAGGAGCTCTGACTTCGAGAGGTTTAGGTGGAAGTTAGATATCTTACCATAATCTCGAATCTCTCTCAGCAGCTCAGGGATGGATGTTTCGACATTAGTGAGGGTATAAAGAACATCGTCAGCGTATAACGCTTGCTTATACTCTACATCACCTACCCTAATACCCCTAATATTTGGGTTAAGTCTGACTTTTTGCGCCAGAGCCTCTATAGAGAGGGCGAAAAGTAAAGGGGATAAGGGACAACCCTGTCGGGTTCCGTTTGATATTGTAAATGTGTTTGACAATGTTCCATTTATCCTAATTCGTGCATTTGGAGATGAGTATAGCGCGAAAACCATGTTCAGGAAGGGCTCACCAAAGTTCATAACCTTCATAATCTGACGCAGAAAAGACCAATCGACACGGTCGAAGGCCTTCTCTGCGTCTGTCGAAAAAAGTGCCATAGGCACATTCTCGATTTGCGCATAATTCAGCAACTGAATCACTTTATTGGTGTTATCCCGTGCCTCCCTTCCCGGGACAAAGCCAACTTGGTCAGAGGAAACGAGATTCGGCAAAAATTTGTTAAGGCGGTTCGCTAAGATTTTAGCTAGGATTTTTATATCTAGGTTTAATAAAGATATGGGTCTGAAATTAGCTGGAGAGGTGGGAGGTTTTCCGGGTTTAGGGATAACTGTAATATATGCTTCGAGCATAGAGTTAGAGAGTGTGGGCTGTTCTGTTAAATTATTAAAAAGCTGGAGCATTAAAGAACTCAGGGTTTCCCCGAATAGTTTATAATACCTAGATGAAAAACCATCTGGTCCCGGGCTTTTCCCGCTCGGGAAGTCCTTTATGGCTTGTGTAAGTTCGTCTGCCGTGATGTTTTTATCAAGGCTGTCTCTCTGCTCAGAATCTAATTGAGGCAGATGCAGTGTGGTTAAATATTGTTTTACTAGATGGTCTCTCTCAGTCTCATCTCTACTATTGACCCCAGGTCCCTGCGTGTGTGTGATGTTATATAAAGACTGATAGAATGAGTGAAAGGAATGAGCTATTTGTTTAGAGCCCTTTAATACTGACCCGTCAGGATTTTGTATCCAATGTATATGTGTTTTAAGTTGTTTTCTCCGGACGGCTCTGGCTAGCAATTTGCCAGGTTTATTGCCTCCTTCGTAATATTGTTGCTTTAAATGCAACATTTTGCGTTGATAGGCCTCCCGAAGGTGTGTGTTCAGATCAATTTTAGCTATCTCTAGCGTCTTTTTGATATCTAAGTCGGAAGGGTCACTTTTGTGTTTCTCTTCTAATTGAATAATATTTTGGAGCAATTGTGTATGTCTTAATCTGCGATTCCTGTTAAGTCTCGCCTGATGTTTGAGAAACTCGCCTCGAATGACACATTTATGTGCTTCCCATACTGTTATAGGTGAGGTCTGAGACGGGCAATTATGTGCCAAGTAGTCTTTCAGTGAGTTTTGTATGTCAATTTTTATTAAAGGGTCATTAATTAGGGTGTCGTCCAGTCTCCAAGTGTATGCAGTAGGTGGTAGATCAGGCCACAGTATTGAGCAGGTAACAGGGGCGTGGTCCGACCAAGTGATCGGTCCTATTGAGCAGTCAGTAACCATGTCCAACCCATTAGAATCAGTGAAGATGTAATCTATACGGGAATATTTATTGTGTGGGGAGGAAAAAAAGGTGAAATCTTTGCTGGTCGGGTGTAGTGTCCGTCAGATGTCATGTAATTGTAGGTTTGCGATTGAGGACCTAACTGATTTAAGTGTTTTGGGTGGGGTGCTAGCCTGTCCGTTTGATGTATCCAATTGTATATCCATAGTTATATTAAAGTCTCCGGAGAGAAATACCGGGCCCTTCGCGTGATCTAAGAGAATCTTAGAGAATTTAGTCATGAACAGATGTTGATCAATGTTCGGGCTGTACAAAGTGGCTAAGGTGATAGGGTGTTCATATAGCAGACCCGTGACGATCAAGTATCTGCCCTCTGGGTCTTTTTCTACGTGTAAATTCTGCAATGGGACCGAATGGTGTATCAAAATACCCACCCCGCCCTTTTTAGTTGTACCAGAGGCGAAAAGGGCAGTCGGGTACTGTGCGTTAAACCACCTTGGCTCCCTCCCTCTACGGAAATGTGTCTCTTGGAAGAAAAGAACATGACTGTGTAGGTTCTTAAGAGCATTAAAAGCAATAGACCTCTTACCGGGATTATTTAAACCTTTGGCGTTGACCGTAGTCAATGTCAGGGTGTGTGCGCCAAATCTGCTAGTTCGTTGCTGCATTTTGGAGAAGAAAAAAAAAAAAAAAAAAAAAAAAAAAAAAAAAAAAAAAAAAAAAAAAAGGGGAGAAGTAAAAAGTCTAAGGGTTAAAGTATGGAAGAGGGTAAGGTAGTGCGGCTGGAAAGAAAAATAAGTGAAAAAAGTTATCCGGTGCAAAGAATAAGAAGGATATATAAAGTGTAGATTAGAGACTTGAAGAAGAAGAGATCAAATACCAGTTATGTATTCGACAATAACAGTGAAAACAGAAATACAGACGGGGTAGTAACCCCCAGGCTAATTTAAACATTAGATTCATTCATGTTCTCCGGCGTAGGTCTAGCCTACCCTCTAGAGGACAATAGTACAGTAGGCATAACTTATTAATTGGTATGGGAAAGGGGAGGGGTGGGGAAGGGGTAATGAGGGGGGGGTTAGGGAAGGGGTAGGGTAGGTTTTGAATAAAGGAATGTAAAGGGAAGGGTAGAGGCTTCATAGAACGGAGGTAACAGTCTTGCATTTTTAGCAAAGATATTTTAACTTATACTCAACAGTGGTAACATATTATAAACTAGTCTTATAAACCTCATAAAATTCAACATTATATAGTCTAAATGCAACAAACTCTAGATTCTATAAGTCTCTGGTCCGTGGGAGTCTTAATATTAAAGGCATCATAGCGTCCTCCTATAAATCAGTGACCCCCTGTTTTCAGTGGGATTAGGGGTATCGCCCGGACCAGAGATTTTGCAAGAAGCTCAGACAACCAATAAAGGATACATTATGGGTGATTCTTGAAACAGAGCCTCTGCGCTCTCGCTGTGAGAAACCTCCTGTGTTGATTATTCTCCATCATGGACTTGTCGAAGAGTGTTCTTGAGTTGTCTCTAGACCAGGTCGTGTCTCTGCAATTGAGAGGTTTGCGTAAAAGGCTTGCAAGTCTGCTCCCGGGCTGTACACTGCAGTTTTGTTCTGATGCGTGGCAACTAGTGAGACCGGGAAGCCCCAGCGGTACTGAATTTTATGCACCCTCAATTTGGAAGTAACATGGCTTAGTTCCCTTCTCTTTTGAAGGGTAGTGGGTGACAGATCTGAAAAGATTTGAATTTCCTCACCTGCATGGTGTATAGGGTTTTTGAGTCGGGCAAATTTAAGGATCTCTTCTTTGTCTTTATAATTTAAGAAGCGTACAATTATGTCCCTGGGGGGTGCCTTAGGTGGTGGTTTAGCTCTAAGCGCTCTGTGTGCGCGTTCTAACACTATATCTGGAGCCGATGGAGAATCCTTTAGTGTTCGGAATAAGCTCTGGAGGTAGCCATCTATAGCCGGTGGGTGGACAGATTCAGAGACCCCTCTAAAGCGTAAATTATTCCGGCGACCCCTATTATCCAGGTCTTCCACCTTGTCTGAGAGCTGTTGTATAACTTCATTTTTATCCTGTAGCTCCGTGTTCAGTAACTGCACAGTTGTTGTTTGCTCTTGTTGTATAGCTTCCACCTTCGAGACCCTGGCATCCAGCACTGTGATGTCTTTTCTAAGGTCATTAAAAAGGGTGCGCATCTCTTGAACCGCATTCTTGATGTCCTCTTTTGAGGATAGATGTTTCAGATCTTCTTTCGTTATGCGATCACTATTAGAAGCCATTTTGTCAAAATCTTTTTGTTGTGCAGCAGAGTGTGACAGATTGGTCTCTGCAGTGTTTATTGTTGAAGAATAGGGTTGCTCCACTTGCTTTAGATATTTATTTAATGTGCTTGCGGGAGTAACTTTGTCAGTCTTAACCTGTTTCTTGCAAGGCATCCCTCAGGCCCCTTTTTTTTTTTTTTTTTTTTTTTTTTTTTATAATATGTGCTTACTTCTCTCCCTCTATTTTCTCTTTACAGTGTTCTCCCTTTATATAGCAAGTTAAAATCTAGTGTGTTACATCTATATAGTTAATATCACTCTCTCTTAATATCAATGTGTATATTCTAAATTAGCACAAGAGCTGAGTATTAAGTGTGTTATGGTGTATATACGATGGGCAAAAGTCTGTTCAGGCAGATCTCTCAAAACAAGGGTCTGTTCTATTCCTGTATCACATCCATGTTAGAAAAACAATGCAAGAAGATGTTCTCAGTTTTATTCATAAAGTTAGATGCGGTCTTTTCATAACCTTTATCACTGTCAAATCTGAGTTGCAGTAAAAAAAAAGAATACCCAGCATGGAACAGAAAGAGTTAATTTAAGGAGTGGGCCTTGTTCACCTCGATAAACTTTTAAACCTCTCTCACAGGTGCACTATTGAAATACTGTCACCGGGTGAATAGCAAAGATGTATGCTCGTTTTTACTATCCTTATGCTAGAGCCGCTAGTCCCCCTGTCACGCTTAGAACGGCCGTGCTAGCCTGTAGGGAGCTGCTGTAAACACGTGGCGCACTTAGGCCTATAGCTGTGTATTGCGGCGCGGCCGCGAGAGTTGCAACAGGTCTTACCCCAGAGCGGCACAAGAAGGCTGTGGAGTCCCCAGGGAGGGTAAGCGGCAAGCGATATTTTCTTACTCTCTTCACCGGTCTTTTCAGGGAAGCGGTAGTTGGTATATAATACCGGCGTTGTTATTCTTCTTCTGTTGCTTATTCGGTAGCCCGAATTCAGATCACAGCTGTATGTTCTGTGTGGTCTCCTGGGGATCGCTGTCACTTGTGATTTTTTGTTGGTCTAGTCAGGATTGCTGTGTGATGATGCCTCTATGGAAGTGCTTTTGAACGATAAATTTACAAAATTATGCCATTTTTATTCTATAAATGCCTGAGGGTTTGAGGAGCAAACTTAAAACACAGCCATCTGCCTGCGTGGCTTGGCTCCGCCCCCTTTTTTTTTTTTTTTTTTTTTTTTTATTTTTTATTAAGGCCTAGATTTAGAGTTGGGCGGTAGCCGTCAAAACCAGCGTTAGAGGCTCCTAACGCTGGTTTTAGGCTACCACCGGTATTTGGAGTCAGTCAGGAAAGGGTCTAACGCTCACTTTCCAGCCGTGACTTTTCCATACCGGAGATCCCCTTACGTCAATTGCGTATCCTATCTTTTCAATGGGATCTTTCTAACTCCGGTATTTAGAGTCGTGGCTGAAGTGAGCGTTAGAAATCTAACGACAAAACTCCAGCCGCAGAAAAAAGTCAGTAGTTAAGAGCTTTCTGGGCTAACGCCGGTTTATAAACCTCTTGACTACTGTGCTCTAAATTACACTAACTCCCATAAACTACCTATGTACCCCTAAACCGAGGCCCCCCCACATCGCCGCCACTCTATAAAATTTTTTTAACCCCTAATCTTCCGCTCCGTACACTGCCCCAAACTACGTTATCCCTATGTACCCCTAATCTGCTGCCCCTAACACCGCCGACCCCTATATTATATTTATTAACCCCTAATCTGCCCCCCACAACGTCGCCGCCAGCTACCTACACTTATTAACTCCTAATCTGCCGTCCGCACGCCGCCGCCAGCTACATTATAGCTATGTACCCCTAATCTGCTGCCCCTAACACCGCCGACCCCTATATTATATTTATTAACCCCTAATCTGCCCCCCACAATGTCGCCTCCACCTGCCTACACTTATTAACCCCTAATCTGCCGAGCGGCCCGCACCGCTATTATAATAAAGTTATTAACCCCTAATCCGCCTCACTCCCGCCTCAATAACCCTATAATAAATAGTATTAACCCCTAATCTGCCCTCCCTAACATCGCCGACACCTAACTTCAAGTATTAACTCCTAATCTGCCGATCGGAGCTCACCGCTACTCTAATAAATTTTTTAACCCCTAAAGCTAATTTTAACCCTAACCCTAACACCCCCCTAAATTAAATATAATTTTATTCTAACGAAATAAATTAACTCTTATTAAATAAATTATTACTATTTAAATCTAAATACTTACCTGTAAAATAAACCCTAATATAGCTACAATATAAATTATAATTATATTACAGCTATTTTAGGATTAATATTTATTTTACAGGCAACTTTGTATTTATTTTAACCAGGTACAATAGCTATTAAATAGTTAAGAACTATTTAATAGCTAAAATAGTTAAAATAATTACAAAATTACCTGTAAAATAAATATTAATCCTAAAATAGCTATAATATAATTATAATTTATATTGTAGCTATATTAGGGTTTATTTTACAGGTAAGTATTTAGATTTAAATAGGAATAATTTATTTAATAATAGTTAATTTATTTCGTTAGAATAAAATTATATTTAATTTAGGGGGTGTTAGGGTTAGGGTTAAAATTAGCTTTAGGGGTTAAAAAATTTATTAGAGTAGCGGTGAGCTCCGATCGGCAGATTAGGGGTTAATACTTGAAGTTAGGTGTCGGCGATGTTAGGGAGGGCAGATTAGGAGTTAATACTATTTATTATAGGGTTATTGAGGCGGGAGTGAGGCGGATTAGGGGTTAATAGCTTTATTATAGTAGCGGCGGTGTGCGGACGGCAGATTAGGGGTTAATAAGTGTAGGCAGGTGGAGGCGACGTTGTGGGGGGCAGATTAGGGGTTAATAAATATAATATAGGGGTCGGCGGTGTTAGGGGCAGCAGATTAGGGGTACATAGGGATAATGTAAGTAGCGGCTGTTTACGGAGCGGCAGATTAGGGGTTAAAAAAAATATGCAGGGGTCAGCGATAGAGGGGGCGGCAGAATAGGGGTTAATAAGTGTAAGGTTAGGGGTGTTTAGACTCGGGGTACATGTTAGAGTGTTAGGTGCAGACGTAGGAAGTGTTTCCCCATAGAAAACAATGGGTCTGCGTTAGGAGCTGAACGCTGCTTTTTTGCAGGTGTTAGGTCTTTTTTCAGCTCAAACTGCCCCATTGTTTTCTATGGGGATATCGTGCACGAGCATGTTTTTGAAGCTGGCTGCCTCCGTAAGCACCGCTGGTATCGAGAGTTGAAGTTGCGGTAAATATGCTCTACGCTCCTTTTTTGGAGCCTAACGCAGCCCTTCTGTGAACTCTAAATACCAACGGTATTTAAAAGGTGCGGCCAGAAAAAAGCCAGCGTAGCTAACGCACCCCTTTGGCCGCAAAACTCTAAATCTAGGCGTATGTTTTTTATTGTAGTCCAGGAATACAAAAACATGGTCAAAAGTACAAATAATAACAAACAGTTTCAGTAAAGTTTCAATAACGGAGGATACAATGGTCCCTCTTAAATCACACATAGATATAGGGGAGGGATGGGCAAAGATACAAAGTGAAAGGGGGAAGGCAAGGCAAAGAGAAGTGAAGGAAGGGGGAAGGGGGGGCTTGATGAGTATATCTTAAAAGAGGTCTCTATTAAGCGCAGGGGCCAGCTTAAAAGTTAAGTATCATGGGTTATTATATTGGGCGTCCAGTCCGTGGTGTGTCGTTCCTTCCAATCGGTCCAGACCATTTCAAACAAGTCGGAATTGTTTAATTTAAAGAAAATGTCCTTCTCCATAGTATATACATAAGCCATTGTATTACAAACTACAAGCCAGCTAGGGGAAGACTCCTTCTTCCATGCACAAGCTATGGAGTGTTTAACAGTCATGAATAGGTATATAGAGATGAATGCCTGATGTTTGGGAAGGGCTTGAATGTTCAAATGTAGAAGGGCTGTAGCTGGGGACTTAGGGAGAGGGATCCCAATACGGGAGAGTGCTGTAAAGCATTTATTCCATAAGGGTTGGATCACAGGGCATTCCCACCAGATATGGAGCATGGTGCCCCTGTGGCCACAATTAATCCAACAATCGGAGTGTGCGCTCGGGAACATTTTCACAAGTCTAGTAGGCACATAGTACCAATGGGAGAGTAATTTAAAGTATATCTCATATAGTGTGGTGCAATGTATAGCCTTCTGGGTCAAAGAGAAAGCACGCTCCCAAATGTCAGGGAGGACTCGCATTCCTAACAGAGTTTCCCACCGAGCCAGATGAGCAGGTGCCTCAGAAGATTGTGTGGCGCCAAGTAACACATAATGGAAGGAGAGAGGCCTATGTAATCTGGAGCCCTGATCCCAAACGGTCTCCCAGGGGGTCAAAGGGCGAGCTAAGAGCGTCTTGAATCCCCAGCTGTTTAGGAAGCTTTTGATTCTATGGTATTCAAAGAGCAGATAGGGAGATACCTGAGTGTCACCGGAAATCTGAGGGAATTGCTTAAAAGAGCCTTGAGGAGTATCGGTCCAGAAGTTCGACACCCTATGATTACCCATTTGCATCCATTTGTTTGGGTGGGAGTCCTGGAGTCCTGATAAGAGTCCCGCTATAGAAGTAATAGGGGAGGGGTGCGGGGCAATATGCGACCGATGTCTGATCTTGTCCCAGAAGCCAAGACATTCAGAGACAATTGGGCTTAATAGCTCCAACTCCCTACGACAGTGCGGAGGAGTCCAGATCAGATCTCGGAGACTAAGATGGTGAGGCAAAGATGCTTGTTCAAGCGATCTCCACTTAGAGTGGGATAACTTGACACCCCATTGGGAAACATGGGTGAGCATAGCACCTTCATAATAGCGGGCGACTGATGGGGAAGCAATGTCACCAAAGGTTTTAGGTAGTTGGAGCAATCTATGTGCCACCCTGGGAGGTCTGTCTTGCCAGATAAATTTCATGAATCCGCTCTGAAACTGGAGCAGAAGGTGCTTGGGAAGGTTGATGGGGAGGCATCGAAACAGATAGGGGAGTTGTGGGAGAAAGGACATTTTCAAGGCAGCAATCCTGCCAAGCCAAGACACATGCTGCATGTTCCAATCCCTCTTTAAGGAGCAGAGCGAAGTGAGGAGGGGGAGATAGCATTTATCGTCTGAGAAAGGCTGCCTGATAGTCTTACACCCAAATGTAGGACCAAACGGTCTGTCCAAGTGAAATTAAACCTCTTTTTCATAGAGACTCGCTGTTCGTCCGCAAAACCTTGTGTATAAACCTCAGTTTTTGAAAGGTTTAATTTATAATAGGAATGGTCTCCGAAGGAGGAGAGTACATCTAATAACCTAGGGACAGTTTGCATAGGCTGAGTAGTAAAGAGTGTGACGTCATCTGCGAAAAGAGCTATTTTGTGTGTAGTTCCAAATAAGGTAATACCCCGGATATGAGGGTCGGTTCTTATTTGCTTCGCTAAGGGCTCGATTGACAAGGCAAAGAGCAGCGGCGACAGGGGGCAGCCCTGTCTCGTGCCATTTGTTATGGTGAAAGAAGGGGAACGAAAACCCAACCCGCTCACATAAGCTGTGGGAGTCTCATAGAGGGCTCTGATGGCCCCTATAAAATTACTAGGCAGGCGGAAACGCTCAAGAACTGCCCAGAGGTATTGCCACCTGACCCGGTCAAAGGCCTTCTCGGCGTCGAGGGATATGACCAAAAGCGGCTACCGAAGTCTAGACGAGAGAGTCAAAATATTGAGAAGATGCCTTGTGCTATCTGGGCCCTCTCTCTGGGGCACAAAGCCCACCTGATCCGGGTCAATTAGGGAGGGTAGGAACTTGGCAAGTCTATAGGCCAGGATCTTAGAGTAAAACTTTATGTCAGTGTTTATTAAAGATATCGGTCTGTAGCTGGTACATAAGGTTGGTCTTTATTTGGTTTTAGGATGGTAACTATGTTGGCCTCCAGGAATTCTTTTTGGAAATGACCTTCATATCTAGCTAGATTATAGAATTTTAGTAGCAAAGGGGATAGTTCTCCCATAAATATTTTGTAAAAATGAGCCGGGTAACCATCTGGACCAGGGGACTTAAATGATTTTGCGTTTCTAATGACCGATATAACTTCCGTGAGTGAGAAGGGGGTGTTTAGAAGGTCACATTGCTCGGGGGGAAAGTGCAGGCAACGACAAGGTCTCCAGATAGGTTTGTAAAACCTCTTTTGGAGTAGATCTGGGTGATTCAGAAGCGGCTATATTATACAATTTGGTATAATAGTCCGCAAACGCCTCCCCTATTTGGGACGGGATTTGTAGGCAAGAGTGTGAGGTACGTATGCAATGAATTCACGAGGCCCCTACTCTGTTTCTAATCTTGTTGGCTAGTAAGGAATCAGCCTTATTACTTTTATAATAGAACATATATTTCAATTTTGTGAGGTTAATCTGAGTTCTACGGAGCTCTAGTTGGGAAATGTGAGTCTTGATTGCAGTGATTTGGGATGTAATGTCTATATTAATTGCATTTCTATTTTGCTCTTCTAAAGTTCTCAGTTTAATGTGGGCTTGTGAGAGGGTAAGGCCCGCTTGCTTTTTATAGTGTGCTTGTTTAGTTATCAGGAGTCCCCTGAAAGTGGCTTTGGCGGCACCCCATAATATATTGTCTCTGACTGTGGCGTTGTCATTGGTTTGTATGTAATGGGTGATATCCCTACGGAGCTCTTTTCTAAAGGGCACATCCTCTAGAATATGATGGGGAAGTCTCCAATTGCATCTAGAGCGGGGAGTGTTAGCAATATTTATGTCGGCCTCGACTATGTCATGGTCTGACCAGGCACAAAGGGAGATTTTAGTCTGCGAAACTAGGTCAAGAGAGTCTGCTGAGGAAAATATGTAGTCCAGTCTGGAGTACAGTCTGTGCGGATGGGAAAAATGTGTCTAGTCATGGTCTTGGGTATGAAAGGACAGTAAAAACTTTTACTAGTAACATTTTTGCTAATGGAAGTATGCAGCAAAAATGTTTCTATTTAAAAGTGAAATGCACCTATACACATTTTAACTTTGACCTTTCTGTGCCGTTAATGTGTGATTTGCACAAAAACACCCAGATCCAATTTTGATTGACACATATCCAGACATATCCAGATTGCTTGCACATTCTTGTTTTCAACAAAAGTATTTTTCAACCGAAACCACCTGAATCCTACTGAATCATTTGAGCCTGAAACTGATATTCATGAAGAATCGGTATAAACTGCTGCTTCATAAACTCTCTCCACCAGACTGGAGTTGGCGGATGAAAATCCCCCCCCCCCCGGATTCATTCTACCAGGATGATTGACAAGCCTTTCTCACATGCAACTGGTTGCGTGAGGGTAGGGGGGTGGCATTGCATTAGTGTTCTGTAGTGCAATGATAAATATGGGTAACATATCCACCCCACAGTTTGCAATCAAGTGTCTGATTTATCGAAACACATTGAAATCCAAGTTGTTTTCTCACAAATAGACCTAGTTATTTATTTAATTATTTTAAACAAAAAAATACTAAAATGCTGCAAAATTCAGGTGTGTTTCACATAATATCTAGATCTTGCTTAATCAACCGGAATTTTACACAAATACACCCGGATCCACTTAAAAATACCTGGCTCCTGCAGGGTCTATCTCTAATTTACACAAGTTCAACCAAATCCAAATCTTTTCCACACAATTACATTCAGAGCCAAGTTAGCAACATTCAAAAGCTCTTAGATCCTGCCAAATTCAAATGTGATTTACCCAAACAAATTTGGATCCCAAACTATTTTGTATCCTAAAACCATCATGTTCTGCCAAATTCATGTCATTTTTCCCCATAGAAAAACCTGTTTTTTGCTGTATCAATGCCTAATTTGAAGAAACATATCTATATCCACGGTTTTTTTGTGTGTTTTTTTTTTTACACAAGGATACATAGATCCTATTATATACAGTATTTTAATAATAAACAACCAAATTCTGCGTAATGAAAAATAAATTCACACAAACCCTTCCAGATTCTAGAAGATTGTGTGTACTTTTCTACCCACTCATATCCTGCTGGATCTGTCTCTAATTTAAAGGGACACTGAACTCATTTTTTTTTTCTTTTGTGATTCAGATAAAGCATGCAATTTTAAGCAACTTTCTAATTTACTTCTATTATCAAATTTTCTTCATTCTCTTGGCATCTTTATTTGACAAGCAAGAATCTAAGTTTAGATGCCGGCCCATTTTTGGTGAACAACCTGGGTTGTTCTTGCTGATTGTTGGATAAATTCACCTACCAATAAACAAGTGCTGTCTATGGACTGAACCAAAAATTGGCTGGCTCCTTAGCTTAGATACCTTCTTTTTCAAATAAAGATAGCAAGAGAACAAAGAAAAATTGATAATAGGAATAAATTAGAAAGTTGCTTAAAACTGCATGCTCTATCTGAATCATGAAGGTAAAAGTTTGGGTTGAGTGTCCCTTTAAACAAACACCCCAATTTTCTTTAATTTTAACTCACAGGTTGGCAAGAATACAGTAGATTCATTTTCAGTATAACTAAAAAATTGATCTTTACAGTATTGATACACGTTTTGTTTTATTATTATACTTTATAATGATTTTTTATTCTTTGGCATCTATCCATAACTTGTAAATACTTTGTTCTCAGGTTCTGTGTAATATGTGGAAAACGATTCTTAGAAATGAATTTGTTTTGCAGACGGTGTATCAGAGATTATGCCCAAAAATGCATCAAAGGAAAATTAAAGGCATATGGAGCCGAAAAAAAAAATATATTTTGTGATTCAGACAGCAGACCATTTAAAAAAAATTCTAATTTACTTCTATTATCAAATTTGTTTTGTTCCCATGATATTCTGTGTTGAAGAGATACCTAGATAGGCATCTGGAGCACTACATGACAGGAAATAGTGCTGCCCTCTAGTGCTCTTGTAAATGGATAACATTCTTGCAAAACTGCTGCCATATAAAGCTCCAGAAATGGTCCGGTTCATAAGTTTGCATCTCTACTTTTCAACCCAAGATACCAAATGAACAAAGAAATCTTGATAACAGAAGTCAATTAGAAAGTTGTTTAAAATCACATGCTCTTTTTGAATCATAAAAAAAAAAAAAATTTTGGGTTTCATATACCTTTAATGAATTGCACATATGTGCTTAGCTTTCTAATGGATTTGTGAAAAGACTGAACCCCATTGGAATACAACATATTAAGTTATCAGACACTTACTGTATATCTTCTTACATATTTTAAGTCAGCTACATAGGATACCGATTTATTGATTTGAGGAGGCCTTGACAATACAAGAAGTCTAGCCCACTATCACTGATTTTCTTTTTTAAAATAACCTTAGAAAGACACCTTATCAGTTAAAGCAGGGGTGTCCAATAGGTAGATCGGGATCTACCAGTAGATCCCGAAGGTGCTGCTGGTAGATCGCGGCCGATATGATTAAAATGATGTGGTCAAGTTACGCAACCTCAACACTGGGGTGCGAGTAGAATATGGTTGCTAGGGAAAACGCTTTATCTACCACAGTGTGTGAAGGGGCAGGTCATTAAACAGTCTGATGGTCAGACATGAAAAGTGCTACAATTGGCCTATCAAAAGCATGGTTGAGTGAGTACTCTCCCAGTGGATATGGCGGTATAGTATAGTTAGGAGGGTAAGCGTCAATAGATAGAAAAAGTAAAGGCAGAGGCTGCTGTGCTATGCTAAAGGAACAAATCTGATTGATGTCTGGCAAATGAATGTGTTGACCCGGTAAGAAATGGTCTGCATGGCGCGCTATTGAAATTTATTTGTGTAAGCCTCACTGGGTCATATCAGGCCAAGCCCACAGCACAAAAAAAGGTGGTCAGTGGCAGTAATTTGAATGCAGTGTTTTGTAACATGGCACAAGGAGTTGCTCCTGTTAACCCGAATTAAAGTCAGTGCTACTTTTGTCGCCAGGATTAATCTGTTGTATCTTTATGCTTTTGCACATCAATGTGTTGCTAAATCATGCATCCTTAAAGGGATATAAAACACACATTAGAACATGCAATTTTAAACAACTTTCTACTTTATTCCTATTATCAATTTTTCTTCATTCTCTTGGTATCTTTATTTGAAAAAGCAGGAATGTACGCTTAGGAGCTGGCCCATTTTTAGTAGGTAGATCTCGTTGAGCTGGTCATTTAAAAAGTACATCCCAACACAAAAAAGTGTGGGCACCACTGAGTTAAAGGGACAGTATACTGCAGTTTTTTACAAACCGCGGCTGATTTTGCCTATTATATCCACACCTATACTGAAACTTAAACAAAACAAGAAGGTTAAGATTAAATACTGATTATCCTAGTTTTGTGAAGGAATAATCTAGATTTTATTAAAGAGACAGACACAAACATGTTGCTTATCCTTTTCCTTTTACTGCTCACAGCATTTAAAAGCAATATAATCATTAACAGAAAAACACAGTAAACCAAGAACACAGATAATAGACCAATGAAAGAAAGCCTTGAGTGGTCAGGCAAAAAAGTGACCAATGAGAGAAGTCCAAATATCCATAAAGAGTCCAGTAAGTCTGTAATCCTCCTCTTTGATCTTTGATGCTGAACACAATGAAAAGTTCCAATCAGAAAAAACTTGAAATCCAACAATGAGAACGCCTAACATAAGGAACATCATAAAGAACAGAAACTTGATAGTAGAAGTGAAGATCCTGTCTTTGAAGCTGAGTCGAGAAGAAAAATCCAAACTGTTAAAATGATGCTCAAAAGATGTATGGAATTGTTGAATCAAATCAAGCCGATTCCGTGTCTTAGATTCCTGGATTGGGAAGAATGGAAGCTGAAAAATATAAGCAATATGTTGTAATAAATGTAAATATATTCATTCCATCCTAGAAGGGAAGGGAGGGAGGGTGGGAGGGAAAATATTCATCTCTGTCTCTTTAATAAAATATAGATTATTCCTTCACAAAGCTAGGATAATCAGAATTTTATTACAAGGACAGAGACTTCATATTTTGCTAGTTCAAAGCCAAATAGGTCATGATATCAAAAGAGTAGGAATATTGTAAATAGGCTTAAAATAAAATTAGTGAAAGATAGAATCAGAGGACCAATCCACTGCATTCAAGATCTCTTGAAGAGAACAAGAATTAGAAGAAGCTTTTGAAGCTGCAGCACCTCTGATAGAATGAGGAGAGAAAAAATGATCTACACCTGCTTGAATCATGGCCCACTTAACCCACCTAGCGATGGTAGTAGAGGAAACTGGAAGATGAGGATGAGCAAATGAAATCAGAAGTTGAGAAAGAAGCAGTTCTACGTTCGTACTCCTTGAGACACAAAACAACACACAAATGAGGAAAGTCAGAAAAAAAGAATAGAATAAGGTAGAAGAAGAAGTTTTGGTTCTTTGAGACAGAGGAAAAATAACACCTTGAGGAAAGAACATTTTATTATTGTAATCTATGGCTTTAACATCAGATACCCTTCTGCAAGTAAGTAAACATAAAAGAGTGGCTAATTTTGCTGAAAGCTGTTTAAGAGAGAGATTAGAATTTTTAGGCCATTTGCTGAAGAGGGAAAAAAATTAAGCTAACATCCCAAAAATGATTTTTAACCCTTTGAGTGCTAAGCACTTTCCCACCTGGGTGCTAAGATTTTTTAATGTTTTTTTTATTTTTTTAACAATTTTTTTAAACTTTTTTTTTTATTTTTTTCAGTCCCCCAATATTTACACTGTTGGAAAGGTTAGGTGATTACCTTTCCAATGGTGGGTCTTGGGGGTCTGTAGCTGAGATACAGGCTTATAAGCAGCATACCCCCTGCTCCTATACTTAACATTGTTAAGTACAAATAAAGTTGCGCGGTGACGTCATCACGTTATTGCGCGTGATGTCACCACACAAAACGGGAAGCCTCATCGATGCCTGTCACTCTACAGGCATGATCGCCAGGGTAGGAGCAGGTGGGAGCCCCCAGATCTCCCTCAAGGTGGGAGAATGCTAGTGATAGCTCTGAGCCATCATTAGCACCAGAGTGGGAAACTCTGTGATGGCTCAGAGCCATCATTAGCACTCAAATGGTTAATAGATTTCATCAGACGACAAACAGATACATGTTGTCAAATAAGTGAATTCTGAAATAGTTTGTGACCTGCCGAAATAGCTGATTTAGGTACATTGATTGATCTGTATGCCAAACTTTGAATAATGAAGTAAAACATTTTAGCACTTCACTTATAGGAGCTGAAAAGGGATCCAGATGTCGTTGATCACACCATCTAGACCATTTCTTCCATGAAAAGAGGTAACACTTTTTAGTTCCTGGGGACCAAGAGTCTTGTAACAGATTTTTTGCTTCTGAAAAAAGTCCTTCGATTTTCCAGGAAAACCCTGAAATTGTCCATGCAATAAAATTGAGAGAACCTATTCTGACAAGATTGTGAAAATCGGCTATGGGATTTGATAGGATGTCTGTTTGATGAGGGAGTAGAAGAGGTGGAAGGTAAGAAATGGGTACCAGGGTTGAGAATTCCACCAATGGGTTATCAGAACAAGGGAAATCTGTTCTCTCCTGATCTTGGCAATCGTTCAAGTGATCATGGAGAATGGGGGAAAGGCATAATCTCCCTTGATTGGCCAATTCGGAAGAAAGGCATCTGTCGCTAGAGCTTCTGGATCCGGTCTCCGACTGTAGAAAGGTTTCAGTTGAAAGTTGAGACGACATGCTAAAAGGTTCAGACAGAAGGGGCCCCTCAAAGTTAAAATCTTGTAAAAAAGAAGATGATTGTAGCTTGAATCCAGCAGGTATCTGGAACCCCAATCCGCTGCCACATTTGCAAGTCCTGGAATGTATTCCGCCTGAATGAAAATGTTCTGAGAAAGGAAATAAAGTATGAAATCCTTGGTCAAATTTGAGTGGGATTTGAAATTGGTACCTCCTAATTTATTGATGTAATGGACTGCAGATATATTGTCCATCCTGAGACGAATGGTCAAGGGAGTTTTCAACTTGGAGAAGCTCTTGGAGAAGATCCTGCTAAAAGTTCCAAATTGTTGATGTGTAATTCTTTTTCCCCCTATGACCATTTGCCTCCAGAACCACATCTGGCTCCCCAACCTGTTTTGCTGGCAAAAGATTCTATAATTATATCCAGAGAATTGCCAAATATAGCTTCCCATTCCAAGCAGAAATGTTGGAAAACCACCACTGTAACTCTTCTCTGGCTTCTGAGGATAAAGAGATCATGTGAGAGTACGAGAAACCTCTGTGAAGATAAGATATTTTCAGACGTTGAAGGGCTCTGTAATGAAGAGGGGCAGGATAGATAGCCTGAATGGAAGAAGAAAGTAACCCTATAATGCTGACCAACATTCTGATGGGGAAGGTCTGTCTTTAAAAGAGAGGACATTTCTTTCTTGATGTTTGAAATCTTTTGTAAGGAAAGACTTAGAGTAGAAAGTTTGGTGTCTATAGAAATACCTAGAAAAATTATATTCTGAGATGGGGAAAGAACTGATTTGTTGAAGTTGATTAGGAAACCTAAATCTTGAAGAAGATTGATAGTGATAGAAAAGTGAAGAAGGAGAGTAGCATGGTCCTGATCCATAAGAAGGATGTTGCCCAAATTAATAATTAAACAAATCCCTCTTAAGGCTACAACTGGTTTTAGGATTTTTGTAAACGCCCATGTAGCAGAGGATAGGCCAAAGGGAAGACAGGTAAACTGCCAAACTGATTCTTTCCAGAGGAAACAAAGGAATTTTCTGAAAGACTGATGTACAGGGACCATCAAGTAAGCGTCTGTCAAATCTAATCTTACCATCCAATCTTTGTCCTGTAGGCAATCCCTGAGAAGGTGAATACCCTCCATTTTGAAATGATTGTATTCTAAAAATTTGTTTAAATATCTTAAATTTATAACTGGTCGCAACGTTCCTTCTTTTTTCTTTACAAAGAACATGTTGCTTAAGAAAGAGTTTTCTATTGATGGAGCTAGTTCTATCACATATTTTTGTGTTAGATTGAAAAGCTCTGTGTCTAATAGGTTGGAATCCTGTAAGGAAAATCTTAATGGTTCGCGTCTTTTGCATTGGTAAGGAGGAAAAATAAAATTAAGATGGAGACCAGAAATAGTCTGAAGGACCCAAGGATCTAAACGAATTTTCTCCCAGTTGTGAATACAGTGTTTTAATCTTCCTCCCACTAAATGTGGTAAATAATTGGTAAAGGGAAGAGAGAGATTTACCTTGAAAGGGTCTTCTTTGGGCTCTGGAGCGAAAACCTCTGAAGTTCCATGTTCTAGCTCTTGATGGGAAGAAGTTTGTGAGTGAGGTAGAAGTAAGGGGATTGTTTTGAAATTGAGACCTGGGGACAAATGTGCGACCTGGGAAGCGGCCTCTACCTTTCCCAGCCCTGTCAAAAATCTTTTGAGAAGGGTAAAAAGTCTTTTTAGTACTTAATTTAATTTTATTAAGAGAATTAAATGAATTATGTAATTATTTAATTCCTTAAGGCCTTGCTTGCCAAAAAGAAGGCCATAAGCCAAAGGGCCCATCTCTGTCGGGGCAAAGTCTTGAATTTTTGGGTCAATTTGTCTTATGACCAACCTTCGTCTCTGAGTGGCAATTGATGTATTTGCATCACCAATTAAATACACAGTCCGCTGAAGCCATTCCCTAACAATATAAGGAACGCTTCTTTAGAGATAGCTTTCTCTGAGAGTTCGAATAACTTGGTAACTGGACCTAAGGTATCTAAAACTTTTTCCTGGCAGGATTTGAGAAATCTATCTGGGCCTTTACGAAAGTTAAAATTTCTAATTGCTAGGAATTTTAACAGATTGGCATCAATATCTGGGGTAACATGAGCATTATTAGGGAGCTCCGGTCTTGGGAACTCTGCTCTTAAAGTATTCTTTGGTTTTTAGAAAGAGGTTTGCTAATATAATGGTCAAGGAATTTCGCCACCCTTTTTTTTTTATTTCGCCTTGTAACATGAAGGACATATATAGCATTGCTTAAGGTACATTGACATTTGTAGGAGAAAAAAGAAAAAAAACACAACAATGCATAACAATAAATAGGCTTCTTAAAATTCTATTTAATAATAATATAGCTTAGTTGGCTGACTAATTGGGTGGCCACTTATGGGCCAAATGGTCATGAAAACTGAGACATATATGGCAGTCCGGTGAGCAGTCACTTTTGGGCTATATAATTATATTAAATAGAAAATAGTCTCCACATCCACAGGGGAAGTACTCCATGACCTTCTAATTAAAAAATAACAAGATGTAGAGAGTTAGCTCTTGTGATGGCCATACTTAAACCAAGGTATAAGGGGGGGAGAACTCAGCGGGCGAGAGCCGCTCAAAATATAGGGAATGATGGGGGAGGAGGGGGCAGAGCCTTCTATACTAGAACAGGGGTCAGGGGAATGGGAAATAATTAGATGGTATGCATAGAGGGTTAGTTATATTTAATGATAGGCATTCATGGTAGGGAATAAAGACCATCCGCTGTGCAAGTTAGTGCTGCACAACACATAACCTAGTCTAGGTGCTCAATCAGGGCAGGAACTAGTATTGGACAGTAAGGGAAGATATAGAATAGTCAGTGGGGGGGGGGGGGGGGTAAGGAGAGGAGGGGATGCTATGTTATATAGTTTCCAAAAAAAGCCAGTGAGTTTTAGATTGCATGAAGAGGACAGCACATTGGTCTTTGGGATAAAGTTTGGGTGACTGCTGTGGGGCAAACTACAAATAGAGTATAAGGGGCTGTCATTGGGAGTTTGTTAAGAGACATGAGACATCAGGTCATGCACCACATAATTCAGCTGAATGGTTAGGCAGAAATTATGTATAGTAACCCCCAGGTTACTATAGAAATGTGTATCCCATAAGTTTCATTAGATACTAATGTTCCCTGTCATGAGTCAAATGGTGGGTAATATTAAATCATCATGCTGAGTCTGGTAGTTAGTAATTTCTAAGCAGTACACCACCCAGAGGTGATTTCACTCCATAGTCTTGGCCGCTGACATGGGGACCCTATATAACAAACATTATCTGTATGGGATGACTGGTGTAACCACCATTTGACTCTAAGGCTTAAATGCCCATGGTAAGAATAACCAAGGGAAATGATCTAATATTGGGATTATTGCTAGTAAATACTGACAAGGCTGAAGTGTATAACATATAGTACAATGAACCATACTGGAAACATAACATATGAGCAAAGTATGAGGCTAAACATGAGAATACTAAATCCTTCTGAGGACATCAAAACTCAAAGATCCCTCATGTCTGTGGGGAAGCTATGTCTATAATACTAGCGTATGCCAGCCTTTGGTGATTGAGACCTGAACATTTGTGTAAGATAAAAGTAGTCCTCACATTTGCAATCCTGAGATCTTCATCCGGGAGAGCATTTATCCATAAAAAAGTGTCACTGAAGATAATATATCCTATGTAACGGAAGATGTTATAAATTTGGGTGCAGATAAACCACAGTAAATTGTCATAAGCATATTTACCTAAAACAACATAAGCACCCCTTTAACAGTAGATACTAATTACCCCACACCAGATCTGACCATGGGTGTTGGGATCTGCTGAGCAAGCATGTCTGACAACTTCATTGATGGAAGACCTCTCCCAAAAGGCAGCCCTAATTGAGCTGTACTTAAAGGGTGAAAATAATATGGCATACTTAAAATAGTATAGTAAAAAATTAACCCTAAATTTGGATAGCATACATGTAGTTGATATTATAGCAATTGAGAAATATAGTGGCTTATGAATTATATAAAACAATAGAGTATGGCAATAATAGCATATAATTTAGACCCTGAGGAGGGGTGGTGAATGAAATTGTTTTAGCGATGTTTAGTTATTAAAGGCATGAAGACACTATAAGTAGCCCGGGAAGCATATAATCATTATATTAACTAGTGGTATCTTCCCCAAAATTCCATAAAGCATTATGGTTCTTAGCGTGGTTTAAGGCTTGAAGGGGAATTAAGTATATTGTCTAAAGAGGTAGTAAGTATACATATGAATCTAGAGAATAGTGTAGATAATACAGTACCTAGATTAGCATCTTATAATACATTTACAGGGCACCATTTCGGCCGCCAACAGCACCCCACAAACATGCAGCAATTTGGCACAATATAGTCAGATGCCACCCACCGTCTTAACTAGAGACTATCTGTCTGCAGTATAATTAGTATAACCCACCTGTGTATCATATAAGTGAGCTATATCACGCTGCTTACTCTGAATTCTGGCTGCAAAACCTTCATGCTAAGTGAACATGAACTAAAATATTTAGTGAACACTAAGATTACTCATGTTGTATACAGACAGATATAAAATATAATGGGGCTTACCTAAAGAACTAGAATACTAAAAGCTTGTTTGCATATGGCTAGCCATTTACCTTTTATGTAGGAACAATTCTAGGAGGCGTATCAGACATTACTGTCATCCTCAGTAAAATCATTGGAAAGTCAGTGTCCTAGGGGTAGAGCTCCGTGAGGAAATCTCAATGGGGTATGAGTCTATGGGACCCTTAATCCTCTCTTTATTAGTATGCTTATACCCTGAAAACTAAGTGGAACCTAAGGGACAGGAAGGGGCGTTTTTTCTGCAGAGGTGAAGGGTATCCCAAGAGTATATATGAGTATTAACTAGACAGGGTTTAAAGGAAACGTGGGCTGCATTCCATCACCCCCATAAAAGTAACTGAATAAGAATAATATATACTATATAAAAGTTAAACTGAGATCCCTAGGTTACTGCAATGTATTGCCCATAGATTATATTAGAAATAGTAGGTCGCAAGAGCAGCTGGGAATAAATTTAGAAAATACTGGGTATATTATTCTCTCACACACCGCAGTTACATATTAAATAATGGATCTGCTATCCAGAGTGAACTGTGAAATAATTCCCCACTAGCCCGCGTTAGTAATAACAATCTTACTGAATTTTAACTTAGAAACCTCAACCTAAGTGGTCAACACAGCTGAAATATCCATATAACTAAACAGAGACATGCAAACACAACTGGTTACAAGTTAGCAAGAGAACATTTCAGACCAAACAGGGTAGTAAAACCTTATGGGGTACTTATGTAAATAGGGTTATAAATTTGCGTGTCTCTATATATGTCAGCTTCATTCCAGCCGTATCACTCTCCACCGGTCACTTTCACCAAGTGGTGGATGTAAAGTCTCTAACTAGGGGGAAAAAAGATCTCGGAATTGCCCCAGTTCAACTCATATACAGGCTAGCCCACACCTGTTCTCAGGCAGAGGTGAGAGATCATGTTTTGCCCATGATCGCATTGTAACTCCATTGTGGTATTGAAGCGGCAAGCTGCAGAAAAGATAGCCAGCATTGTGGACCAATGCACCGCATTAAGGCCTCTGTGCGTCACCTTCTCTATGAGTGAAGTGGGCAATCTCCTGGCTGATTCAGAACCGTAGTCCGGGGCTGGGATTTCAAGCATTTCAGCCAGCGTCAAGGAACTTCCAGTGGATCGTAAGGTAGCCGTGTGCAAGCTATGCTGCTTTTTCTGACTTAGCTGTCTCTGAGGCCTATCAGATCCTGAGGTGTCAGCCGCACGTACTCGAGACCCGCCAGAAAGGAGATCACTGTGTCTGTTAGGTGGGTTAATGGCCTTCTCGGCAATCCTTGTAGCTTCAGGTAGGTCCTCTCCCAATGGAAATTGTTGGTCAGCGTGTTTACAAAAGATTTATTTCAGAAGAGTTGTGAGGTCGCTTAGATTCTCCTCCATCTGCCTTTTCGAATCTTCTCAGTAAGGTCTGTACCACTTCATGGAAGTCCTCGGTAGGTGCCAGTGCCATTTTTACAAATGCGATTGGGCTATAGATATGATTAGCTTATATTTAGTGAAACTGCTAAATCT